>NC_084461.1:160770833-161073863 GCF_027409185.1 Cynocephalus volans | reverse complement strand
GGTGTATATTTTTCTCAAGTGTATACAGAACACTCTCCAAGATAGACCATTTAATAGGCAAAAAAAAAAAAAAAAAAAAAAAGCCTCAGTAAATTAAAAAGCATTGAAATTACATAAAGTATGTTCTCCAACCACAATGAAATGGAATGAAATTAGAAATCAATAACAGAAGGAAATTTGGAAAATTCACAAATATGGGCAAATTAAATAACACACTCTTAAATAACTAATGTGTCCATGAAAACCTAAAAAGGGAAACTATAAAATACCTTGATACAAATGCAATTGAAAACACAAAATACCAAAATTCATGAGATGCAGGAAAGTAGTGATCAGGGGAAATTATAGCTATAAACTCCTCCATTAAAAAATAAGATCTCAAATCAATAACCTTTCTTCCTTAAGAAACTAGAAAAATGAGAGCCCATCAAACATAAAACAAGAAGAAGGGAGGAAATGTTAAAGAGTAGAGTGGAGATAAAGGAAATAGAAAAATAATAGAATCAATGAAATAAGTGTTGGTTCTTTGAAAATTTCAGCAAAATTGGGAAACTTTTAGCTAGACTGACCAAGAAAAAAAGAGAGAAGACTAAAATTACTAAAACAAGACATGAAAGAGGTCTCACCTCTTTCATTACTACTGACTTGACAGAAATAAAAGGATTTTAAAGGAAAACTATGAACTATTTTACCAATAAGTTAGAAAACCTAGATAAAATGGTCAAATTCCTAGAAATACACATGCTACAAAACTAACTCACAAAGAAATAGAAAATCTGAAGAAATCTGTAATAAGTCAAGAGATAAATTAGTACTCAAACAACTTCCAACAAAGAAAAACTCAGGATCATATGACTTTGCTAGAGAATTCTACCACGTATTTTCAGAATGAACACCAATTATTCTCAGACTCTTCCAAAAATTAGAAGATGAGAAAACATTTTCCAACTCATTCTATGAGGCCAGAATTATCCTAACATGAAAACTAGAGAAAGGGATCACAAGCAAAGAAAACTATAGGCCAATATTCCATGCTAATAGAGATAAAAAAAAAATCCCCCAAAACATATTAGTAAGCTGAACTTAAAAGCATAGAGAAATTATTATACACCAGGAACAAGTGGGATTTATCCCAGGAATGCAGGATTGGTTCAACATAACAAATAGATCAATGTAATGCACAATATTAACAGAATAAGTGGGAAAAAACCACATAATGTTCTCAATAGACACAGAAAAAGAATTGACAAAGTCCAGCAGCCTTTCATAATAAAAGAACAAAACAAACTAGGAATAGAAGGTATGACAGGCTGAAATGAATAATGGTCCTCTAAAAGAAATCCTTTTCCTAATCTCTGGAACCTGCGACTATTATTTTGCATGACAAAAAGGAGTTAGAAGATGTGATTAAATTAAGGATCTTGAGGTGGGAAGATTATCCTGGATTCTGGGGGCGCTAACTGCAAGCACATGTGTCTTTATAAGAGAGAAGCAGAGGGAGAATGGTCCACAGAAGACAAGAAGGCACTGTGACCATGGATACAGAGATTGGAGTGACGTGGCCACAGCCAAGGAATGTCAGCAGCCACCAAAAGCTGGAAGAGGCAAGGTAAAGACTCTCTCCTAGAGCCTCTGGAGGAGCACAACCCTGCTGAAACCTTGATCTCAGCCCAGTGAAACTGATTTCACACTTCTGGCCTTCAGAACTGTAAAACAATAAGTGTGTTTTGTTCTCAGCCACCAAGTTTGTGGTCATTTGTTAAGGCAGCTATAGAAAAGTAATGCAGGTGCATTAGTCATATCACAAAATCCAACACCCTTTCATGATAAAAATACTCAGCAATCTAGGGATAGAGGAAAACTTGATCAATCTGCTAAATGATACTTACAAAAGTCCCATAGCTGACATTATGCTTAAGAAGAAAGAAATATTTGCCTTTAAAATCAGGGAGAAGGCCATTTCTAATCAGCATTGTACTTGAGGCCCTAGTCAAAGAACACAGGCAAGAAAAAGAGGTAAAAGATATCCAGATTGGAAAGAAAGAAGTAGAACTATATCTGTTTATAGATGACATGACCTTACATATAGAAAACCTTAATAAATCCCCCCCAAAACTATTAGAGCTAATAAATGAATTAAGCAAAATTGCAGATTACAGAATCAATATATAAAAATCAGTTATACTTCTATACACTAGTAATGAACAATCTCAAAGAAATTAAGAAAATAATTTCATTTACAACAGCAAGAAAAAGAATAAATATTAAGGAATTAAACTATAAAACATAGTTGAAATAAACTAAAGAACTAGATATGGAAAAATATTCTATGCTTATGGAGTGGAAGACTAAATATTGTTAAGATGTGACTGCTTCCCAAATTGATCTACAGATTCAATGCAATTCTTATCAAAATTCCTACAGTCCTATTTGCAGACTTTGACAAATTGATCCTCAAATTTACATGGAAATGCAACGGAACCAGAATGGCTAAAACAATTTTGGAAAGAAAAAAGTTGGAAGACTCACATTTTCTGATTTCAAAATTTACTTTGAGGCTGCAGTAGTCCAGACAGGGTAGTAGTGACATAAAGATAAACATATAGACCAATGGAATGGAATTGAGTGTCCAGATATAATCCCATATAACTATGATTAATTGATGAGAAGACCACACAATGGGGAATGTCTTTTAAATGAATGGTGCTGGGACAAATGGATATTCACATGCACAAGAACATGGAGAACTGGGAATGACTGATAAATAGTATGGGTTTTCTCTTGGGGGTGATGTAGGTGTTCTGGAAAACTGTAAAGAGGATGGTTATACAACATTGCACATACACTAAAACACACTGAATTGTACACTTTTAAATGGTTAAAATGGTGAACTTTGTGTTGTGTGAATGTTGCATCAGTAAAAAAATTGCCAAAAAAATAGAGGAAGTTTGAAAAGATGGTGATTTTTAATGTTAACAGTTTAGGTATTTAATAATATAAAAAGCTTGAGAAAGCTAGGTATTTATTTCTGTTTAGGAACATAAGTGGATGAAATATATGAGTTTTTTAGTTCGCTTGTTTAGCCATTACTTAAAGTTCTGCAAAATTATGACTCAATGGATTTCATTTGGTTAGAATTTGTTAAGCTTTCACTATTCCACAGCCACAGATCCTAACCCTATCCAACAGTGTACAAAATTGTCCTCTTAAAGTTGGCAATTTCAAATCCATTATTGCAATTAGAAACCCCCCTCAATGCCTGTTTAAGAAAGTCATCTGGAAAAGGCCCCCAGGAGGGCCTTGAGGTGTGTGTGTGATGCAGGCCTGTTGTGGACAGGTCAGCCGAGCAGCTGCCCTCAGCGCCTGCCCCTGATGAGCTGTTATCACTGCCTCTGCCTCTGGACTTTCTCCTTACTGCTGCCTTCGGGCCACATTTGCCCTTCCCTGAGAAAGCTTGGAACTGTTAAAGCTTGGAACTGTTAGGATCATCTGGCAAGGGGTTTCCTGGAGTGGGGTGGGATGGTGGACTGTCCTCAGGTTGGCCTAGGAGGAGCAAGGCACATGGACTGAGGTGAGCAGGACACACGGCAGGCACATGAGGAGACTGGAAACTGAATCCACTGTAAGAGCCGAGAGAAAGCGGGAGAAGCCACCCACAGGAGGTGGCTCCCGCGTCTCCACTTCTTTCCCTGCTCCACTGGAGCTCATGGAGATCCTGCAGAGGGCGGTTGAGACTGACTTCTGCCTGTCCAGTACCCTCCCTTTCCTTAGGACTTGTGGTTGCAGATAATAGTAGATTGTTGGTTGTGAAAGCTCTTTGTAGGACATGACTTTAGACTAGCCCTGGGATACCTAACCCTGGATTTAATATTAGAAATTAATACACTTCTCTCTTTAAAACACTGGGTTTTCTAGTAACTGCAGACAAACCTGATACACTGAGGAGAACGTGGGACCTCCTGCCATTACATGCCAGGGGTCTTGGTTTATTTTCTTTTACATTATCCAAATTTAAATGCCATGTATTATCTATTATTATTCTAAAATTGGTTAATAACTTCCCAATTACAAAACAGCCTTTATAATGTCAGAGCTTTGTTTCAAATCTGGGTCAGCTTTATTCCTAAGTATTTTAATTTTTTGGTGGCTATTGTAAATGGGCTAGCTTTCTTGATTTCTTTTTCTGTATGTTCACTGTTGAAGTATAGAAATACTACTGATTTTTGCGTTTTGATTTTGTATCCTGAAACTTTGCTGAAATCTTTTATCAGTTCTAGGAGTTTTTTTTAATAGAGGCTTTAGGCTGTTCAATATATAGGATCATATCATCCACAAAAAGGAACAGCTTGACTTCATCATTTCCAATCTGGATTCCCTTTATTTCCTTTTCTTCTCTGATTGCTCTGGCTAGTATTTCCAACACTATGTTGAATAGGAGTGGTGAGAGTGGGCATCCTTGTCTAGTTCCTGGTTTTAAGGGAAAAGCTTTCAGCTTGTCCCCATTCAGGATGATATTGGCAGTGGGCTTATCGTATATGGCTTTAATTATGTTGAGATACTTTCCATCTATGCCTAACTTGTAGATTAGTCTTTATCATGAAAGGATGTTGAATTTTGTCAGATGCTTTCTCAGTGTCAATAGAGATGATCATGTGGTTTTTGTCTTTGCTTTTATTAATGTGGTATATCACATTTATAGATTTGTATATGTTGAACCAACCTTGCATCCCTGGGATGAATCCCACTTGGTTATGGTGTATAATTTTCTGTACATGTTGGTGTATACTATTAGCTAGTAGTTTATTGAGGATTTTTGCATCTATATTCATCAAGGAAATTGGCCTGTAGTTTTCTATTTTTGATACATCTTTGTCTGGTTTTGGTATCAGGGTGATGCTTGCCTCATAGAATGAGTTTGGGAGAATGGCCTCTGTTTCAATCTTTTGGAAGAGTTTGTAGAGAATTGATATCAGTTCCTCTTTGAAGGTTTGGTAGAACTCTGCGGTGAACCCATCTGGTCCTGGGCTTTTCTTTGTTGGGAGCCTTCTGATAACAGCTTCAATCTCTTTTATTGTTATTGGTCTGTTCAGATATTCTATATCTTCTTGGCTCAGTTTTGGTATTTTGTATGCATCCAGAAATTTATCCATTTCCTCCAGATTTTCAATTTTGTTGGCATATAGTTGTTTATAGTAGTCTCTAATGATTCCTTCTATTTCTGAGGTGTCAGTTGTAATATCACCTTTTCATTTCTAATTTTTATTTGGGTCTTCTCTCTTCTTTTGTTAGTTAATCTTGCTAAAGTTTTGTCAATTTTACTTATCTTTTCAAAAAGCCAACTTTTTGATTCATTGATCTTTTGTATTTTTTTTGTGTTTCTATTACATTTAGTTCTGCTCTGATCTTATGTCTTTCCATCTACTAACTTTAGGTTTGGATTGTTCTTGTTTTTCTAGATCTTTAAGGTGAAGTGTTAGGTTATTTATTTGCCATCTTTCCATTCTTCTGAAGTAAGCATTTAATGTGATAAATTTCCCCCTAAATACTGCTTTTGTAGTATCCAACAGGTTTTGGTATGATGTGTCATTATTTTCATTAGATTCAAGAAATTTTTTGATTTCCTGTTTAATTTCTTCTTGGACCCACATGTCATTAAGTAGAATGTTGTTTAATTTCCATGTCTTTGTATAGTTTTCAGAGTTTTGTTTGTTATTGATTTCTAATTTTAATCCATTGTGATCTGAAAAAAATACATGGAATAATTCCAATTTTTTGAATTTGTTGAGACTTGCTTTGTGACCTAACATGTGGTCTATCCTGGAGAATGTTCCATGTTCTGATGAGAAGAATGAATATTCTGAATTTGTTGGATGGAATGTTCTGTAGATGTCTGCTAAATCCAATTGATCTAAAGTATTGTTTAGACCTTGTGTTTCTCTGTTGGTTTTTTGCCTAGACGATCTGTCTGATGATTGAGTGTGGGGTGTTCAGGTCCCCCGCTATTATGGTGTTAGTGTGTCTCTCTTTCTTCAGATATAATAGTGTTTGCTTTATAAATCTGGCTGCTCTGACATTGGGTGCATATATATTTATGATTGTTATGTCTTCTTGATGGATAGATCCTTTTATCATTATATAGTGGCTTTTTAAAAAATCTCTTTTTATGGTTTCTACTTTAAAGTCAATGTTATCTTTTATAAGAATAGCTACTCCAGCTCGTTTTTCATTTCTATTTGCATGATATATCTTTTTCCATCCTTTCACTCTTAGTCTATGTATGTCTTCACAGGTCAAGTGAGTCTCTTGAAGACAACATATTGTTGGGTCCATCTTCTTAATCCAGTCAGTCAGTCTGTGTCTTTTAAATGGGGAATTTAATCCCTTTACATTTACAGTCATTATTGGAAGCTGTTTATTTAATCCTAGCATTTTACTGTTTTCTGTTTAGATGTCTTAAGTATCTTTTGTTCCTTTCTTTCTAATTTTCTGTCTGTTTTCTGTATTTCTTGGTTTCTTGGGGTGATAGATAAACTATTTTTTTCTCTTTTGTTAGCATTTTTGTTTTGCTGGTAGGTATTGTTCTTTCTTGCATATTCATGGCAGTGATGCTTGTTTTTCTGGTATCAACCCAGTACTTCCTTGAAAATTTCTTGTGGGGCTGGTCATGTGGTAGTGAACTCCTGCAGTTTTTGTTTGTCTGAGAAATATACTATTTGTCCTTCATTTCGGAAGGATAGCCTTGCTGGGTAAAATATTCTTGGCTGGCAATTTTTGTCCTTTAGTGTTTTGAATATATCATCTCATTCTTTTCTGGCTTTTAGGGTTTCTGATGAAAAGTATGATGTATTCTGATTGGGGCTCCCTTATAGGTGACTTGCAGCTTCTCTCTTGCAGCTTTTAAGATTTTCTCTTTGTCTTTGAGTTTTGTAAGTTTGATTATCACATGTCTTGGAGAGGACCTTTTTGGGTTGAATGTGTTTGGTGATCTTTGGGCTTCCTGAATCTTGAGATCTGTGACTTTCCCTATGCCTGGGAAGTTTTCTGCTATTATTTCATTGAATATGTTTTCAATGCTGTTCCCTTTTTCCTCCCCTTCTGGAATGCCCATGAATCAGATATTTGAGTGCTTGACGTTTTCTGTTATCTCTCTTAGGTTTTCTTCAATTTTTTTGATTCTTTTTTCCTTTTTCTGGTCTGCCTGTGTTAATTCAAATAGCCTGTCTTCAAAGTCAGAAATTCTCTCTTTTGCTTCTTCAAGTCTACTGGTTAAATTCTCTGTTGTGTTTTTATATTTCATTGAATGAATCCTTCAGCTCCACAAGCTCAGCTACATTCTTTTTCAAGGCATTGATTTCTTTGTACATTTCTTCTTTCAGGTCCTGTATAGTTTTTCTCATTTCATTGTGTTGTCTGAGTTTTGTTGTATCTCATTTAGTTTCCTTAGAATTGTTACTCTAAATTCCTTGTCAGTCATTTCAGACTTCCTGTTCTATAGGATCTAGTGCTTGAGAGTTATTATTTTCCTTTGGTGGCAATGTACTTTCTTGATTTTCCATATTTCTGTTATCTTTCCTTTGGTGTTTTGTCATTGTGGCTGGGGGTATCACAGTCCACTCATTTCAGCCTGATGTCTGACTTGGATCTGAATGGACTGCCACTTTTGGGCAGCAGAAACTAGCCTGGGCTGGAAGTCCCACCCAGCCTGTCTTCTCTTCCATGGCTGGATCAGGGTCAGGGGGCCCTTCCCTGAGACTCTTAAGTCTCTCTGAGGGGCAGGGACCAGCCTGTGCCAGAAGTCCTGTCCTGCCTGCCTTCTCTGGCACAGCTGGTTCAGGGTGTGGGGTCCCCGAGCGTCTTACATCACTCCTGGAGGTGGGGACTGGCCTGGGCCAGAAGGCCTGCCCTGCATGTCTTCTCTGGCTCAGCTGTCTTGGGGTGTGGGAGCCCCAAGGCTGTTAAGTGTCTCCCGGCAGTGGGACCAGCCTGGGCTGGAAGTCCCGCCCTGCCTGCCTTCTCTGGCTGGGCTGGCTTGGGGTGTGGAGGCTCTGAGCCTCTTAAGTCACTCCCGGAGGCAGGGACCAGCCTGGGCCGGAAATCTGCCCTGCCTGCTTTCTCTGCCTTGGCTGGCTCGGGGTGTGGGAGCCCCGAGGCTGTTAGGTCTCTGCTGGTGGTGGGACTGGCCTGGGCTGGAAGTCCCATCCTACCTGCCTTCTCCAGCCCAGCAGGCTCAGGGTGTGTGGGCCCAGAAGCTGTAAAGTCTCTCTACACAATGGGGAGCAACCTGAACTGGGGTCCTGCAGTGCACAGCTCCTGTCCACTCCAGTGCAGATCTTGGATCCTCCATAGCTACTCCTCAGCAGCTGCAAATTGGTCACTCTGTGGGAGAGAGCGACACCAGGAACTGACTACTCCACTATCTTGACCAGAACTCCTCATGCCAACAAATTTGAAAATCTGGAGGAAATGGATAAATTTTTGGACCCACACAAACTACCAAAACTAAGCCAAAAGACATAGAAAATCTGAACAGACCAATAACAATCAAAGAAATTGAAGCTGTAGTCAGCAGTCTCCCAACAAAGAAAAGCCCAGGACCAGATGGCTTCACTGCAGAATTCTACCAAACTTTTAAAGAAGAATTAATACCAATTCTCTACAAACTATTCCAAAAAATTGAGGCAGAGGCCATTGTTCCAGACTCATTCTATGAGGAAAACATCATGCTGATATCAAAACCAGACAAAGATACAACAAAAAGAGAAAACTACAGGCCAATATCTCTAATGAATATAAATGCAAAAATTCTCAATTAAATACTAGGTAATAGAATACAGCAACACATACATAAAATTATACACCGTGACCAAGTGGTATTCATCCCAGGGATGCAAGGTTGGTTCAACATATGCAAATCAATAAATGTGATGCACCACATCAACAAAATAAAAGAAATAACCATATGATCATCTCTATAGATACTGAAAGAGCATTTGACAAAATTCAACCTTCATTCATGATAAAGACTATCTATAAATTGAGTAGGGAAGGAAAGTATCTCAACACAATTAAAGGCATATATGACAAACCCACTGCTAATATCATCCTGAATGGGGAGAAGTTGAAAGCTTTCCCTTAAGAACAGGAACAAGACAAGGATGCCCACTCTCACCCCTCCTATTCAACATAGTGTTGGAAGTAGTAGCCAGAGTAATCAGAGAAGAGAAGGAAATAAAGGGCATCCAGATTGGAAAAGATGAAGTCAAACTGCCCCTGTTTGCAGATGATATGATCCTATATATAGAACAGCCAAAAGACACTACAAAAAACCTCTTAGAGTTGATAAATGATTTCAGCAAAGTTGCAGGATACAAAATCAATGCACGAAAATCAGTAGCATTTCTAAACTTCAGCAGTGAACTAGCAGAAAAGGAAATCAAGAAAGCCAGCTCATTTACAATGGTCATCAAAAAAATATATATACCTAGGAATGAAGTTAACCAAGGGTGTGTAAAGTCTCTACGACAAGAACCACAAACCAGTGTGGAAAGAAATTAAAGAGGATACAAGAATATGGAAAGATATCTCATGTTCTTGGTTTGGAAGAATTAACATTGTGAAAATGTCCATGCTACCCGTAGTGATCTACAGATTCAATGCAATCCTGATCAGAATTCCAGTGACATTTCTCTGAGAAATGGAAAAAAACAATCCTAACATTCATAAGGAATAAGAAAAGACAATGAATAGCCAAAGCAGTTCTGAACAAAAATAAAATAAAGCTGGAGGCATAAAATTACCTGACTTTAAACTACACCACAAAGCTATAGTAACCAAAACAGCATAGTAGTGGCATAAAAACAGATCATGGACCAGTGGAACAGAATAGAGAATCCAGAAACCAACCCATACACCTACAGCCATCTGATCTTCGACAAAGGCACCAAGAGTACACACTGGGGAAAAGACTGCCTCTTCAGTAAATTGTGCTGGGAAAACTGGACATTTATATGTAGGAGAATGAAACTAGACCCATACCTTTCACCATATATGAAAATCAACTGAAAATGGATTAAAGAATTAAATACACATCCTGAAACAATAAAACTCCTTAAAGAAAATATAGGGGAGACACTCCAGGAAGTAGGATTAGTTACAGACTTCATTAATATGACCCCAAAAGCACAGGCAACAAAAGGAAAAATAAACAAATGGGATTGTATCAAGCTAAAAAGTTTCTGTACAGCAAAAGAAACAATTAACAGAGCAAAAAGAACCAAGAGAGTGGGAGAAAATATTTGCAAAATACACATCTGACAAAGGATTAATATCCAGAATATACAAAGAACTTAAACAACTTAACAGCAAAAAAACAAGTAACCCAATTAAATAATGGGCAAAGGAGTTGAATTGGCATTTCTCAAAGAAAGATATAGGAATGGCCAAGAGACACATGAAAAAATGCTTAATATCACTTAGAATTCAGGAAATGCAAATCAAAACCACACTGAGATACCATCTCACTCCAGTTAGGATGGCTAATATATAAAAAACTGAGCATGATAAATGTCAAGGATGTGTGGAAGAAGGAACTCTCATACACTGTTGGTGGGGTTGCAAAATGGTGCAGCCTTTATGGACAATGGTATGGAGGTTCCTCAAACAATTACAGATAGATCTACCATATGACCCAGCTATTTCACTACTGGGCATATTCCCAGAGGAATGGAATTCATCATGTTGAAGGCATACCTGTACTCCCATGTTTATTGCAGTGCTATTTACAATCATCAAGAGAAGAAACCAGTCCAAATGTCCATCATCAGATGAGAGGATAAGGAAAATGTGGAATCTACACAATGGAATACTACTCTTCTGTAAAAAAAATTGAAATACTACCATTTGCAGCAACATGGATGGACTTAGGGAAAAGTATACTAAGTGAAATAAAACAGGCACAGTAAGAGAAATACTGTATGTTCTCACTTATTTGTGAGAGCTAATAAGTAAAAAATATACAAACAAATAAATGCGGGTGTGGAGTGGGGGGAAGAAGACACAACAATCACAATTCCCTGATCCTGTTAAGATAAGTGAACAGATATGCATTTGATGGGGGTTAAGGGGAGAGGAGAGCGGGAGGGGGAAAAAAGAGGAATTGGTAAAGGGACATGGAAATCAACTACACTGTATATTGAGAAATTAAAATATAAATTAATAAAAAAATAGTTGGCTTGTTTTTTATGTACATATATTTATACATGTTGCATTGCATTCTTCTGTTGATAAAACAAAATGTAGCATTTTTTTTTAACTGGTAAGAGGATTGTGGTCTCCACCATGCTCAGCCAGTGAGCACACCAGACATCCCTATATGGGATCCGAGCCCATGGCCTCGGTGCTCCCAGTGCCGCACTCTCCCGAGTGAGCCATGGGGCTAGCCCTGCAAAATGTAGTATTTTAATACTATAAAAAGTGCTGCTGTGATTACTCATACACATTTCTCCTGGTGAGTTGCGAAAGGCCTTTCCATGTGTTTAGAGTTGAGTTCTTAGAGTACAGGAGATGCATGTAATCAATTTTACATGAGAAGGCTGAGTGTTTCCAAAGTGACTTTCACTGATTTTTGGTCCCACCATCAGTGAGCAAGTGTTTCTGTTGATTCTGGTCTTCACCAACACTTGGGATCTTTTCACTATTGCCAGTTTAAAGAGTGTGAAATAGTATTCCATTGGGATTTTAATTTGCATTTGCCTGTTTACTAATGAAGTTGAGTATCTTTTAATATTTTACTCTCCACTAAAGTTTCCTCTTCTGTGAAGTACCTGTCCATGTCATTTGCCCACTTTCCATCTTTTCTAATAGGTCTGTGGCACTTCTTCATGTGTTCTCAGTACTGAATCCTTTATTGACCAAGGGTGTGATATAAATCTTCCTCCACGCTGTGGTATGTTTCATCACTTCCTTTATGGTTTGGGGGATGAGCAAGGTTCTTGGTAATATAGAAGTTGAATTTAGCAAACTTTTTAAAATTTATGCTTTTAGTCTTACTTAGGAGAGTCTTGCTTTCTCCAAGGCTATGCTCTATATTTTCTTCTAAAATTTTTTAAGTTTGTACAAGTCTTGATTCACAGAAAATTGATTTTTGTGTATGGTATGAGGTGGAAATTCAACTTAATTTTGGTGTAGCTAGCCAACATCGCAGCCCCCTATATTAATGGTTTCTTTTCCCCATTTATTAGTAATGTCAGCTGTATCATAACTGAAGACTCATGCAGGCGTGTCTGTTTTTGTGATCATCATTGTATTCTATTTACCTATTTGCCTATCCCTGAGCTGGTACTATATGTCTTAATTACTATCTCTCTGTGTTTAGTTTTTCCTCTTAAGATATTGTATCCTGATATCTGGCAGAACAAGTTGCCTCACCTTGAGGCAGTTCTTCTTCATCAGGAGCTGATGAAATCCTCTAATGAGATGAATATCTCTGTTTCTTCTTCTAGTTATGTCAATTTTGCTTTGTGTATTTATTAAGTACATGTAACTTTTGAACTGTTGCATTTACCCTTTGGTTATAATACAAACATAAATTGTGTAACTACAGAGGCCCTTCTCCTAGAGTACTGACCCCAGTCTTCTGCTTGTACAGACTGGACCTCCAAGGAACAAGAGTCAACAAGGTGACAACAGGTGAGAGAAATAAAACAAGTTGACCAAATCTTTGAAGAACATGAACCACAAAGGGGAACTAGGAAATGGTCACATCAAGATTTTAGATACATTTTAACAAGCTGGAAAGGGATTCCGAAGAAAATAAGACCAAATGTAGGGGACACAGAGATAAAAATCTGGCATTTTTACACCCCACGCTCACACCCACATATATCCACACACAAATCCACCATATAAGTAAGGATAGAAACTGAACTATGGACAGCTAAAGAAATGCAAATCTCCCAAGATGCCCTGAAAATAAATAAACTAAAGGACAGATGGGCAAATAAATAAATAAGGACAAATAAAACTGTAAAATACACAAGACTGAGAGTAGGACAGTGGTTAGCAGTGGCTGGTGGCAGGAAGGTGTCGTTTGGGGTGACATTGATCAAAGGATACAAAATCTCATTTAGGTAGGAGGATAAGATCAGGACATCTATTTTACAACATGATGATTATGGTTAATAATAATGTATTGAAAACCACTAAGAAAGTAAATTTCAATTACCACTATCAAAAAATGGTAAGTATGAGAGGTAATGCTCATGTTAATTAGCTCAGTTTAGCCATTCCAAAATGTATGCCTATTCCAAAACATCATGTTGTACCTGATGAATATATACAATTTTTGTCAATAAAAACTAGTTGATTAAAAAAAACTACACAAGACCTATACCCTCACATCATAGCTATAAGACAGAGAATCTCCAACTCCAAATTACCTGTAAGTACAAAATAAACTTCACATCCTAGTGAGCTGTCTCTGGCAATCGGGAAAACACCATGTGTGGGAGCAAGGAGCTTGTGGCAGGCCTGACGACTTACCTAACTCACTTGGTGGAAAACAAAGGCCAGCCAAGAAAGTTGAAGTTTCAGTATTTCAATGACAAGACTCTGAAAGATGGTCCTGATAGATCCAAAAGGTGTGGAGGAGGAACTTACAAATTGTTCACATGCCTGAGAAGGCCAATTTGGAAAAGCAATTCTGCAGGAGAGTAGGAGGCAAGAGGAGGGAGGGGTGCATTTAGAAAATGCTGGGGAAGGAAAATAGAGCAAGAAGGCAAAATTGGGATCCTTAAAAAATAAAAACACATAAACTTCTCCCCATTGTCCCCAGTGCCCCCTAAAAGAGTTATCTAGTAAAGCAGCCATAGTTTGCTGACAGAAGAGAGGCTTTGAACCAGAAATCTTGCCCCCACACTCACTAGCTGTGTCCACAGAATTGCAGAAACACGTGTGCCTTTATCTGTATGAAACTACTCTAAAATGAAACAGAAAATGCATCAACACAGTTCAACTGGAGATTACAGTAAGCAACAACGTGCTGTATTCTTGAGAATCACTGAGAGTAGGTTTTAGGTGTTCTCACCACAAAGAATGATAACTATGTGAGGTAATGCTCATGTCAATCAGCTCAATTTACACATTTTACAATGTGCACATATTTCAAAATGTCATGCTGTACATGATAAATATGTACAATTTTCATTTGTAAATTAAAAAATAATAAATTTAAAACAACAATTCCACAGATGAAAAATTATTTCTGAAATAAAGACAGGCAAGGCCTGGTTCATGTGCAAAGAGCTCTGAGAGAGTGAAGTAATGGATTGAACTGGCAGCGTGGCACATCTGTGAAGAGGCAGATGCAAGAGGTTATAGTCCAGAAGCATATAAATTTGGGAGGAGAAATCACAGCACTCTCCGCCCCATGTGACCTGGGGCTTTATGCTCAGACTGGGGCCCTGGGCTTCCAATGGAGTAACAGACTGGATTTCTAATTTCTATATGCTGCACATTGTTACAGTCCTAAAAATTGCTGCGTGCCTCACCATATATCCCAATCCTTAAGAAAAAAGCGTGAGGCAGTGACACACAATGGAGAACTCATCTGTCTGAGAACTTACTGTCTTAGGTACCTATGTTTCTTTATTGCATGGTTACCTGCACTTAAAACTTTGATCAGAATTCCCCAAGCTTTTGCTAAAGCAAATGACTTTGTATTTCCCAGAAGTCTTGAGATGACTTGTGAAAGGACGAGTCGACACCAGTTGACGATCCACCGGAGAGAGCTCGTTTTATAGGCAGCACACACACATATATATAGGGCTTTAAGGGAAAGCTGATTGGTTTAAAATACAATCCCTATTTAGCATACCACATGGGGCTTGGGGGGGTGAGCTGATTGGTGTGCGATTGGAAGAGAAGGGCAACCAGCGCCATGATGGGGTGCGGCCAAGAAGGGCTTATGCGATCAGGGTGCGATCCCTTGGGGCATTTGGGTTCTTACATTCCTCCCTTTTTCTTGTTTTAGGAAAGGGGACGTTGAAGTCATCAAGCTACTTCCTGCTGAACTGGGGCATTGTGGGGGGGGCAAAGGGAGGAAGGTACATAAATACCCATTATGAAACAAAGGAGGGTGGAGAAACAAGTAATTTCAAAAGGGGAGAAGTCCATAAACGTTCCTTGAAGCCACAAGTCGCACATGCACTGGTTCCATTGTTTGTAGTCGGAGACTGGAGGGGGCAACCAGGCGTCGGTGGCGAAGGCGTGTAGGAATGAGTTTCCTCTGTAAGGTGGTACCTCTTCAGCATCGGCTGAGGCGCTTATGAGATGAGGCGAGGGGTTCATCAGTATCTAGGAGCTGGTAGTTTCTAAGTAAAAGCTGGTTAAAGGCCTGATTAGAAAATTTTCCCACTTGGGCTTGAAGAATGATGCAGGGCAAGAAAAGGCAGGTTATGAGGAATAACAGCATTCTTCTCCAAGGAAGATGCAAGTACCTCCTTTTTCTGCAGTGAGGAGGTCTAGTGCTCTACGGTTTTGGAGGGTGACCTGAGCTAAAGAGATGATTTGTCTCTGTAGAGAGGAAAGAGATTCGGCAGTGGAAGTTAGAGCCCCTTCAAGTTTAGTATTGGTGTCTTTGACCGTCCATAAACTGTGTCCTAAGGCTCCTCCCGACAGGCCGGCTCCGACAGCTGATGTTGTTAGGGAAATACCAACCATGATTGGGAGGAAGGCGGCCCCTTTTTGTTTTGAGGGTGGATGAAGAAGATAGAACAGTTCTGAATTGGAGTACAGAGTGAGTTGAGGGATGATGGTGACAAGAAGGCATGGGGCAGTAAGATTAGACTGGATGGAGGTAGAGAGGGTTCCATTGCACCAGAAGAAAGAGCCTGGTGGGGCGAAGGTGTGGTTATAAATGGTTGAGGAATGGAAGCGTTTAAGGGGATGGCCGCCAGGAACGGTCGCATGAGAGAAAACAATTTCCGGGAGAGAGAGAGAAAGGTGAGTGTTTCAGAAATGATCTGTTGCCAGGTGTAAATGGGTGACCCTGGGGAGCTAGCAGAGGGGCCTGAAAGCTCCCTGGGTGAAATGAAAAGAACAGGAGAAGGCCAAGGAGAAGGTTCATGTCTCTGGAATTGGGGGTAAGGCTGAGGTCCGGGATAGGCGGAGTTTGAAAGGGTTGGTAGGATGAGGGATACACTTAAAAGAATGGTGTGTTAAGTTCTTTTGCCTTTAAGGTTCTGTTGGTTCTCTCTACCTTTCCAGATGCCTGAGGTCGGTAAGGGCAATGTAGGTGCCAGGGGAGAGAGAGTGACTGGGAGAGTTTTTGTATTATCTGGGCGGTAAATTCAGGTCCATTGTCAGATTGAATTGAAGGGGGCATCCCAAATCGTGGGATGATTTGGGAAAGGAGAGTCTGGGCTATGGTGGAGGCCTTTTTATTGGATGTTGGGAATGCCTCTACCCATCCTGAAAAGGTATCAACAAACACCAAGAGGTATTTGAGGCACCGGACGGAAGGCATGTGCGTAAAATCGACTTGCCAGTTGGCCGCGGGTGTGAGACCTCTGGCCTGGTGGGAGGGGTATGGCCCAGGTTTGAGAGGGGTGTTAGGATTTGTACGCTGGCAGATTGTGCATGAGGAGGAAATTTTTTGCAAGAGGGCTTTGTCAGATGAGGTGATTGAGAAGAAGGCTTGTAAAAACTGGGATAAAGCTTGGGGGCTAGAGTGAAACAGGTCATGGAGCAAGCGAAAGAGAGAGGACTTATCATCATTAGGCGGTTGAGGCTGAGAGGGTGTCTGTGAACCTTGGGAGCCGTATGGAAGAATGGGAAGTTGGTTTTGTGTCTGTAGGTGCATTGCCGCAGTGCGTGCGGCGAGGTCAGCCTTACAATTCCCGCGAGTGATTGGGGAATTGTCTCTCTGGTGGGCTCTGCAATGAATGACTCCTAATTCACAAGGTAAATGGGATGCCTCAATTAATGTGGAGATTAAAGCTGAGTTGGTGATTGTGTTACCCTTGGTGTTAAGCAGACCGCGTTCTTTCCATATGGTGGCATGAGAGAGAAGTATATGAAAGACATATTTGGAGTCAGTGTATAAGTTAAGAGTTCTTCCTTCAGCTAGAACGCAGGCTCGCGTGGCAGCAATAAGTTCGGCCTGCTGGTTGGTAGTACCCTTGGGTAAAGGTTGGGCCTCTATAACCGAATCAAGGGAGACTATGGCATAACCTGCGTAATGAGTGTTTCCTTCCTTGAATGAGGACCCATCCATGAACCATGTGAGATCAGCACGTGAGATAGGGGTCCCTCCGAGATGGAAGAGCGGTAAGGTATAAAATTTTGAAGGCTTTCTACGCAGCTGTGCAAAGGGGTGTTGGGGGAATCTGGTATAGGCAGTAGGGTAGCCGGATTTAGGGGTGGGCAGGTAGTGAAGGATAGGGCAGGATTTTCCAGAAACGAGGATAGGAGGGTTAGGATTCTGGAAGGTGGGAGGGATTGGAGAGCCTTATAGGTAAGGAGGTCTTGGACGAGATGAAAGGTGCCATTAGGTTTTTTTACAGCGAGTATGGGAGTATTGAAAGGGGAGTGAGTGGGACGGAGATACCCCTTTTTTAATAGGTCCTGAATGATGGGGCTTAACCCGAGGAGGGCTGTTGTGGTTAATGAATACTGAGCCTGACAAATATATTTGGAAGGGTCTTTTAGTTTTATGCGTACAGGGGAACACTGGGCCAGAGCAGGGCTGGCAGTGTCCCAAACTGTGGGGTTAACAGGGTGCGTTAAGATGGGTAAGGACTTCTTTGGAGGGGTGGGATTAGTAGGATCTTGGGCTTGAACTAGCGCTAGGAGGAAGGAAACGGGGGAAAGATTTGTTTACCTCCTACCCCAACTATAGGAGAGCTGCTGGAGGTGGTAGGGCCTTTATATTCCCTTAAGACCCTAAAGGTGGCTCCAGTGTCCAGGAGGAAAGATATTGGGTGGCCGTCCACAACCATGGATACCCTGGGCTCCTGCTTTGTTATAGAGATGGTCGGGAAGGGCCCAAGGCTCTGTCGGTCCTCCTCAGCGAGGCCCACCATAGGTGGTGTCCACGGTTCGGGGGACTGTGGGGCAGTTGGTCCCTCACCCCTTCGGGCAAGGGGGCAATCAGATCCCCAATGTCCCTTCTTTTTGCATTTTGGACAAGGAGTGGTTGGTGGCCTGGGGGTGGGGCAAGCCTTTGCCCAATGCCCTTCCTTTCCACATTTAAAGCAGGCTCCAGGTGGAGGCTTAGAGGTGAAGGCTGTGGGAGGGCGCCCGGGGGGTTTGATAAGCTGGGCCAACATCTGGAAGTTGGCGTGGTCGGCCTTTTGTTTTCGACGTTCTTTTTCCTCCTCCTGATTATGAAAAACCTTGAAGGCTTCTGACAGGATTTCAGTCTGAGGGGTTGCAGGACCTGCTCTAATTTTTTAAGTTTAGTTTTAATGTCGGGGTAGGATTGGGCCAGGAAATAGGTCATAAGGACATGCCGACCGTCTTCTGAGTTGGGGTCTAAGTTAGTGTATTGTTGAAAGGCCCGAGTTAATCTATTGAGGAACTTGGAGGGAGTTTCCTCCTTTTTTTGGACAATTTCTTGAATTTTTTGGAAATCGACGACCTTGCGAGCTGATTTTTTGAGGCCAATTATTAAGCAAGAGGCAAAACGGTCTCGAGCCTGGATTCCCTGGGCTGTGTTATAATCCCAATTAGGTTCCTGTTCTGGGACTGCTTGGGGGCCTGGCGGGTGATTCGGATTGGTACGATGGGTGTCAGTGGCATGGGTTTGGGCTGTATCCCAGACCCCGCGGCGTTCCTCGGGGAGGAGGGTATTGGCTAGGAGCATGAAGATGTCATGATGTGTGAGGCTGTAGGCCTGCAGGATCCATTGGAATTCTTTAATGTAGGTGGTAGGGTCGGTAGAGAAAGAGCCTAGTCTTTTTTCTAATTCTGTAAGGTCAGCTAGGGAAAAGGGAACATGGACCCTAACTACTCCTTCAGCCCCAGCTACCTCGCGTAGTGGGGCGATTGTTAAAGGGGTGGGGGGTGGTCCTCCGGAACGGGTGAAAGGGGGGCTTAGTGGGTCAGGAGTAGGGGAGAGTAAAGGCGGAGGAGGGGATGGTGCAGGAGGTGCAGAAGGTGACGTGGATGACGGGGGAGGAGGAGTGGGCACTGGAGGCACTGGGGGAGGAGGAGGTAGGTAGGGTGGGGGTTGATCAAGAGGGTCGAAGGTGGAAGAATCGAGGGGTGACTGTGAAGATGGTTTACAGGCTAAAAGGACTTGAGAGGGAGCACAGGAGGAGCAGAGGGTGGGGTTCTGAGCCAAGAGGCAAAAAGCCTCGATGTAAGGGATCTCCTTCCATTTTTTTAGGCGCTGGCAGTAGTTAAAGAGGTCTCGCAATTTGGTGAGGAGTTTGGGCTTAATATCCAGCCTGAGGGAAAGGTTGGTGAGGTGTTTTTCAGAAGGCATTGAAGTGGAGAGTTCCCTAGGGAGGAGGAGGAAGCGTCCATTCTGGTCTCTTAATGGGAATTTAGACAGAAATCGGACAGAGATTAGTGATAAGACAGATCCTTCGCCAGTTGGGAAAGGCGGGATCCTAGAGGGCGTCCCCAGTAGGTCACGTCAGTCCCGGCAGGTTCAGGTACGAACCAGGAAGAGAGAAGGGAGGTGTGGGTCGTCACTCAGACCTTCACTTCTCTAGGGCAAAAGCCCGGTGCCTGAAGGAATCTAGCACTAGGAATTTCTGGTCAGGTCCTGGACCCGGGAAGTGGAGAGAAGAGAGTGGTGGACAGGAGGGTGAAAGAGAGAAGGAGAGAACAGAATGGGGCTTTTAACCTCCAAAAATGAAAGTAAAAGTTTACCGGGGCTTTGAAACCTGTTATAGTTTGGGAATTTATGGTGGTCGTGAAGACCCTGGTGGGGTGGGTGTGGGTGTTAGGGGCTACCTGACGATCACGGCTAGACTCCCTGTGGTAGCCTGAAAAAGGGCTGGTGCCCTTTAGGAAAGGGGGCTTACCTAATGATGAGCCGGTGGTGAGCGGAAGGAACCAGCGCCGAAAAGAATGGACGAGGGTGGATCGTCAGTGGTGAGCGGTGGAAGGGAGGCCGGTCCTGGCAGGACGGAGTTCCCGAGGGGCGACTCGAAAAGTGCTGCTGCTGCGATTTGAAAAGTGTTGCCGCTGGAGGGAGCCCCGAGGGGCGACTTGGAAAGTGTTTCCACTGCGATCCGAAAAGTGTTGCTGCTCGAGGGAGCCCCGAGGGGTGACCCGGAAAGTGTTACCGCTGCAATCCGAAAAGTGTTGCAGCTTGAGGGGAACTCTGTCCCAGGTTTCGGCACCAAATGAAAAGGACCAGTCGACACCAGTTGACGATCCACCGGAGAGAGCTCGTTTATTAGGCAGCACACACACATATATATAGGGCTTTAAGGGAAAGCTGATTGGTTTAAAATACAATCCCTATTTAGCATACCACATGGGGCTTGGGGGGATCTGATTGGCGTGCGAGTCGTGCCGGTGGGAAGGAGAATGTGGAAGAGAAGGGCAACCAGCGCCATGATGGGGTGCGGCCAAGAAGGGCTTATGTGATCAGGGTGTGATCCTTTGGGGCATCTGGGTTCTTACAACTTGGAGTGAAATAAAAAGGATAATTTAGAGGACTGCTCACATAAAAGTTTCTGAAAATCACTACCAATTCTGAAATCCACAGAGAGTGAGTTAAGTTGGGAGTCCTGAGAGGCTTGTTACTCCTAGCCCTGCAAGCTCCCCTTTTTTGTACTTTTTCCACTCATACTTTCCCAGGCATCCAGAATTTTATCTCTTTATTCTTATTATCAAGGACCTTACTAGGGCTAGGAGTTCAATGTGATTGATTTGAAGGCAACTTATCTAGATCAGCTAAATAATGATCCAATGCATGTATGCAGGCATGGTCACAACCACGGCCAAAATTATTGTCTTCTCCACTGAGGTAAAGAGGCAATCCAAATATGTAAGGGAGATAGCTCAGAGAGCAACCAGTAGAATAAAATCAGACAGATGAAGGACATCTTCGATTTAAACAGTGGAATTGATGAAGTGTAAATTATGCTTGATCTTACAAGAGTTTTAGAATTCTGGCAGAGAGACTGGTGATGAATTAGTGATGGGTACATAGAAAACAGAATAGATGAGGCAATAATCAATGCCAGGAAAAACTCACAACCATTTATTAGACTATGCTTTTGCTAACAAAAGTGAAACATTTATCTTCTTTTCCCTGCCCTAACCCTTTCAGAACTCAGAAATCCTTTTGAGTATTCTTATTTTCATGGCAATATGGTGATTTGCATAAGTTCAGTAAGAATCTTCCCACCTTGTTAACAGGATAATTTTTAACACGGATTATGCCATCAAGGCCTTGCCTGAACTGTCATATTTAAAATGGTAGTCATTTACTGAGATATGACCTGATATGTTTAAGGACCTAGGTTGACTTTTAGAGCCAATGCTTACAAAGCCCCCTTGGGAAAACGATACCTGGCTTATATGCTCTTATAGGTAAACAAGGATGGCCACTTCCTGGCACTTTTAAGAAACTTGGCATATTTTGGGTACTTTGAGAAGAGAAGAATTCACACAAATTTGTGAGTATTGCTGATGAAATCTAATGGCAAGTTCTTGGCTTGGTTTCCAAGAAGATTTTAAAAGTCCAGTCAGAGATTCCTTATAGAAACGTCCAGTGAAGCAAACTTAAAAAGGCCTATATAGAAAGTTATTCTTTTCCGTGTATCTATGTAAATAATCAGGCCAAATCTAATGAGACCAGGCTGTATTCAATAATCTTGTGGTCAAGAATGACCCTTCCTTGAGTTATCTTTGATCAGAAGGAGGTGTGGCAGTAAATGTAAGATAAATTTTTTGTGTTTCAATGGAAAACTATAACATGTTTGCTTTGGTTTCCTAGGGATGCTGTAACAAAGTACCACACTATAGGCGTTTATTCTCTCACTGTCTGGAGGCCAGAAGTCTGAAATCAAGGTGTCAGCAGGCCATGCTCCCTGTGAGACTGAGAAAGATTCCTTTCTGCCTCTGTAGCTTCAGGTGGTTGCCAGCAACCCTTGGTTAGATACATCACTCCAATCTCTGCCCATCAACAGGTGGTCTTCTCCTCTGAGTGTGTGTGTGTACCCTGTATGTCCCTGCAAGTATTTGTGTTCAAATTTCCCTCTTATTCTAAGGACAATAGTCATTGGATTAAAGCCCACCCTAACCCACTATAACCTTACCTAAATTTGATTACATCTGCAAAGACCCTGTTTTAGACTAAATCACATCCCCCACCAAATTCTTATGTTGAAGCCTTAAACACCATTGGGGCTATATTTGGAGAAAGGATGTAATTAAGGTTAAAAGAGGTCATAATGGTGGGGCCTTGATCTGATGGTATTACTAGATGTTTAAGAAGAGATACCAGAGAAAGGACATGTGAGGATACAGTGAGAAAGCAAAATCTGCAAGTCACCGGGAGAGACTTCACTAGAAATTAAACTCTGCTGGGCCTTAATCTTGGACTCTCCAGAACTGTAAAAAATAAATTTTAAGCTACCCTCTCTGTTGTATTTTGTTATGAGAAGACCAGTACAGACCCTATTTCCAAATAGGGTGACATTCACAGGTACCAGAGTTTAGGATTTGAACATATCTTTTTGGGCACACAATTCAACACATAGCATCCTTCAGGAACATCAGATTCAGATCCTATTCATTGTCTTTAAACTAGTTTGCATGGCTTTGAAAATTGTAGATAGCAGTTGGATGTAAAAACTCTGTCTTGTCTGGTAAAGATATAACTGACTTCTTCTCCCACTGTGGAAAAACCAGTCTGTTGCCTACCTGTAAATTGCCCTGGATCCTGTCACCTTGTACAATCTTACCAAGTTTTCAGTTCTTCCAGTTTCCTTCAGTATCTGGCTTCAACCTCCCGACCAATGTTTCCAATTTCTCTCTCCCTTCTGACTTGGCTCCACTGAGAACTCAGCCTGGCTGCCCAGATCGCTGTCAGGGCTCGAGGCTATCTTGAAGCTGGCCTTTCCCCGGGCTGTAAATAAGCCCTGAGAGCAGAAGCTCAACAATGTGATGAGTCTGGAAGGACTCCTCACTGCTGCAAACTGTGCACGGGCCGGATCCCTCCCTGGACAAGTCGCTGTGTGGGCCACCTAGGCAGTCTGGTGAAACGTGGGCCATACAGAAAAAGCAACCAAGACTGTGGACAACATCACCAGAGCACTGGCATCTTCACTTGAAGAGACTCTGCAGCCAGTGCTGTGTAGTCAAAATATTTCCATCCACCAACCTTTTACAATCCGCTGGGCTGGATACCCTCAGAGTTCAACTTTCAGCTCTTTATTTTCTTACAACACTTCATAGTAATATGTCTTGTTTTACTGCAGACACCCCTCTCTTGAGAAGTCTGATTTGTAGGATTCTAAAACCATTGACCTCTGCCAGTGTGTTTCCACTGGTCCACTAGGGACAGTACTGAGGAAACACTGGCTCTGGGGACTGTTTCACTCCCTTGTCCCCTACTTCACATTCCCCTCATCCTTGAGTTGTTCAGGGACAGCCTCTCTGAGCCTGTATTGAACCTGAGGAGGGATGGACATGGCTGACCATACTTGACACTTGTGTGACCTCAGGCTGGCTCGACTAGGATGCTGGCCTCAACTGTATGTGAATTTCCCTCACCGTAAAACGTTTTTTGCTCTGTCTCAGGTACAGGCCTCTGTCCAGGTAGTTAAATGAAGATAAATATTCCCTGCCTTGACATTCCTGTGGTTGCAATATTTGACAGTTCCTTAAGTGCCAAGACCCTTCAGCAGTGTTTGGTGTTTCTCTTCCCATGACCATCCATCCCACAGCCTCTGCCTATAAAAGTTTGGCTCACCCTCCTCTTCCAGGAGAGGCTCCGCTTCAGGCTCTGAGCATCTCTCGGTTGCAATAATCCTTCCTAATGAAGTCTTCCCTTACTAACGTCCAGACGTGCATTTGTGTGTCTTTGACAGTACATGCAACTAAGAGTTCTCTTCCTAAGCTTGTAAGGTCTGTTGGGATGGAGGGGGGCAGGTGCTGGGAGAGGGGTGTCATGGGATGAATGTGTTAAATAACTTTCCAGGGCCTCAGGGCTAATAATTAGTTGGTACAGGATTTTCAACTAGATATATATGTCTCCAAAGCCCATCTCTTCTCAATATATCATGGTGCAGAAAGAGGAAGGAAGGAAGGAAGAGAAGGGGGACCTCTTTCTCTGGGCCATATGGTCTGCAGCCTCCCTGTAGTCTGCGTGAGCCCTGTCCTTGAGGTTCTGAGCAGCCAGCCTCACTGAGTTTGAAGCCATGAGTCTCTCCCATGAGTGACAATAGATTAACAATACCCCCTGTGTGAGTAGGCAGCAGGAGTCAGAAACCACAGCAGTAGTATTTTAACATTTTAATGTAAAGGATACTAACTAAATATGGAAGAATCACAGGCAAGTAAATAAATAAAAGAAAACACTGGGGTATTCAGGAAGTAGCAGTTGCAGGAAGCAGATACCGCTCTCAGGACTGGTAGAACACAGCCGGGGGTGGGGTGGGGGCAGGGGGTTGCATTATTAAAAGTCAGAAGCTTAGAGAAGCCTGGTAGAACAGCAGCCCAGGCCTCTGAGGAGGGCTGGCAGGTGCTGAAGTCTTTGAGGTTGGCCACGGGGCAGGTCTGCCAGTACTGGAAAAACTGCACACTGGTCCAGAAAGGTTCTCTCCTGAAGCAGGGAGAAAGGACTGCTGGGTCTGGCTCACAGCCTCAGAAGCATGTCCCTGCCCTTCCCTCCAGTTGGCCAGTGTTCCTCTGGTGCCCCCGTTGGAAGGGCCTGACAGGCAGCCAGCTGGCCACACAGCATGTGGCATGTAGAGTCCCAGCTCCCATGTCATAGCGCAGAGTAGGGAAAGGTGGGTGGGAGGCTGAGAAGTAAGACTGATAACAGGCACACCCTGTGTTGGTAGACAGCGGCTGGTGCTTCAGTCACCTGTGCTGTGCGGCAAACCATTCCCAGGGTGTAGCGAGTGGCCTCACACCGCTTGTCCTTCTCATGGTCTCTGAAGGCAGCTGGGGCAGTTCTGCTGGCCTAGCCTGGGGTCACTCATGTGGCTGACTGGGACACATGTGGCCTCATGCACACATGTAAACATCGGTGCTGCCATTGGTGAGGCCCTTGATGTTCCTCCTGTGGCCTCCCATCCTCCTGCGGGCCACCCTGGGCTTCTACACAGAACATGGAGGTCCACATGCTAGGAGGTCCCAACTAGACACCACAAGGACTCTGAGGCCTCCAGCCCAGCGTCACATGTCCCTCCCACAGTGTCCTGGCAGGGAAAGCTGGCCATAGGCCACCCCATCTGCAGGGGACAGAGAAGGAGCTTCCACCACCTACTGGGGAGGAGTGGCGACATCCCCTCGCAAGGAGCTCCAGACACAGGAGGGTGACTCTCTCGGAGCCACTCCCACAGCAGAGACCCCTTCTTTCCCACAGGTGTGGCTCATGTGGAGCTCAGGACTCAAGGAAAGAGCATCCCCTTTCCTGACTTAATGCTGTCAAGGATGCCCAGAACTGCTCCATCCAGCTCTCAGGATGTCCCCCTGCAGCAACCAGGGTCTTTCCTGCAGCTCCATCTTGTGGGACCTCCCACCTCCGTGGTGCAGTGGCTGCTGTGTGACACCTGTGAGGTGGTGCTGCTTACCAAGGATTGCGTCCAGTACATCTGGTCATGACTCACAGACCTTTGCTGTCTGAGGGCAATGGTCACCTCCATTTCCTGAGCACTTACTATACGTCTGGCTCGCGGCCAAACAGCTGATCAACTCACCCCCGCCTGCTGGACCTTCCCAGTGTTAGCACTGAGGGTCCTGATCCAGGCAGCCCTCATCCCCGGGCACAGCGGATGGTACCGATGGAGAGAAGAGCTATGGCCCCAGAGACTGACAGAGGCAGTGCTCGGCCCTTACTGCGGGTTAGTTTCGTTCCTTACTTTCTGAACTACAGTTTCCTCCCTTTGTAACATGAAGAGAACCATGCTGAACAGGTAGGTCGGCATGAAGACCAGAAGAGATGCTGCATCTAGGGACTGTTGCAGGGCCTGGGTTGTCATGAGCTCAGTTATTGTGGGGAGGGCTGAGGAAGGCTGTGTCCCCTGCAAACTCTCAGCACAGGTGCTCCGATGCTATTCGCACAGGGCATGGTAGTGAGGGGGGACACTCTTCACCCCTGGTTCCTAGAGCTGGGTGTCCTTGTCCTGGGGACACAGGGCCACATGGTGGGCTCTGATGGAACACACACCCTTCCTCATGATCATGGCCTGGGTCCTTGCAGGGAGCTGCTCTGGCTGGTGCTTCAGCACCACCTTCTGTGGCTGTCCCAGTGCTCACAAAGCGGCCACTGGTTCACAGGGGGCCCACGTGCCTCCTTCCATGTGAAGTGGAGTCCTTGGCCAGAGGCTACGTTGTGTGGATCCAACGCCTGTGGGTCAGGCATTCCATAAGCCCCTGGACAGTGCTGCTGGCTGAGGCTCTGTGGGTAATGCAGACAAATCCATAGTTACCTTTCCCTGTGAAGATGACCCACCAGCCCTTCCAGTGCAGACAACCAACCCCCATGTGGCCAGTTGCACTCCTCCAGAAACACTGGTCTCTCTTCCTGCAGGTGGGCATTCAGAGTAGGTGACAGCCAGATCAGCCTGGCGAGTGCACAGCAAGCTGGTGGCCTGTGCACAGCCTCCCTCTCTGCCACCCAAGCTCACTGCTCTTTGTGCCAGGTACAGGGAGGCTGGTAGTGAAAACTCAGTAACGTCCACTGGCTCGGTCACCTGCCTACTCAGTAGTTCAGTGCCTCATCCATGATGGAGGAGTTGTGCTGGGCGTGAACATGCTGTGCAAGCATCTTCACATTTTGTGCCACTTCTGCTTCCAGCCAGCCAGGCCACTGGCCAGGAACTGGTGTGCGTTGCATCTCCACTTGCTTTGACTTCTGCAGAGTGTAGGTGATCAGGTGCAGTCTTGTTTACAGGCTGCTCCTGAGTGTGGCTTTAAGCAGCCACTGGCCATGTTGGCTTGTGCCCACATTCAGAGATGAATCACTCATGAACCAAGCTGGGCTTGTCCTCGTGCTCCAGCTAGTGTAGAGGATCCTCTCCCCATGCCCACCTCACAGGGGGCCACAGGTGCATGCTGGGAAGGGTGGCCAATGCACCCGTGGTGATCGACAGCGTGGGGACCTTCTCATGCAGCTTACTCATGAATGCTGAGGATGAGCTTCAGCCAGGCCCTGAGATCCTAAAGACATGAGAGGCCGAAGAGACCCCCCTCACCCTCTGTAATCCAGGAAATGGCTGCTGAGAGGAAGCCTCTTCCCCTGGGAATTAGATGTGACTCCTGGACATGCTTCCTCCACATGGGATAAAGCCAGACTCAGATCTTTCAAATCCCCCTCTCTGTCTCGTAAGTGGTTAGATGAGCTATTAGTCACCTTGGTCAATCAGAACAAAATGCTTGACCAATCTCTGAACTGACAGACTTTAGTTAAGCTCCTGTCCTCCCCCAGGACCCTGGACTTTGGCCCACCCTCAGATGGAGTAGGCATCTGAATGCAGAATGGCCTCCCTTAACTTCTTCCAAACATCAGTTGGCTGAAAAGAGACAGTGCAGAGTCCCCATCCCAGCCTGGTTCTTTCTAGCCCTGTTGTTCCCCTGTAAC
Organism: Cynocephalus volans; assembly: GCF_027409185.1. Lineage (NCBI taxonomy): Eukaryota > Metazoa > Chordata > Mammalia > Dermoptera > Cynocephalidae > Cynocephalus > Cynocephalus volans. The sequence goes on along the minus strand of NC_084461.1, from coordinate 161,046,085 downwards.
ATAACAGCCCTTCTTGGCTGACCTGTGAGGCACTTGGTAATCTCAGGTCCAGGCTTCTCCATGCTGCAACAGTCCTGCTCCCCTTCTGCCAGTAATCCCTTTGAGAAGAGGCTGTCCTTACCTAAGCTGGATTGCTCTTAACTGGATAGTGCCCTCTGGTTCTGTGCAGCCCTGATCTTGAATGTACCATCTCCAGCTTATGAAGGGATGCTGTGGGGCCCATCCGCTGGGACTTGGTGAGCGTGACAGGCCCGACCCACAGTGTTCACTTCCAGATGCGCGGTCACAAGCAGCCTGTAGTCAGGTGTTCCTTCCTCACTAAGGACAGTTTTCCCATAGGGAAGAATCCCCTGCCGCAGGGGCACGGCAGTGCTCCAAACCCCAGATGCTGTGCTGTGATTCTCCCACTTCATCAGATCCACTACTGACACCCCCGCCACAATGGAGTCTGTAGATGCTTTGGTCTATCACGTGACTGAGATGAGGAGTGTTAACATAATTTTGGGGCAAAACTGTCACTAATTATTGATTTCTCCACACAAACACAAATAAGGCCATTGTTCCGATCAAGAGATATAAAGAGCATATTCTCCAATTCAGTACCTCATGCCATGTGCCGAGGCAGTACTGATCAGCTCCAGCAACAACAGTGTGTCTGGAGCAGCAGCGGCCATCAGGGTGGCTACTTGGTTGAGCTAGAGGTGGTCTGCAGTCCTCCCTCAGGACACATCCTGCTTCTGAAGAGGCTGCACTGTGGAGCTGAAAGAAAGCATATAAGGACCACCCCCATGAGTTCCACCCAGCTGCAAGCATAAGGTCCTTAAAAGTGGCACTAATCTCAGCCATCCCACTGCAGTTCCACCCCTGCAAACATGCAACACTGTTATTGATTGGCTATCTAGGTTGGGGGGATGCAAGTCAGCAGCTTCCACTTGACACTCTTACTTCATAGGCCAAGGGCCCAATGTGGGGGCCACTCCGATTGCCAAGTAGATAAACAGTTATACATCCAGGGACTGGGAAAGGATCACTGGATGAGTCAGCAACATTTAGGTGGAATTTATTCAGGACTCTAGTTATTTCATAGCCCCATAAGCTTCCACTCTAATGGGGACCATGATGATACTTTGGGTCTTTCGGAATCAATGTCAGCTTAGACTCATGTCCAAAAGTCCTCAAAATGTCTAGATCAGGGGTCAGCAAACTTTTCCTATAAAGTGCTAGAGAGTGAACATTTTAGACTTTGCACACCGTAAGGTCTTGGCTGCAACTATGGACCCTGCAACTGTAGTGTAAAGGCCTCCATACACATTATGTAAATGAATGAATGTGGCTATGCTCAAATAAAACTTTATTCACAATAACAGGTGTCCAGCTCAATTTGGCCTGGAGGTTGTAGTTTGCTGGCCCTTGGTCCAGGTATTCTCTTTTCCAAGTGTACAATCACACAAGTAAATGGCCCTAAGTTCCTTGTGAAGAAGGGCTGGGTATGTACAGTACATCTTGAACACTGCAGGGGTTCAGAGTTCCTCTGTGATGAAAAAACAAATAAACCAAGCAAACCACCATGGACATATTTCTGAAAATTGTGACACCTTCTCAAGAAGAGCCTCAGGCAGCTCCTCCAGGAGGTATTCCAAAATAAGGCACTGCTATCATTGGAGATGACAGCTCCATGGGTGATATTGCCCCAGAGGACTTTCCAGAGGGATAAGTGTGGAGGCAAAGACAGTGATATTGATAATCCTGGCCCTGTGTAAGCCTACATTAATGTGTGTGTTTATGTTTTAGTTTTCAATAAAAAAGCTTAAAAAGTAAAAAAAAAAAAAAAAGAAAGAAAAATTTTAAAAATAGAAAAAAGCCTACAGAATAATAATATAAAGCAAGAAAATATTTTTGTACAGCCATACAATGTGTTTCTGTTTTAAGCCAAGTGTTATTACAAAACAGTCAAAAATTTGAAAAAGAATTGTTTATAAAGTAAAAAAGTTACATACAGTAAGCTAAGTTTAATTTATTATTGAAGAAAGAAAAATATTTTGCATAAGCTTAGTGTAGCCTAAGTGTACGGTGTTTATAGAGTCCACTGTGTGCACAGTAATGTCTGAGGCCCTCATGTTCACTCACCACTCACTCACTGACTTGCCCAGAGCAACTCCCAGTCCTGCAAACTCCATTCGTGGTAAGTGCCCTATACAGGTGTGCCATTTTCTACCTTTTATACCATATTTCTCTGTATGTCTTCTATATTTACATATGCTTGATTATAAAAACACTTACCATTGTATTACAATTGCCTACTGTGTTCCCTGGTATCCAAGGATGCTTTCTAATGCTGACCACAAGCTAACTGAACAGACACCTCAGAAACCACACCCAACAAATAATGGTCTTTACAAAAATTTCTCAAAAATTCACTAAACAAACAGCTAGAACCCATTGGAAACCAGCACAACAAATCCTGAAAAGGGAAATAATCTTATTTCCAGAGTTACAACATTGTAATACTTAAATGTCCACTTTTCAACAAAAGATTACAAAGCATGCAAAGGAACAAGTAAGTAGTGTCCATTCTTAAGAGAAATACACAAAAAGTGCCCCTGAAGGGTGCAGACATTAGACTTTCAGGGCACAGACTTTAAACTCTTAAATATGCTCAAAGATCTAGCAGAAATAATTGACAGAGAACCAAAGGAAATCAGGAATACAATCTCAAAATAAATAGAGAATATCAATAAAAATAGAAAAACATGAAAAAGAAAACAAATAAAAATTCTTGCACTTACAAGTACAATACTTGTACTCATGTCAGCAGCACATATATTAAAATTGGAACAATACAGAGAAGATTAGCATGGCCCCTGTGCAAGGATGACACGCAAATTTGTGAAGCATTCCATGGTTTTCAAAGAGACAATCTTAAAAGCAGCAAGAGAAAAGCACCATCACTTAGAAGGGAGCCCTCATCATACTAACAGCAGACTTCTCAACTGAAACTCTACAGGCAAAAAGAACATGGGATGACATATTCAAAATACTAAACAAAAAAACCTGCCAGCCAAGAATACTATACACAGCAAAGGCTCTCCTTCAGAAAGGAGGGTGAAATAGTATATTTCCCAGACAAAAACTGTGGGAGACCCTCACCACATGACTAACGCTGCAAGAAATTCTCAATAATCACTATCATGACTATACAAGTAAGAATAAAATCACTACTAAAACACAAATGCAAATAAGACAGATAAAAGACACTAAATCCTACCACCATAAAAACACCCAACAAACATTGAAGATCAATAGTCAAAGGAGAAGAAAGGAACTAAAGATACTTAAAATATCTAAAAGAAATGCAATAAAATGCCAGAAATAAGACAGTATCTCTCAGTAACAACTCTTAATGTAAATGGATTAAATTCCCCAATCAAAAGACACAGACTGATGGATCAGATCAAAAAACTACACCCAACTAAATGCTGTTTATGAGAGACTCATCTCACTGGAAAAGATGCACACAGACTAATACCGAAGGGATAGAAGAAGATATACCATGCAAATGGAAACCAAAAATGAGCAGGAGTAGCTAATCTTATATCAGATAAAATAGATTTTAAATGAAAAACCATAAACAGACACAAAGAAGGCCACTATATAATTATAAAGGGACCTATCCAGCAAGAAGAAATAATAACCATAAATATATATGCACCCAACACTGGAGCACTCAGAAATATAAAGCAAAGACTATTAGACCGAAAGAAAGAGACAGACCCAAATACAACAATAGTAGGGGACCTGAACACCCCTCTCTCTTCACTTGGCAGATGATCCAGGCAACAAATCAACAAAAACACACAGAATTTAAACCATACTTTAGGCCAATTGGACCTGGCAGGTATCTACAGAACATTTCACCCAACAACTACAGAATACACATTCTTCTCATCAGCACACAGAACATTCTCCAAGATAGACCACATACTGAGTCAGAAATTAAGTCTCAATAACTTTAAAAAAATCAAAATCATCTCAAGTAACTTTTTAGACAACAGTGGATTAACATGAGAAATTAATAACAAGTGAAACTCAGGAAATTATACAAATGCATGGAAATTAAACAACAGGCTCCTGAATGAACTATAGGCCCAAGAAGAAATGAAACAGGAAATCAAAAAATTCTAGAAAACAATGAAAATAAAAAGATATCATATCAAAACCTGTGGGATACTGCAAAAGCAGTACTAAATGGGAAGTTTGTAGCAATAAATGCCTACATCAAAAAAATTAGAAAGATTTCAAGTAAATGATCTAACCCTACACCTAAAAGAACTGAAAAAACAACAATCCAATTCCAAAGTTAGTAGACAGAAAGAAATAATTAAGATTAGAGCAGAACTAAACGATATGGAGACCCCCAAAATGACATGAAAGATCAATAATACAAAAAGTTGTTTTTTTGAGATGAACAAAATAGACAAACCATTAGCTAGGTTAACAACAACAAAAAAAAAAAAAAGAGAGAGAGAGAGAGAAAACCCAAATTAAAAAATCAGAAGTGAAAAAGGAGACATTACAGCTGATACCACAGACATACAAAAAATCATTACGGTCTATTATGAACAACTACATGCTAACAAATTTGAAAACCTGGAGGAAATGGGTAAATTTCTGGACACATACAAACTACCAAGACGGAACCAAGAAGAAATAGAAAACCTGAATAGAACAATAACAAGCAATGAGATTGAAGCAGCAATCAGCAGTCTCCCTATGAAGAAAAACCCAGGATTGGATGGCTTTACTGCTGAATTCTACCAGACTATAAAGAGGAATTAATACCAATCCTCTTCAAACTATTCCAAAAAAATTGAAGCATAGGCCACTCTCCCAAATTCATTCTATGAGGCTAGTGTTACCTTGATACCAAAACCATACAAAGAGAAAACAAAAAAGAAAACTACAGACCAATATCTCTGATGAAGGTTGATGCAAAAATCCTCAATAAAATATCTACAATTACAATACAGCAACATGTCAAAAAATTATACACCATGATCAAGCAGGATTCATCCCAGAGATGTAAGGATGGTTCAACATACACAAGTCAATAAATGTGGTACACCACCTCAACAAAGTCAAGGATAAAAACCATATGATTATCTCGATAGATGCAGAAAAAGCATTCACCAAAATTCAACATTGTTTCATGATAAAGACCCTCAGCAAATTAGATATAGAAAGAAAGTATCTCAACACAATAAAAGTCATCTGTGACAAGCCCTCTGCCAATGTCATTCTGAATGAGGAAAAACTTAAAGCTTTTCCTTTATGAACAGGAACAAGATAAGGATGTCAACTCTCACCACTTCTATTTAAGATAGTAGTGGAGGTACTAGCTAGAGCAATCAAGCAAGAGAATAAATAATGGCCATCCAGATTGGAAAAGATAAAGTCAAACTGTCCCTATCTATGGATGACATGATCCTATATATAGAAAAATGTATAGACTCTACCAGAAAACTCTTAGAGCTGATTAATAATTTCAATAATGTTGCAGGTTACAAAAATCAATGCTCTCAAATCAGTTGCATTTATATTCTCTGATAATGAACAAACAGAAAGAGAGATTAAGAAAGTAAGCCCATTTACAACAGTTGCAAAAAAAAAACAAAAACAAAAAACAAAAAAACCTAGGAATCAATTTAACCAAGGATATGAAAGATCTCTACAATGAGAACTACAAAACACTACTGAAAAAAGTTAAAGGGGACACACAAAAGTGGAAAGACATTCCATGCTCTTTCATGGAATGTCAACACTGTGAAATGTCAACACTGGGAAGAATCAACACTGTGAAAATATCCATACTACCCAAGGCAATCTATAGATTCAATGCAATCCCCATCAAAATACCAACGACATTCTTCACAGAAATTGAAAAAACAATCCTAACATTTGTATGGAACAACAAAAAGACCCTGAATAGCCAAAGCAATCCTGAGCCAATGTAAATAATTTTTTTTTTTTAAAAAGCTGGAGACATGCATGACACTACCCAATTTTCAATTATATTACAAAGCTATAGTAACCAAAAACAGTACAGTACCAGCATAAAAATAAAAACTCAGACCAGTGGATCAGAATAGAGAACCCAGAAATCAACCCACAGACTTACAGAAAACTGATCATTGAGAAAGGCAACAAAAGCATACATTGGGGAAAAGACTGCCTCTTCAATAAATGGTGTTGGAAAAACTGTACATCCATATGCAGAAGAATGAAACTAGACCTGCACCTCTCACCATATACCAAAATCAACTCAAAATGGATTAAAAACTTAAGTATGAAACCTGAAATCATAAAACTACTAAGGGAAAGTAAAGGGAAAACATTCCAGGAAGTAGGACTGGGCAAAGACTCTATGAATCAGAGCCCGAGATCACAAGCAACAAAATAAAAAATAAATAAATGGCATTATATTAAACAAAAAGCTTCTGCACAGAAAATGAAACAATCAAAAGTGTGAAACAACAATCTATGGAATGGGAGAAAATATTTGAAAACTGTACATCCAACAAGGGATTAATATCCAGAATATACAAGGAACTCAAACAATTACACAGTAAAAAAACAAATAACCCAATTAAAAAATGGTCAAAGGAGCTGAATAGAGATTTTTCAAAGGAAAACATACACATGGCCAATAGTTGCTTAAGAAAATGCTCAACATCACTAATCATCAGGGAAATGCAAATTAAAACCACATTGAGATATCATCTCTCCCCAGTTGTACTGGGCATAATCAAGAAGATAGAAAATAACAAATGCTGGTGAGGTTGTAGAGAGACAGAAATGTGCCTACACTGTTGGTAGGACTGTAATTTAGTACAACCATTATGGAAAACAGTCTGCAGGTTTCTCAAACAACTATAGATAGATCCACCATAGGATCCAGCAATCCCACTTCTAGGTATTTACCCAAAGAAGTGGAAATCATCATGTTGAAGGGATACCTGCACTCCCATGTTCATTGCAGCCCTATTTACAATAGCCAAGATATGGAACCAGCTGAAATGTCCATCAATGAATGACTGGATAAGGGAAATGTGGTATATATACACCATAGAATACTACTCTGCTATAAAAAGAAAAATGAAATTCTGCCATTCACAGCAACATGAATGAGTCTGGAGAAAATTTTGTTAAGTGAAATAAGCCAGGCACAGACAGAAAAATATTGCATGTCCTCAACTCATGAAGTGGGAGCAAAGAGAGTAAGAAGAAGGAAAGAAAGGCTACAGTGGTGTGTTGGACTTGCATAGGGAGAGAGCATACCTACGGCTGTGGGGGGTTGGGGTTGGAGAGAAGGAGGCAGGTCTAGGATTAACTGGGTGTCAGAAATGGGGAAGAGCAATTTTTGGTAATGGGCATGCTTATAGTATTGATCTAATCATCACATCTTGGGCACAGGTGGTGATGGTCAGCTTTGAACCCCATGAATATGCATAATCAATAAAAAATGTATAATACTAAAATTAAAATTTTGCCAAAGGTTTCCAGTGATAGATGTGAGATGTAAGAAGAATCAGTGAACTTGAAGATAGGTCAATTAAAATCACCCACTATGAGACGAAAAAAAGAAAACGAATGAAGAAAAATTCCTGAAGTCTAAAGGACTTGTAGGACAAATTAAGCAGTCCAGCATAACATAATAGGAGTCCTGCAAGAGGATGAGAGAGAAAGGAGACAAAAGAATATTTAAAGAAGTAATGGTAAAGAACTTCCCGAATTTTCTAAAAGACATGTGTCTACACATCCGTAAAGCTCAATGAACTACAAAAACAATAAAAACATAGAGATCCACAGTAAGACACATTGTAATCAAACAGACCTGTGGAATACTCTCTAGGATGGACCATATATTAGCTCAAACAAATGTCTCAATGAATTTAAAAGGCTGAAATCAGCCTGAGTCTTCAAACTCAGTGGAATAAAACTAGAAGTCAATAAATGAAGGAATACTGGCAAATTCATAAATATGTGGAAATTAATCAACACACTCTTGAACAACCAATGTGTGAAAGAAGAAATAACAGAGAAAATTAGAGAGTACTTTGAGACAAATAACAACAAATACAACATAAGAAAAACCTTATGGGATACAGTGAATACTGAGCCCAAATCCATCAAATTAATAATCTAATTTTACATTTAAGTGAACAAAAAATAAATAAATAAAAGGAAGAAGGAGAAGAACAACAACTACCCCAAGCCAGGAAAGGAATGAAATAACAATGTGATGAATGAAATAAGAATAGAAAACAATGGAGGGAAATCAGTGATGCCAAAGGTTGGTTCTTATCAAAAGGTCAACTAAATTGATAAACCATTAGCTAGATTGACTAATAAAAAAAGAAGACAAATTATTATAATCAGAAATAAAAGTGGGGCCATTGCTACTGATTTTAGAGAAATAAAAAGAATTATTAGATAATAATGTGAACAATTATACACCAACAATTAGATAACCTAGATAAAATGGACAAATTCCTAGAAACACACAATCTACCAAAACTGACTCAAGAAGAAATAGAAAACCTGAATTTATTTGTAACAATTAAGACTGAAACTGTAATCAGAAACCACCTTCCAACGAAGAAAAGGCTGGGGTCAGATAGCTTTACTGGTGAATTCAACCAAACATATAAGTAGGAATTAACATCAAGTGTTCCCAAACTCTTTGAAAAAATATAAGAAGAGGTAACTGTTCCTAACTCATCATGTGGGGCCAGCATCCATTTATGATTAAAAAAACTGTCAACAAAATAAGTACAGAAAGAACTCATGTCAACTCAATAAAGGCCATGTTATGAAAAGCCCACAGTTAACATCATAATCTATGAGGGAAATTGAAAGCTATTCTTCTGAGATCCAGTACAAAGCAATTCTATTTAACATAGCACTGGAAGTCTAGCCAGAGCAATTAGACAAGAAAAAGAAAAAAAGACATCATAATCAGAAAGAAAGAAGTAAAATTAAATCTGTTTGCAGATAACATAATCATACATGTAGAAAACCCTAAAGATAGCACCAGGAAAAAAAAATGTTAGAACTAACTTAGTAAAGTTACAGGATAAAAAGTCAGCATTCAAAATCAGTTCTGTTTGTATACACAAACAATCTCAAAAAAGTTAAGAAAATAATCCTATTTACCATACCAATAAAAAGAATAAAATACGTAGGAATCAAAGAGGTGTCTACTTTTACACTGAAAACCATAAAATATTAATGAAAGAAAATGAAGGAGACACAAATAAATGGAAAGATATTCCAAATTTATACAATGGAAGAATCAATATTGTCAAAATGTCTACACTATGCAAAGTGATCCACAGGTTCAATGCAGTACCTATCAAAATGCCCATTTCGGGCTGAGCCCATGGCGCACTCGGGAGAGTGCGGCGCTGGGAACGCAGCGACGCTCTCGCCGCGGGTTCGGATCCTATATAGGACTGGCCGGTGCACTCACTGGCTGAGTGCCGGTCACGAAAAAGACAAAAAAAAAAAAAAAAAAAAAAAAAAAAAAAAAATGCCCATTTCATTCTTTACAGGAATAGCAAAAACTATCCCAAAATTCATATGGGACCACAAAAGACTCCAAATAGCCAAAGCTGTCTTGAACAAAAAGAACAAAGCTTGAGGCATAACGCTGCCTGATTTCAAAATGTACTACAAAGGTACAGCAATCAAGACAGTATGGTACTGACATAAAAAGGGACATATAGACCAATGGAACAGAATAGAGAACCCGGAAATAAATCGACGCATCTGTTATTAAGCAATCTTTGACAAGAGTGCCAAGAACACACACAGGGAAAGAAATGCCTCTTCGATAAGTGGAGTTAGAAAAACTGTATATACAATTGGACCCTTATCTCACACCACATGCAAAAATAACTCAAATGAATTAAATGTTTAATATAAGACCCCAAACCATAAAGCTGGTAGAAAAAAATGTAGGGGAGAAGATTCTTGACATTGGCGTCGGCAATGATTTTTGAATATGACACCAAAAGCACATGCAAGAAAAGTGAAAATAGACATGTGGGATCGAACTAAACTACAAAGCTTCTGCACAACAGAAAAAATAATCAACAGAGTGAAACAGCAACTTGTAGGATGGAAGAAAAGATTTATAAGCCATATATCTCATAAAGTGTTATGCAAAATATAGGTTTGGCTGGTTAGCCCAGTTGGTCAGAATGCCATGTTATAACTCCAAGGTCAAGGTTTTGGATCCCCTTACTGGCCATTTGCCAAAAATATTTATATATGTATAATATACAGAGAACTCGTACAACTCTATAGCAAAAACAAAACCAAACAAAAAAGGCAATCTAATCAAAATTGTCAAAGAACCTAAATAAACAATTCTCAACAAAGGCATAGAAATGGCCAACAGGTATGTCAAAAGGTGTTCAAAATCACTAATCATTAGGTGTCTTAGTCTGTGCTGCTATAATAAGATATTTGAGACTGGGTAATCTATAAAGAAGGGACAAAAAGGAAAAGAGAATGCTCCCCTCTACGTCTAGTCCTTTCACAAGGCTGCTAATCCCATTCATGAGGATGGAGCCCTCATGACTTCATCACTTCCCAAAGGCCACACCTTTTAACAGTGTCACATTGGGGATTAAGTTTCAACATGAATTTTGGAGGGGACACCATCATTCAAACCACAGCATTAAGGAAATGCAAGTCAAAATCACGATGAGATATTACTTCACATCTGTTAGCATGGCTATTATCAAAAAGAAAAAAGGTAAATGCTGATAAGGACGTAGAGAAAAGAGAACCATTGTACACTGTTAGAGGGAATGTAAATTATGGGAAAGAATATGGAGGTTCCTCAGAAAATTGAAAATAGAACTATCTTATGTTCCAGCAATTACACTTCTGGATATATTTCAAAAGAAATGAAATCAGTATTTTGAAGTAATATCTATACTCCCAGTTCATTGCACAATACAAAGGTATGAAAACAGCTTAAATGTTTGCCAGTGGATGAGTGTATAAAGATATAGATATATAAAATGAAATATTATCCAGGCTTAAAAAAGGAAATCTTGCCATTCACAACACCATGGATGAACTTGGAAGACATTATGCTAAGTGAAATAAGCCAGATACAAAAAGCCATATACTGCATGATCTCGTTTATATGTGGACTTTAAAACACTCAAGTTCACAGAAGCAGAGATTAAAATGATGATTGCCAGGGCTAGGGGAAGGGGAAAATGGGGAGATGCTATGCAAAGGATACAAAATATCAGTTACACTTACTTACTTTCATGAATAAGTTCTGGAGACCTGAAGTACAGCAAGGTAACTATAACCAATAATACTGTATTGTACAAGTATTATTGTAATACAGTACTATATTGTATTACTAATATTGTACTGCACTGTAATAATACCTAAAATTTGATAATATGTAAGTTTTCTCGCCACATAAAAATAAAAAGAAAAGAAAGAAAATGATAACTGTGATATAATGGGTATGGTCATTAACTTTACTGTGGTGTCTATTTCACAGTGCATACATATATTAAAACATCATATTTTACACCTTAAATATACATAATTTTTGTCAACTACAACTTAATAAACCTGAAAAATGGATTAAAGACTTAAACTTAAGATAAAAGTATAAAACACCTGGAAGAAAACATAGGCGAAAAGCCTCATGACATTGGACTTGGCAATGATTTCTTGGATACGACACTAAAAGCACATGAAACTACAGCAAAAATAGCAAATGGGACTACATCAAGTCTAAAATCTTCAGTCCATCAAAGGGCATTTTCAACACAGTGAAAAGACAATTTATGGAATGGGAGAAAATATTTGTAAATCACATATCTGATAAGGAGGTAATATCTAAAAAATATAAAGAAGCCTTACAACTTCACGACAACCTCAAAAAAATTAGATATAGAACTACCATATGATCCAGCAATCACACTTCTGGGTATATAGCCAAAATAATTGAAAGCAGGATCTCAAAGAGACATTTGCACACTAATTAACATAGTAGTATTAGTTGCAAAAACCAAGAGGTGGAAGCAACCCAAATGTTCATCAAGGGATGAATGGATAAACAAAATGTGGTATAAATAATTAATAGAGTATTATTTAGTCTTAAAAACAAAGAAAATCCCATCACATGCTACAATATTGATGAATCTTGAGGATGTTAAGTGAAATAAGCCTATCACATATAGATAAACACTGTATGATTCCACTTATATGACATATTTAAAGTGGACAAGTTCATAGAAACAGATATTGTAGGTTTTATACAAATATTGTATGTTTCCACTTATGTGAAATATCCAGAATAGTTCGATTCCATAGGGACATAAGCAGATTGGTGTTTACCAGCAGCTGCAGGGAGGAGGGAATCAGGAGTGGCAGCATAACAGGAAAGGGATTTTCTTGTAGGGTGATAGAATGTTCTGGAACTAGATGCTTTGTGCAACATTGTAGAAAGTGCTAAATGTCATCAAATGGCACACTTAAAATGTTTGCTGCCAAGTTATGTGAATTTCAGTTTTTAAACCTTAATTTTTATTTTAAGTCTTAATTTAGGAGCTGGGTGGTTAGCTCAGTTGGTTAGAGTGTGGTGCTGATAACACCAAGGGAGTGTTTCATCCCTGTACCGGCCAGCTGCCAAAAAAAAAGAAAAGAAAAGAAATGAAAAACTTAATTTAAATTTAAAAAGCTTTTTACATTTAAAAAAGTTTTAATTTTTTAGGGAATTTAAAAATTAAAAGGAAAAGATGACATGATATATCCTGAAAAAGGTAAACAGGATCTCAACAAAAGTACATATTGTCCCTTGCAAACTCTATTTTTTTCTTTCCTCATAGTTTGTCCAAAATTCACTTTACCCCGAAGCTTATTGAGAAGTTAAAAAATAAACAAGCCCAATGTCATACCCATGTATGTATTTTTCTAACCAAACGGTGTCCAGTTGATCAATGGTAATGATCTGCAGAGGTCATGAAGGGAAGGGGCATTGGAAGCTCCGGGTGGGATGAGTAAGAGAAATGACACATGTCCAGTTGTGTCAAGAATATCACATTGCATACTCTGTTTCCCAGAAGTGTAAATTCCACAGGCAATAATAACTCTAGATAGATTTTTTTCCTAAAACTCAATTACATCATAAAATGTTTCCTAATATTTATAAGTGAAAAAAAAAAATGACTGATATGGAACAAAGAGCCTACTCTTCATGTGACAAAAAAAAAGGTAAAATATACTTATTACTTGGCATGGTTAAGATAATGGAATGTTCTCAATGTTCAATTACAAATGTTTCGAGCTGTTTATCTATGTGTATCCTGTTTTGTTTCAGTAAATTTGCTATGACTGAAAAATGTATCATGTGACACTACCCTCAATAGGGACAGGTTTGCATACGGTGTTGACAGACAATACTATCAGTAGGGACAATCTTGCATATATTATACATTTGGAGCTAAGAGAAAAGTCAATTTGAAATTGTCTATTTCTCAATTATTTGTAGATTTCTGCAGATTACAGTCATAAATCTAGATAGTACTAGACAAATCCATAAATTAAGTCTCTAAGTGTCAAACACATTCACAAAGGTTCAAGAAAAATTAACATTTTTATTAAATTTACAAAATTAACATTGTTTATATAATTTATTTGATTGACAGAATAAATTGAGAGAATATTAAATTATTCTCCAAACCATTACACAACTATTAAAACTAAAGCTTGAGGAATCTATGAGAAAAAAACCAAGTTTCCAAAACTGACGTATTAGAGATGCAATAAATTAGCAATTCTCAAAAACTAATTAATGTAGTCAATTTTGAAGATCCTATTTCCATTGCCTTCAGGAAAAGATTCCATCATTCTCTTTTTCTAATCTTCTAGTCCTTCATACCTTAGCCCTTCCTGTACACCATTAACTGAGCACAAATCAAGAGTTGAGGAAGATGAAGAATTCTCATTGTGTTTCAAGGTTAATCCGTTGAAGTCACTTTATTTTTTATTTTTTTGGAAGCTGGCCAGTATGGGGATCCAAACCCTTGACCTTGGTGTTACAAGGCTGTGATCTAACCAACTGAGCTAACCGGCCAGCCCCCGTAGTCACTTTATTTTTAAGGTAGAACTTTACAAGGAGGCTAATTTAAAAGAAATCTATATATCCTTTTAGACAAGTTAAGTTAGAGTCATAAGCACATAGAGACTAAACACATGATCGATGGCCAAAATCAACATCTTAAGATGAATATAACTTACAACTTTAAGTGAATATACACAGTTTTCAACAACTAATAATTTATCAGACATATTTCCTCATAACAAAAACATTATAATCAATAAAGTTTTCACAACAAACATACAAAAGCAAGTGTACTGGCTCATACACTCTCCCCACATGATGAAAGGAAAGGAAAGTCTGACAGGAGATAAACAGGCAGGTGCAGCAGCAAGATCAACAGTACCTCCTACAGGAGAAAGGTCTTGATCTTCCTCAGCAAACAGACCTGGGCAGAAACTCCACATTATGATGACAAGATACAGGATAAGCATAGAGATCTTTACATTGCTCTTAACACTTATATAACATTTACCTTTGTCTGTAGTGAGTGAACAGTTGCTAGTTCAGTGTTCGTAAGCTCAATGGCCCTGAGGTTGACCTGCACTAGCTCTTAACAACTGGATGTTAAAAGCTTGGCAGTGACCCTAAAACAGAACAGGATAGCCATGCCTTACAAGAGGAGGGGGGCACAGGACACAGCAACTGTGCAGATCCTGGGTGGTGATTGTGGATCCTAGGAGTCAAATGTCACTTGAACTTTGAGGACTTTGGAAAGGCTTTGAGTATGGATCTGTACCATCAGCAGCTACAACACGCAATAAGTTGAGCTTTGATCTCCCCATGTAGACCTCCTGACTCACATCCTCATGGGTGATGTACAGAATTCCCAGCAACTTCAAACCAAAGGCGCTGAGAAAGTGTTCTGGAAGCCCAACCAGCATGAGTTACAGCTTCACGTAACTCTGAAAGCCCCCTCTGTTATTGGAGGGGAGACAAAGAGACTGGCCTCCACCCTCAGGTGTGGAATGTATCCACACTGAGTTCACCACTGCTATGTCCACATATGCCAGGGAACACTCAGGTCATCAAAGACCAAGGTCAAGAAGTGGTTTGGTGGTAGGGAACATATATGATCCCACAGGGAATCTGAAGGAAAGGTAACACAGGAGACTTATCCATACATTAAACTGAAATAAGATACTAAAGGAGGCAGAAAGTATAACTAAAAAGGTAATTAAACAAGAAGTTTTTAAAATAAAGTACTGAGGTTGATATAATGTCAATATGACGAACACTAGAAAACAATATTTTTATCAAATTGCTTAAAGCTCTTTAAAGTAAATAAAATAATAAAATAAACGAAACATTACTGATTTAATTCAGGTTCCTTTTTTCCTCAAAAGTCAAAGGCTGGTTCTTTGGAATGATGAATGAAATTAAAAAACATCTTATAACATTGATCAATGACAATGCACAAATAAAAAAATTATTAGGAATGAAAGGGGATACATACAGCTCTTGGAAATAGTGAAAGGTAATGAAAAGACATGATAAACAAAGCTATGTCAGTATATTTGAAAATACATGCACGATGGACTAATTTCAGTTTATCAAAACTTTCCAAAACTAATTCAAGAACAAGTAGAAAACCCTGACTTAAAATAGGTTATGGAAGTCTCTATTTCCCCAGATTCTCATCAATATTTGACAATTATGTAAACATTTCAATTTTGCCAATTAAGAAATACAAAATAGTTTCACATTTTAAAAGTTCCATTTCCTTGATTACTAATGAAATTGAACATTTTTGCATATGTTATTTGGACATCAGGTGTTTGTTTTTTTTCTATGAATTGCTTGTTTATACATTTATTGATTCTTTTCATTATTTTACTTGTTTATAGAATTTCTTCATGTATTATAGGTACTGAGTTACGTATGTTCTAAACATATCTGCTTTTTTGACTATCACAACTGTTTAATATAGGAGAATATATATCTTTTCCTTTATTACATGTGGATTTTATATTTTGTTTGGTAAATTCTAACAAATAAAGGTATTTTCCTGTATTATGTCCTAACAGTTTTAAAGTTTTACTGTCTTTTACATTTAGATTTTTGGTTCTGGTTGGATTAAATTTACCTACTAAAGAGTCTCAACCAAATTCTTACAGCAAATATCATATGCAAGAACTCCAGATGCGTTCCCTTTAAGTTCAGAAGCAAGGTGAAGGAGGCCTGAAATGCACATGTTATCTGGATTGATTGAGTGAATAATACTTTTTTTTCAAGGCAAAACAAGGTGCTGAAGGGCCGAGCCCTTGGCGCACTCGGTAGCGTGCTGCCCTAGGAGCGCGGCGACGCTCCCGCCGCTGGTTCGGATCCTATATAGGAATGACTGGTGCACTCACTGGCTGAGTGCCGGTCACGAAAAAAAAAAAAAAAAAAACAAGGTGCTGAAGACTCTTAGTTATATTGGCTTAACATCAACTAGAAATACCAGAAATGTGGAGGATCTCAGGTGCTGTTCTAAGCCCTTTGAATTTGTTAAAATGGAAAAATGCTAAAATTGATCAAACCAAAAAAAAAAAAAAAAAAGAGGGTACACAGATATTAGGTCAAATTGTCAAATATGTGTAGTGAAGAGAAACCACAGGGAGGGACAGAGAGAAACAGGTGGATGAGGCACTCTGATGCTGGGTCCCAGCACACTAAGGCTCCCCCTCAAACAGGAGACAGGATGAAACAAAGGTGCACCTGTAGATGTGTTTGTGACGATGATGCACCTGCTCAAGTGGGCTCTACCAAGAACACCTCCAAATCCTCCCTGCACCAGCCCTCTTGCCTGGGCCAATTATCAGAATTGCTCTTGGCCTAGTTCTGTCATGACAGAATGACTGTAGGTCCCTGTTAAACCAGGACTGGATTTACTGCTGGGGAGGACATCAGCACCCAGGGGAAGCAGAATAAACCTGGCAGGTCCAAGTCCTCCCTCTGGTATCCACCCACTTCCATCTTTTAAGCCAGTCAGATACACTTCCCTACCCCACACCCTGCTCCTAGGCTTCAAAACTCTGCACAGACAGGAGCTGCCTCTCTGGCTGTGCTCTTCCTGGAGCACTGTCCCAAGGACCTGGCTCTGGGTTTTCAGGAATTGGTTTTGACTAAGGCCAGCGTGCTGCTTCCTCTGGTCCCTGAGTTGACAGGTAAGCCTTCCAGCTTTGGAAAGTCTCATTCTAGAGCCTGCCCACCACTAGGGCACAGGAAAGAAGGAGACAGTCAACTCTCATTAATCATATTTAAAAGAACAAGAAGACCTTAAGATTTGGTGTCTTCATTGGTGAGGACTATAAATAAAACCATTTATTTCACAGAGAATAGAAACTCAGGTAAGACATGGTGTGAAGGCCTCATGTACCTTCAGAGGGTCTCCTATCTGGGGAGGTAGCCTGTAAGGATGAATCTAACCCTGTTGAATGTGCCTGCCTAAGCGGCTGGAAGGATAAGAAGAGATGTGTAAGGTAGTTGTGTTTTGCAATTGTGTTTTGCTGTAGCAGCGGGCCAGAGCTGCTGCCAGCAGGAAGGGGGCCTCACTCCTCCAGAGAAGACCCTGCATAGCTGTTGAGAGCTGAACCTCCAGATACTGACAGGTCAGGGCTCTGACCTCAGCTTCGTCACTTTTTAGGTGAATGACTTACACCATCTAAGTCTCAGATGCATTTTCTGTCAAACAGGTGCCTGCTTGTAGTTATTGTAAGAATTAAAATAAGAAGTAGAGCACAGATACATCCTTTAATAAATGATAGCTATTGTGCAGTTTAAATCAGTAAGTGAAAAATACGGATTTTACAATTTATATTTATTAATTGACAAATAAAAATGTATAAATTTATGGGTAGAAGATAACGTTTTGAAATATGCATACATGTGGAATGGCTAAATTGAGCTAATTAACATATGCATTACCTCATATATCATTTCTGTAGTGAGAATACTTAAAATCTACTCTCCGCATAATTATTTCAAGCTAATTAACATATCTATCACCTCACTTACATATCATTATTATGTAGTGAGAACATTTATTTATTAATTTCTGTTATCAGAGACATATATCTTCCTTAACAGTGCTGTTTGTGGGGACAAAAAGGAACATGGAACATATATCTACAGATTTTTAAACAAATTATTGTATGATGTAATAATTAACCACAATTAATTCACACATGACCTACTTTCAACCTATCTTTCAAGTAATCAGATCTTTCCTAATAAATCATATCTTTTATTTCACATCATTTTTATTCAAGCAGCCCAACAAAGTTATTAATTTAATATTGAAATAGAAATGTATGTAACAAACACTGAGTCAATAAGGAAAGGTTTTCAGAATGATCCCGACTTGTCCAATCACCTCTTGCAGTCCTGGCAAAAAACCACTTGTTTATGATGCATTATCATCTTTTTTTATACACTGCTGGAGATACTTACTAAAATTTGCTTTATTTATTTATTTTATTATATTTTTAATTTTAACATCTCAATATACATTGTAGTTGACTGAGATGGCCATAAAAAGAGTGTGAACAAACCCTACGCTCCTCCATGACGCACACCCGATTCCCACCTTTCTCAGCACTGTCTGCCCTCCGTAGCACTTTATATCTCACTTCCAACATTTGTCACTTTGTAACTTGTCTTACAGATAGCTGTGTACACACATCTTTCCTCTTCTGGGCTGTGAGCATCTCTTGAGTGTGATTCCTATCTGATTTACTGTATATTCCTCAGAATGTCTAGACATCAGGTGAACAATAAAAATTTGTTGATTCTAAAAAAAAAAACTACTCTCAGCAATTTTCAAGATACAAAGCATTATTTTTAACTATAGTCACCACGTTATACCATGGATCTCATGAATTTATTTCTGCTATCTAACTGAAATTTTGTATTCTTTATCTCCCACCCCACCCACTCCCAGCCCCTGGTAACCACCATTCTACACTTTGTTTCTATGAGTTTAACTTTTTAAGTTCCATATACAAATAAGATAATGCCGTATGTATTTGTCTTTCTGTGCCTGGCTTATTTCAGTTAACACTGATTTGAGGAAGAAATTTCCATTGCTGCTGAAGATATCTATTACAAGGTCTTACCATCAGAGCAGTTGGGACACATGACAGCAGTAAAGAAGAGCTCGCTGCAGAGGCTGCCAGAGGTTCTCACACCAGCAGGGCTACTATAAATCTCAACATTCCCTCTACAGTAGCATGAGAAAACTCCTGAAGGAAAGATTAGATAGAGAAAATGCCCACAGAACAGGGCTGCATAATAACATTGGAACGTAATTGCTCTGAAGGGCTATTTCATAATTTGAGAGCAATTTCCAAAGTCACACACACTTCATTCATTAAAACAAACAAACCTTGGCCTCTGTTCTGTTTAACCTTTTCCTGGGAGTCCAGCTGGAGTTGTCCCTTGGTGCTGTGGATTGATTAAATTGTGTCCCCTAAAATTCATGTATTAGAAGCTTAATTTCCACTGTAACTGCTGAGGGTAGGAAATCCTATTATGGTAATTGAAAGCTGGGGCCTTGAAGATGTGCTTAGATTGTAGGAACATGCCATAGTGAATGGATTAATAATGGTGGTCATGGGTGTGGTTCTGAGGGCTTTAAAAGAAGAGAACATAAGTTCTTTCTCTCTGCTCAGCCATTTTTTGCCATATGAGACCCATGCATTACTGTAAAGCCACCACCAAAGAACACCCTCACCAGAGGTGTTTGCTGGACTTAGGACTTCCTAGGCTCTGAAACTGTAAGCAATAAATTTCATTTTCTTATAAATTACCCAGTTTCCAGGTATTTTGTTTTAAACAACAGAAATGGACTAATACACTTGCCCTGGCTCAGGACAGGCCAGCAGGGGTCCCAGCTCCAGTGCAGCCCAGGATAGGCACGGAGAATCAATACAGCAAGGGAAAGGTATTGCTCAACCTAGTCTCTGGGTCTCGAAGTGCCTCGGAGGAAGCACCCGCAGAAAGAGAGCCCTGTTCAGAGCAGAGTTTGGGCCTGGGGAGAGTAGATCTGACCCAGACAAGGACAGGGCTCTTGCAAGCTCTGAATTTGAAGATTCAGAGCTACAACACGGCCAGTCAATGCTTCAGGAGTCTCTGAGCCCAATGATGTGATTCCAACCATTGCTTTTAATTTTATTCAATGTGATAGTCGTATGTCTAATTATACAAAATAATATTTTGAAAATTATGAAGCAATATTTGAGACATTACTATTATTTTTTCTACTAATCCAACAGGTAATATGGTTGTTCAAACATGAACTAGGAGACAGTCTATTTGGGTGTCAATCTCATCTCCTACAATTATTGTTGTTTTTTGTTTATCAAATTATTTAATCTATAAGGACCTCAGCTTCCTCCTCTCAAAAGAAAAAATAATATAATTTACTTTATGAGGTTGCAGTGAGGTTTAAATCAATAGATACACAGAGTAACTTGTTAGCATGTTGAATATGTTAGCTTTAATTAATGTTAATTGTTATTCTAACCAACAGCAATATGTAAGTTGGTTACTTTTACTATGAGTCATAAAACCTAATATTTTCTTTTAAATAGGGTTGGCAATATCAATCCCAGATTCCCAATGGCACAGATTGAGAAGAATTCTCATACCCTGGAACAGAATTCAACAGTATTGAGCACTCTGGAAGTGGATGGAGTTCTTTTGCCAACACCATCAAGAGAACTGTGGGAAAAAATCTGCAACTTTCAAGCCAGGCCTGATGATCTTATTCTGGCAGCCTACCCAAAGTCTGGTAAGTGAATCGAAACTTATAAATAAGTTCCATATTGACCACAAAACTATTGATTAATCTGTATTGATTAGTGAAGCATCATTAGAATTTGGAGAGGAATAATTCTTTATTATGCAGATTGTTCTTAGTGCTGCAGGACATTTAGCATCTGTGGACCCTAAAGCAACAATTTTTGTTTCTTTTTTAAAAAATTTTATTTATTTATTTTTAATTTTTTAATTTATCAACATACAAAGTAGTTGGTTTTTGTGTCCCTTTACCGATTCCTCCTTTCCCCTCCTCCCTCTCCCCTTCTGCCAACTCATCAACATCATATCTGTTCATTTAACAAGTTCAAGAAATTGTTGTGATTTTTGTGTCTCCCCCCTTTGTTTGTATATTTATTTATTTACTTTTATTAACTCCCACAAATAACTGAGAACATGCTGTATTTCTCTTTCTGTGCCTGGCTTATTTCACTTAATATAATTTTCTATAAGTCTATCCATGTTGCTGGTAGTACTTCATTCTTTTCTACAGCAGAGTAGTATTCCATTGTGTACATATACCACATTTTCCTTATCCATTCATCTGATGATGGGCAGTTAGGCTGGTTCCAACTCTTGGCCACTGTAAATAGTGCTGTAAAAAACATGGGAGTGCAGATGTCTTTTCGACATGATGATTTTCATTCCTTTGGGTATATTCCCAGCAGTGGGATAGCTGGGTCATATGGTAGATCTATCTGTAGTTGTTTGAAGAATCTCCATACCATTTTCCATAATGACTACACCACTTTACAGTCCTACTAACAGTGTAGGAGGGTTCCCTTTTCTCTGCATCCTCGTCAGCATTTATTATTCTCAGTCTTTTGGATATTAGCCATACTAACTGAAGTGAAATCATGTCTCAAAGTGGTTTTGATTTGCATTTCCTGAATGCTGAGTGAAGTTGAGCATTTTTTCATGTGTCTGTTGGCCATTTGTATATCTTCCCTATCAAAACACATTACTTTTTTTTTTTTTTTAGTGGTAGGGACAAATCACCTCTAGGGTAAAGGCTACTCTAGACCCACTGTAATATAGAAAAGATGCCCTCAAATGATCAAGTTCATCCACAACTACCTTAACTGCCTAAGAGTTAACCGCCAACAATCTTTAAAGAAAGACAAAAAAATCTGTCATGCAAGTACCTAACATTGACAAAATCTGGCATCTAATATTACTCAAAAGCCCAAGGAGTAGAAAAATGTCACTCTTAACCAAGAGAAAAATCAGTAAATAGAATCAGACCCATAAATGACAGAGATGGTATTATTAGTTGACAAAGACTTTAAAACAGCTATTACATATATTTTCTTCAAATATTTAAAGGAAAAACATGAATCTGAGAATAGAAATGAGAGATAGTAAACACACACACACAGAACTTCTAGAGCTAAAATAATACAATATGAAAAATGAAATTTTTGGATGAAATTAGCTGATTATAAACACTGTGAGAGGAAAGATAAGATGTTTTAAAGATATAGCAAAAAAGAAACTCCCTGAACTGAAGGAATGAATTAAAAAAAAAAGAAGAGTGCTTCAGTGCCTTGTGGGAAAAATAAATTGAGCGTCTAATTGGAGTCCCATAAGATAAAGGAATGCAATAAGCATTTTAAAAATTAGTTTGCGGACCGGCCTGTGGCTCACTCGGGAGAGTGTGGTGCTGACAACACCAAGACAAGGGTTAAGATCCCCTTACCGGTCATGTTTTAAAAAATAAAAAATAAAAAAATAAAATAAAAATTAGTTTGCTAGGAACCTCCATACCATTTTCCATAAAGGCTGCACCATTTTGCAGCCCCACCAACAGTGAACATATGACCCAGCTATCCCACTGTTGGGAATATACCCAGAGGAATGGAAATCATCATGCCGAAGGGATACCTGTACTCTAATGCTTATTGCAGCTCTATTAACAATAGCCAAGAGCTGGAACCAGCCCAAATGTCCATCATCAGATGAGTGGATAAGGAAACTGTGGTATATCTACACAATGGAGTACTACTTTGCTATAAAAAAGAACAAAGTACCACCATTTGCAACAACATGATGGACTTAGAGAAAATTACATTAAGTGAAACAAGTCAGGCACAGAAAGAGAAATGCTACATGTTCTCACTTATTTGTGGGAGCTAAAAATAAATAAACAAATAAATAAACACACAAACAAATAAAGGGTGTGGGGAGGAAGAAGACACAACAATCACAAAAATTCCTTGAACTTTTAAAGTCAAGTGAACAGATATGATGTGGTGGGGGTGGGGAGGTTGTGGAGAGGAATGGGTAAAGGAGCATGAAATCAACTACAATGTATATTGAGAGTAAAGTAAATTAAAAAAAAAAAATTAGTGTCCTATAAGGGATCTTTCAGGAATCATGTAGAGATTCATCTTTTATCAACCTGTATGTGAAAACCTTTATGAATCACACTTTGAGTGAAATGGCTAGAAATATGTATGAAAAGAAATGTGAGACACTTGCTTCCAGAATTCCTAGTTTATAAACATAGACCTCTCTTCTAAGACAATGCAAACAAGGAGATGATGAATGACATCTCCAAAGTGGGGGGAAAAAACCTGTCAATCCAGACTGTCAACCCAAGGCGTTGGTGGTATAGTGGTTAGCATAGCTGCCTTCCAGACTGTCAACCCAGAATTGTGTATATCTAGTAAAATTATCTTTTAAAAATGAGGGTTAAACAAACACTTTTTTCAGATAACCAAAAGCTGAATGTGTTGCCAGCAGAGATGCACTAAAAGCATTGTTAAAGGAATTTCTTCAGTGTGAAAGAAAACAATAGTAGATAAAACTTGGATCTGATACACAAAGGAATAAAGAATGTCAGAAATGATAATAATGTGGGCAAACACAACATTTAAAAAATTTTTAAAGGATAATTTAAAAATTTTTAAAGGATAATTGACTAAAGTAAAATTTAAAACAATGTATTATACAGTTTATAACATATGCAGAAGTTGATTGAAGAAAATAAGACTCAAAACAGATGAGAAAATAAAAAATACTGTTGTAAAGTTCTTACATAATGAATGAAATGATACAATATTAATTCAACATAGACTGTGATAAAATAGAGATGCATACTAGAGTACATGCTGGAAAAATAAAACAAAGAGGTATTGCCAAAAAGCCAAATAAAATTCTCCCAGTCAATCCAAAATAATGCAGGATATAATCCCATTTCTTTATTTTTTCTTTTGCTGCTTGCGCTTTTGAGGTCTTATTCATGAAGTTTTTGCCCAATCCTACTTCCTGAAGTGTTCCCCTATGCTTTATTTTAGTAGTTTTATAATTTCAGGTCTTATTCTTAAGTCTTTAATCCATTTTGAGTTAATTTTGGTACACAGCAAGAGTACAGATCTAGCATCATTCTTCTGTACCTGGATTTCCAATTTTTACAGCATCATATATTGAAGAGGCAGTCTTTTCCACAATGTGTGTTCTTGTTGCCTATTTCAAAGATCAGTTGGCTGTGAGTATGTGTTGATTTCTGGATTTTGTATTCTGTTCTATTGGTCTGCAAGTCTGTTTTTATGCCAGTACCACGCTGTTTTGTTTATCATAGTTTTGTAGTATAATTTGAAGTCATGTAGTGTTATGCCTACAGCTTTACTTTTTGCTCAGGATTGCTTTGGCTCTTCTAGGGCTTTTGTTGTTCCATATGAATGTTAAGATTGTTTTTTCTATTTCTGAGAAGAATGTCTTTGGTATTTTGATGGGGATTGCATTGAATCTGTAGCTGACTTTGGGTAGTATGGGCATTTTCACAATGTTAATTCTTCCAATCTGAGAGCATGGAATGTCTTTCCACATTTTTGTATCCTCTTCATTTTCTTTCAGTAGTGTTTTGTAGCTCTTCTTGTGGAGATTTTACACCTCCTTGGTTACAACGATTCCTACATATTTTATTTTATTTTTTGGTGACCATTGTAAATGGGCTTGCTTTCCTGATTTCTTTTTCTGCTAGTTCATTATTGGAGTATAAAAATGATACTGAGTTTTGGGTTTTGATTTTGTATACTGCAACATTACTGTAATTGCTTATCATATCTAAGAGGTTTTTTTTTTGTAGTCTTTAGGTTTATATATATATATAAATACATACATACACACACACACACACACACATACACACACACACATATATGTATAGGATCATGCCACCTGCAAACAGGGACAGTTTGACTTTGTCCTTTCCAATCTGGATGCTCTTTATTTCTTTCTCTTGCCTGATTGCTCTGGCTAGTACCTCCAGTACTATGTTAAATAGGAATGGTGAGAGTGGGCATCCTTGTCTTGATCCTGTTCTTGTTCCTTGTTCCTTTTCAGGATGATAGTGATGCTGGGTTTGTCATATGTGGTTTTTAGTGTGTTGAGATGCTTTCCTTCTATATCTAATTTGCTGACAGCCTTTATCATGAAGGGATGTTGAATTTTGCTGAATACTTTTTCTGCATCAATTGAGGTAATCATATGGTTTTTTCCTTGATTTTATTAATGTGATGGATGTATTACATTTATTGACTTCTGTATGTTGAACTATCCTCTCATCCCTAGGATGAATCCCACTTGATCATGGTGTATAATTTTTTTGAAGTGTTGCTATATTCTGACTGCTAATATTTTGTTAAGAATTTTTGCATCTACGTTCATCAAAGATTTTGGCCTATAGTTTTTTTTTTTGTCGTTGTATGTTTGTCTGGTTTTGGTATCAGGGTGATATTGGCCTCACGGAATGAGGTTGGGAGTGTGGCCTCTATTTCAATTTTTTGGAATCGTTTGAAGAGAATTGGCATTAATTCCTGTTTAACAGTTTGGTACAATTCAGCAGGGAAGCCATCTAGTCCTGGGATTTTCTTTGTTGGGAGACTGCTGATTACTGCTTCAATCTTGATGTTTGTATCAAACTAAAAATCTTCTGCACAGCAAAGGAAACAATTAACAGAGCAGAAAGACAAACTATGGTATGGAAAAAAATATTTGCAAACTATACATCTGACAAGGGATTAATATCTAGAATACATAAGAAACTTAAACAACTTCACAGTAAAATATAAAAAATAATCCAATTAAAAAAATGGGCAAAGGAGCTAAATACACATTTTTCAAAGGAAGACATACAAATGGCCAGCAGCTACATGAAAAAATACTCAACATCATTAGTCATCAGGAAAATGCAAATCAAAACCAAATCGAGATATCATCTCACCCCAGTTAGATTGGACAGTATTACAAAGACTGAGAACAACAAATGCTGGTGAGGATGTGGAGAAAGGGGAAGTCTCCTACACTGTTTGTGGGACTGTAAAATAGTATAACCATTATGGAAAATAGTATGGAGATTTCTGAAACAAGTACAGATAGAACTACCCTATGATCCAGCAATCCCCCTTCTGGGTATATACCCAAAGCAATATAATTCTAAATAACATACAACTCTAAAAGAAATTAGAAAGTACTGTGAACTGAATAATAATGAAAGAAAAGCATGTCAAAATTTGTGAGAGGAAGCTAAAGTGGTGCTTAAAATGAAATCTTTTTATAAAAACTTTTACTTTATATATGTGTGTATGTGTATGTATGTGTGTGTGTAGATTTATGAAAGATATAAAAGTAAATAATCTAAACTACCACCAAAAAAACCTCAAAAAAGTAGAAAAAATTAAACCCAAGTTGGGAACTTCCTCAACATGATAAGAGACACCTAGAAAAATCCACATCATTTAATTATTTAATGAGAATATCATGCATGTGGAAAATACTAAAAAGTTTAATAGAAAACTATTAAACCTAATAAGTAAATTTCTTTTCTTTTCTTTTTTTTTTGTCTTTTTCGTGACCAGCACTCAGCCAGTGAGTGCACCGGCCAGTCCTATATAGGATCCGAACCCATGGCGGGAGCGTCACTGCGCTCCCAGCGCCGCACTCTCCCGAGTGCGCCACGGGCTCGGCCCCTAATAAGTAAATTTAATGAGGTCACAACAGGATACACAATGTACAAAATTCTGTTGTCTTTCAATATTCTAGCAACAAACAATAGAAACACAAAATTTTAAAAATAACATATACAGAAAGTAGCATTCAAAAACATAAAATATATAGAAATAAATTTAACAAACATCATGCAAGATTCTAACACAAAAACACTATTGAGAGAAAATTTTTAAAACTTAAATAAATAATGAGGCATACCATTTCTATGGATCAAAAGACTCAATATTGGTAGGATAATAGTTCTTCAGAAATTGACTGATAGATTCAATGCAATCTCTATCACAAACTAACAAACAGATTCTAAGATTTACATAAAAATACAATTGCCCTAGAATAGCCAAAGTATTTTTGATAAAGAGAAATATTTGAAGGAATTGTATTACCTGCTTTCAAGACTTTTTATTCAGCTTTAGCATTCAAAATAATGTGGCACTGTCATAAGGATAGACATGGAGGATTGACCCTTACCTTGTACCATACACCAAAAAAATTAAAGTGAAATATATCACAGATCTAAACATTAAAATTAATTCCATAAAATTTATAGAAGAAAGTCCTCAATCCTTAGATTAGGCAACCATATTCTAGATAAAACACAGAAAGTACTAATGATAAGTAAATTTTTATAAATTGGACTTCATCAAAATTAAAACTTGCGTTCCTCTAAAGACCCCATTAAGAAAATAAAAATATATGTCACAGACTAAGAAAATATTCACAGTATATATATCTTACCAAAAATTTTTAAAATTTCACAACTCAAATAAACAACTACATTTTTAAAAGTGGTCAAAAGTGTGGAAAAAAAAAAAAACTCTCCAAAAAAGCTATGGTAATGACCAATAAACAGAGAAAAAGATGCTCACCATCACTCATCATGAGAAAATGTAAATTAAAGTTACAATGAAACACCACTGCATGTCTATTAGAATGGCCAAAAGACTGAAAATACTAAGTGTTGGTGAAGAAATGGAGCAATCAATGGAAACTTCCACGCACTTTTTGGTGGGGATGAAAAAGGTAAAATCACTGTGTCAAACAGTTCAATGGCTTCTTGTAAAGTTAAACATCCACTTATACAAACCAGCATCTTCAATCTGAGGGATTCACCCCCCCAAAATAAAAACTATGTTTACCCAAATACTTGTACATAAATGTTCATAGCAGTTTTGTTCAAAATAGCACAGAACTGGAAACAACCACATTTCCATCAGCACATGAATGAATAAAGAAATTGCAGTATGACCATTACATTGAGTAGCAATAAAAAGGAATGAACCCCAGATACACACAGCAATATGGATGAATCCCAAAATTACATGTTGCATGAAAGAAATCTGACACGAGTATATATACTGTATGACTTCATTTATATAAAATTCCAGAATGTATAAACTAATTTGTGTGGACAGGAAGTAGATCAGTGGTTGCCTGGAGCCAGAAGTGGGAATGGGGATGACTGATTAGAAGTAGACCTTAGTTCTAACCTTGACTGTGGTCATGTTTTTACACGGTTGTACAGTTTTGTCAAAATTCATCAAACGATCCATTTAAGATGGGTTCATTCTAGTCTATATAATTTTTACCAAAATGAAGCAAACTTAATAAAAAAATAAAAGCCTGTGAGTTTACAATGGTGATAAAAGAAAAAAATTTATTTACCGCTATTGAAGAAAACTTTTATTCATCTCTTACTCTAAAAATAAATAATTAAGGAAGAAAGTTTAGAGGAATTGTATTTCTCCAGTTTATGACGGAAAGGTCTTCTTTGCATAAGATCTTCCTAATAAATAGATAAGAAATTATAAGATTAGAAAGTTAATAATTTCCCACCCACAATAAAAATGAGTTCAGGCAGAATCATCAATGGGTCCTAAAATAATCTGATAAAATATGAGGGGAACTGGATAGTCACATGGTGCCAAAATGTCACTATGCAGTTTAATTCCTAATGCAAATCGAGATACGCATGTGCACAATGAGAGATCTAGTGGCTACTTGCTTAACGGAATGACCAAAAGTAGTGTCACCAATAGTGGAGCAATCGACACAATGTACCTCTTGGTGTGATGCAAAAGGAACTACAAAAAATGGTTTTACTTGACGCTAATCAATATTAGGCTTTACAATCAGCTTAGCATAAGCACAGCCATGTTAACTGCTTCCTCACCCTGCCCCTTCCCCTTCCCTTTCTCTTAAGCAAAGTGCTTTCTGAGAAAAACCAAATTCTGTGCAAAACAGAATCTTGTGCAAAACAGGAAAGCTGAAGAGCTGTTGCAAAGTGCTGAATGCTCAGAATAGCTACCAAACCCTTTCCCCTAATTTAAATCCTACAAAACCACTATTAGTCTGTATGGGGGTGGGAATTCATCTTTCAGTCTCCCCTCCAGGTTCACGGGAAATAAACTCCTTGATGTGGTAAACATTTGACTTGGAGTCCTTTAATCCCTTTGTCTCACAGACCTAATAATCAAGACCTAATTTTCAGTCAACAAAAGATAGAGGAATAAGTTAAACATACTACGAGAAAACAATCAGACAAATCTGGAATGTGGGGTGTGCTGCAGGACAGCAGCTGATCCGTTCAAAAATCAGTGTCATGGAGAAAAAATATGGAAGGATGATTCTAGACTAAAAGACAAAAAGGACATCAAAACTAATGTAGTCCATGAACTTTAATAGGAAAAGATGCTATAAATGACATTATGAGGCAATTGAAGAAAATCTAATAGACACTGAGTATTTTATGATATTAAGAAATCATTAGAAATTAGGTGTGTTGAGAAACACTTAGGAAACATGGTAAAAGAGTGTCATTTTGGGACACACATGCCGGAGTGTTTAGGCATGAAGTGTCATGATATCAGAAACTTAATCTGAAATGGTTCAAAGATGGATAAATGAGAAAGATGAAAGAATGATAGATAGATAGAATAAAGCCAATACAGCAAAATGTTTTTACGAAATTAAATTTTTGTGTGCTCTTTATGTTTTCCAGTTTTCTGTATGTTTAAAATTTTTCATAATAAAAGTGGGAAGAAATGGTCCAAGTTTTGCCACAGGAAATTTTTTGATGACCTCATACCTAAAAAAGGGCATAATATAACTGAGGTTTTCCTTTCTGCCTCTGCAACATTAACCTAATTTGTGCTCTCATGTTGCTGCCTTCAAAATATTCAATTACTTAGGAAACGAGTTGACTGAAATTAAAGAACTATTTCTAATGTTTTCAGGCATGACCTGGACGCAAGAAATTTTAGACATGATTCAAAATGATGGTGATGTGGCGAAGTGCCAAAGAGCCACTTCTACAGATAGACACCCTTTCCTTGAAGTAGTGTTTTCCTATAAAAGAAAACCTGGTGAGTACCATGTAATGAGACAGAAGAGTCTTTGACTGCAGGATGCCAGGGCCGTGTGTGGGTCCTGGACAGGGCTTCCTACACTGAACTAGTCCATGACTTTCTTAAGGTCAACTTGTTCATGGGTCATGAAGCCAAACCCTAGATTTGGGTACTGGAGCCCCCTATGTTACTGACAGGTCAGGCTCAGCTTGCCCTCTCACCTTAAACAAATGACCTGAAAGTCCAAAAATTGATGCAAGGATTGGAAGGTTTATTCGGATTACCAGTACTCAACTAAATATCTAACCAAGCAAAGAAACAAAGGGAAAAGAGGAGCAGTGGGGTCCGGTGTAGCCTAGTCCCAATCAGCGGGGCCAACCTATTCCATTAACAGTAATTGATAAAAGCAGTTCTCCTCACTGTTTTCAGCATAAAGAAGAAAAGCATCAACTAGATTTAAATCAGAAAAACAAACCATAGCCGGGAGCCCTCCAGGGTACACCCACATATAGACGTGGATACAATCCAACTAAACAGAAGAGGGCTCAGAAAATCAGAGAAAGGTAAAGAGAATAAAGCATTGCCTTGCCAGAATTTAGGCCAGGGACTCCAGGAGAGATCTACCAGCAGCAGAGACATGGGAGCAAAATAGTCCCAGTGGCCACTTGCCTCTTGCAGCTAGAGTCTTTTCTGGTGTCCAAAGCTTTCCAATTTTTGCCAGTGATTAAAATAGGCTCTCGGATTCCAAAGCCATAGAAATAAACAATCTACCCAAATAGTAAAGCAAGCAACCTTTATTAAAAGAGGAGATAGACTTATGCATAAGGGGGGTAGCGACAGAAAAGCTAGCCCCCTGAGGGGAGCTTTTCAGGGTCTTTTATAGGGAAAGGAGTTAAGGGGTATAGACCAGTGTCACTGGAGGTGGTCCATTCAGTTCTTCCTGGTTGCATCATGGGTGCATGCTCAGTAGGCAATGGTGTTCATCATTGTCACCCCAGGAGGGTCATTGTAGCAGTCACCTTGATGCTTTGTGCACAGGTGGGAATTTCTAAAGGAGTCTTAAGGCTAATCTGTAACTTTTATAATTATAGTAAACAAGCCTTGGAGAGGGGTTTTGCAACTCAGTAAAATATCTGTTTCCTCTCTTATCTCAGTCTGTTTTGTCAGGGCAGCCCATGGGGTAATCATTTGCCCTGAGGGGTCTGGTGACTGAGGAGTGGAAAAGTAACAAAGTGTCCTCTTCAGGGAAAATGGAGTCAGTTTGGCTCACAGGCCTAGCCTTACTCTGTTTCACCTGGTGATCTTAGCTGGTGGCCTTTACCTTCCCACTGAGTTATTCTTTCCTTTTCTTGTCTTTCTACTTTGCAATGATCTGATGTAGAACACCCTCCTCCTTTTCTTTTTCTACTTCCTGTGTTTGTATGAGTGGAAGGGCCAGAAATTAGTGTTGAGTAAAGAAATGTGTATGATTTCTGAGGAGATGGAGAAGAAAAATTTGGAGTGGGATGTATTATGGACATTTGCAGAATTAATTGTGAGAGCTAAGAAACTTTCCTGAGTCTACATACCCAGAGAATAAGATGAAATAAAGAGAGGCCCACTAGAAGACCAGGAAGGAAGGATGCTTTCCCCATCCTTGTGAATACACAGCTCTGTCCATAGCTCCACAACCAACGGCAACAACAAAAACATTTAAAAATCACTCTTTAGACTAAGACACAAAGGTAAATTCAAAGATTTCCCAATGCTGACACTAATAAACGAGGAATATGAATTGTTTTTCTAGATTTGGAGATAGCTCTTGAAATGCCCTCACCACGGATGTTAAAAACTCACCTTCAATTACACCTTGTGCCACCATCTGTCTGGAAACAAAACTGCAAGGTAAAAAGAGTTGGCTTTTCAAAATTCTCTTACTTTGGTGATTATAAATTATGTAGCCAATAATGTCTTTCAAAATAATGTGTTTGCTATTTTTCTTAGACTTGAAGTCCTTACAATGAAGGATTACATATATTTGAAGTCTGTGGACATCTATGTTTTCTAATATTCTGTTATCTCTGATCCTATTTCATGTTAACTCCTTGGTCAAATTTTCCAAAATAGAATCTGTGGTGCTACAAATCAGAGAGTGGATGGGGAGCTAGAACAGAGGGAAACATATTCAAAAATAAGATCTTTTGCTTTGCTTTGCTGAAGTGCTAGAGGCTATTTCCCTGGCTCAAAAGGCAAAAGTACAGGACCTGCCTTTTGTCAAGGCTTGCCTATCTCTGAATCTTCCCAACAGGCTGAGTTCAAAATCTGCCATCACTTTTATCTCCCTTCTCCGTATCTGATCTCACAGAAGTCCAGTTGCTCCTTCAACAGCACTCTAATCTGTCCACCAAACCCTATCACCACCAGCTGGACCCAGGCGAGGCCACTGTTCCCTTCCACTTCCAACGTGCCCATCTGCCTAGAGTGTTGCCATCTCAGATCCTCCTCTTTGTAGCCGGTAATCTTTCTAAAACACAAATCTAACTAAGGCATTTCCCACTTTAAACATGTCCACAGGTGGATTGGAGACCATGTCCAAATTCTCTGTTGACTTCCAGGCCTCTGGCAGTGTGCACCCTGTTCATCTCCAGCCCGTCTCTTCACACCTCCGTTCTCACTACAGCAATCCTCAAAGTCCTGCAGATCTTCTCACACCCATGCTTCCTCACCCGGCCCCACACGTGCTCATATCACTCAATCTCTCTCCCATTTCTCTGGCTAACTCCTACTTATTCCTCTGGTCTTTGTATAGGTCACACCCACTTAGAAGCTTCCCGGACCCCATGGGGGGATGAGTTCCACGCATATGTGTGGGCACGCATACGCATGTGTCTGTCCCACTGGGTACTCATCACGCTGCAGTGTAATGTTCTCTCTGATAGACTGTGAGGTTCTCGAAGGAATGGCTGTGGTCTTGTCCAATTTTCTATTTTAAGCAGCGTCTTGGCACATAGCAGGGGCTTATGTGTCTGCTGTGTGTTTGTTGAATGAATGATTGTGAATGCCCGATCACCACATCACATGCCACTCTCCTTGATTCTCCTGCATCCCCAGAGAGAAGCCAAGAGCAGCCCAGCTGCAGAAAAATGTTACATATCAGCAAAACCAAACCACTTCAAAGTATACAATTAATCTCAGGGAAACACCGTCTGAGACATTGCTCAATAGAGTCTCACTCATATGCCCCAGCACTGCACATGTAATGGAGCAACCTCTGCACTCAGCGCCCCAGTTTCTATGTTCCAGGCCTGACCCTGTCATCTACTAACCATGTATTAGTGGAAAGTCCCTCAAGTTCTCTAAATTACAGATGCTCCATCATCAAAGAAGGATA
Organism: Cynocephalus volans; assembly: GCF_027409185.1. NCBI lineage: Eukaryota > Metazoa > Chordata > Mammalia > Dermoptera > Cynocephalidae > Cynocephalus > Cynocephalus volans. Next base: position 161,012,355 of record NC_084461.1, on the reverse strand, counting down.
GTGTCCCTTCTGTCCTTACTAACCCTGACATTTATGGGAATTTAATGAGATGGTATGTAGGAGATGCTTTCTCAATCTCCAATCTTTCCCAGTTGCTATGCTGGAGAATTCCCGTCCACCTGTTGAGACACAGCTGACACTGGGTGTCACAACTCCTGTCCTGTCTGCTCAGGAGTGCTCTGCCGCTTCTTCTGCCTGCAAGGACACAGCTTGTCATATTTCATGCTTATTTGCAGTATGGTCCTAACGTTTTGCTTGTCTTCTGCCATGATGTATCACCACTCTAAGGCTGGGGCTCTCTCGTTTGCCTTTGTATTTGCTGTGTCCACCAGAGTTGCAGAGCCAAAGAGGCACGGTTTATTCAATTACCATTTTAATTAATAAATAAATAATGTATAACGCATTATATACTTATCAGATGTAATTATTATTGTTCCAGAACATTCTTCTACAGTGTTTCTCTTCAGTCTTATTTTTCTTTTTCTGGCTTCTTTCCCCCTCCTGGATTTCAGATTATCTATGTGGCCAGAAATGCCAAAGATTGCCTGGTATCTTTCTACCACTTTCACAGGATGATCTCATTACTTCCTGACCCTCAGAGCTTCGACGAATTTTGTGAAAAGTTCATGTCAGGAGAAGGTGAGTGCAAACTGATTTTGTGGTGCCCTATTCAATAAGAGATTCTAATGATAAGCACCTCTAGAATCTGGTGGAGAACAGTACTGAATGTCATCCTGAGAGGCCAGGTTCTACCTTAGGGACCTGGGACTGGGGAAGCCAGGTAGAAGAGATATTTTCCCCAAATTGAATACAAATGTAAATTGAGGCCATCTGAGGGTGTAAGTGTAGGATGAAAGATAAAATCCCACAAATCCTGGATTTGAATCTTAAACAATAAGCTTCAAAAATAAGGAGAGGAGGAGACATGTACCGATGGAAAGACCTAGAGCAGTGGGAAGGTCATGAGATGATGTCCTGCTATTTTGATCTGACAGTGTTATTGCACCACAGGGCTGCCGTGTGCAGACACAAAAGTCGTACACTGCACAACCACAGAGTGCCTTTCCCATAGACCATAATGTACAGTCTTTGACTTCTTCTCTGGCAGAGTCTTCAAATTAGAATTTGCAGTCATGGCCCTTCATCCTCGTCCTAAAGACATCACATCTTCCAGGGCACCAGTCAACCTTTCAAAAAAGCATTTGACCAGAACAGAGCAGGCATCAAATCAGACTGGCAAGGACATCAAAACCTCCACAGAGGAAGAATACCTCAAGAAAACAGCAATGTATAGATGGAAGAAGAGACTAGAGGGTTACAGGGGGTGATTTAGGATGTGAGAACCATCTTCACATATTTGTAAGAGCTCTAATGTAGAAACGTGACTGTAGTTATTTTATTGTAACTGCAGTGGACAGAACACAGACAAATGGATGAAAATTACATGGTCTCTGCTCAATGAATATTTCTCAAATTACTAGAACGTTCATAAATACAATAACTGCATTGTGATGGTGAGAGCACTGAGTCCTTGAACAATCTGACTGTCCTTGAGCAAGTATCTGTCACAATGCTGGGCAAAAGGGCTGTCTCCAAGCAGGAAGTAGTCAGATGACAATGAACAGCTCTTCCTGACCCAAGACTAAACAGAGAGGGAAGACACGAAAAGCACACATTGCCGAAAAGTCAGGATAACAATATTTCAGAGCCATTGCTGACAATGTATTTATTTGATTAACTTTAATTCCCAAATCAAAAAGTATTTTGCAGGGCCCCCATGAATTCGTTGTATCCAAATCTGACCACAACATTCATATTCCCTTGAGAAAAACAAAGACCCAAATGAAATGACTTCCAAAATACAACCTGCTTAGAAACAGGACTCTGTGGAAAAGTCAGTAAGAAATAATCTCCATCAAGCATGTCCCTCAAGTGACTCAAGAAAGATACCTCTGCCAGAACAATTTCTCTAGAAACAAATGAGAAGAAAGAGGAGAGACAGATAATGATAAGGAACGTTAGTTACAGATCTAGAGAGGGCTCTAGGTGAATGGATTTCCTGATATCTGTAGAGGGGATTATTGGGAGCGCAAGGTGAGTGGGAGCAAGGGAAGCAGAAGCATCTAAGCCTCTACGATTCCCCTAGAGTCCTGTGCTGTGTTGGCTACTTTTACATGTCAACTTGGCTGGTCTGTAGTACCCAGTTATTTAATTAAACACCAATACAGGAGTTTCTGTGAAGGTATTTTATAGAGGTGATTAACACCTACAATCAGTTGACTTTAAGTAAAAGAGATTGCTCTCAATGACGTGGGGGGCCTCAGCCAATCTATGGAAGGTCTTAAGAGCAAAACCTGAGGTTTCCTAGGAGAGAAATTCTTCCCTAAGACTGCAACATTAAATCCTGCTTGATTTTCTACAGATTCCAAACTTGCCAGGCTCCACAATTGTAGGAGCCAATTCCGTAAAATACTCATACATGGTCAGGTACCACATAACGATATTTAGGTTAAAATGAACCACATGTCTGACAGTGGTCCCACAAGATTATAATGGCTACACCACACAGCCTAGGTTTGTAGTAGGCTATACCATCTAGGATGTGTGTAAGTACACTTTATGATGGTCCTACAACATCAAAATCACTTAACCACACATTTTTCAGGATGTATTTCCATCATTAAACAACATGTGACTGTATATATAACATACAAAGGTACCTCAAGAAGTTTAGTTTACAAAAAGTTTCACATTATCTTCCAATTCTATTTTTCGATGAACTTTTGGAAGTATATACACACACTTGTATATGTACCCGTTTATGTACACACACATATATATATACATGGATATGTTCTCCTGTTGGTTACTCCGTTGGTTCTGTTTCTCTGGAGAACCCTGACTAACACGTGTGTCAGTCAGCATGACACATGCCAGGGTTCAAGTCAACTGCAAACGCACATCTCTGCTCATACGCATTCAGCAGAGAACATTTCACCCACTTGCTTCCTTGGTCTGTGGACCTATCACCTGATGACAATGTTTTTTGTTATCCTTCAGAAAGTTTCATGTCCACTTTGCACAATGCTTGCAACATAGCAAACACTCAATAAAGATTACTACTGTGCTTATAATTACTCCCCAGAAGCAAACCACAGAGCTGCCATGAGTGCCAGTCTATCAGGGACACTAGATCATCACTGGAAGGAATAAAAATGTGGTACTGGCTAACTCAGGTCTCCACTCATTTCTTACCTACTGGTGAAAAGAAGATGTATCCCATGTTTGCCAAATAGACTTAGCCCATAAAGGGAACTAAAAGTTCTCCCTCGTGGCACCTCTATTTCTGCTGCTGCTGCGTCTTTCTGATTATGCACTTGCAAACTGGGTACACAGCTACGAGGTGAGGGCGGCAGGAGGTCTGCAGCCCTAACACTAAGCTGCCTGTGTCAGTAGTTGAATCTGGAACTAAGTACAAGGAACAGGTGAAGTATTTTATCACCTACATGGTTTCAGGTGAGTCCCAAGACATAGTCCAGGTGGGCAAAGTCACATATAATAAATGTATATTAAAAGTATTTGCTTTAAAGTGTAAAGATGGGCACCTTTTATTAACAGAAAATTACTTACCCATCACTAAATAAGCTGAATAAAAGATATGGAGGCTTATTTCAAAGAGATGCTAAATTATCACCTTGGGTTTGGCCCTGGTCCTGAGAACTAACAGCGCCCCTACCTCTTCCAGTGATGTATGGGTCCTGGTATGACCACGTGAAGGGGTGGTGGGCTGCAAAATACCAACACCGGATCCTCTACCTCTTCTATGAAGACATGAAAAAGGTAAGTGCTACCGAGCATTGTTGGTGAGACCCAGCAAAGCCTCCTTATGATTACATTCTGTACAATAAGCTGTCTCTTGAATTAGCCAATGTCTTCTCTCCACCCCACCCCCATAATGCCATTTTTTCCTGTGGTCAGAATCCAAAACGTGAGATCCACAAGATGCTGGAATTCTTAGAGAAAACCTTGTCAGAGGACGTTATAAATAAGATCGTCCACCATACCTCATTTGAAGTAATGAAGGAAAATCCCATGGCCAACCAAACTGCTGTTCCTTCCAACATATACAATCACACCATCTCGCCATTCATGAGGAAAGGTGGGTGATATTTATTTAACTAAGTTCTAAAAAATATTCTGCCCCATGAGCCAAAACAATTTTATAGTTAGTTTTCAGGAGCAAGTGATACATTTCAGTCCTATTACAGGTCTCTGCCCCCTTCACCCTGTCTGCTTATTGAAAACTGATGCCAGTGGTCCTAAAATATGTGTCCACATCACAGTCCCTGGAGGACCCCCTAAAGCACTGGTGGCTGGGCCCCACTCCCAGAGATTCTGACTGAGTGGGTCTGGGAGTGGCTCTAGAGTTCACCCTTCTCATGATTTCTCAGGTGGTGCTGATGCTGCTGGCCACTTTGAGGATCCCTGTTCTTTGCAAATATAAGACCCAGCACAACCAAAATCTCTTTCTCTTGCATCCTCTCAGCAGCCTTGGGGACCTTCTCCGTTGGTCCATCACTGTTTTGGTTCAGAGCTCTAGTTTAGCACTTAGCACCGAGCTTTGTAGCTGTTTATTTTCCTGTCTGTCTCCAGAGCAAGAATATAGATTGTCCAGAAGAGAATATCATGTTCAGTTTTGTCCACTAGTATCTAGTACAGGGCCTCATACCTTGTAGGAACTCAATAAATGCCTGTTGAGTGAGTGAATGAGCGAGTGTGTGGAAGGATTAATGAGACTTTGTTTATGTCTGTTCTCAGGAGGTTAACAGTCTAGATAGACAGAATAATAGATGCATAAAGTTAATGATAAGAAAGTACAGGGGGAGCTGTACTACTGGGTCCCAAATACCAGTCCACCTGAGTGCATCTAAATAATCTTTAAAAACCCAAACTCCCAGACCCCATACTTGAAGATTCTAATTCACTGGTTAAGTTAGAATTAAGAATTCACTATTGTTATCAAGCACTTCAGATTAATCTTCTTGCCAAGGGGTGGGAAACCAGCAGAAATAAACTAAAAGGAGAATTGGAGGAACAATTCATTAGTTCTGCAGTGGTTGACTGCCAAGATGCAACAGTTTGCAGAAGATCATTAATATCCAAATTTCACTTGTGCAGAAGGAAGTGTCTTTATTTATTTATTTATTTTTAAAATTTATTTATTTATTTATTTATATTTTATTTTGTCGATATACATTGTGGCTGATTATTGTTGCCCCTCACCAAAACCTCCCTCCCTCCTCCCCTCCCCCCACCGATGTCCCCTCTGTTTGCTTGTCGTGTCAACTTCAAGTAATTGTGGTTGTTATATCTTCTTCCCCACCCCCCCGTTTTGTGTGTGTGTGTGTGTGTGTGTGTGTGTGTGTGTGAACTTATATATTAATTTTTAGCTCCCACCAATAAGTGAGAACATGTGGTATTTCTCTTACTGTGCCTGACTCGTTTCAGTTAATATAATTCTCTCAAGGTCCATCCATGTTGTTGCAAATGGCAGTATTTCATTCGTTTATATAGCTGAGTAGTATTCCATTGTGTAGATGTACCACATTTTCTGTATCCACTCATCTGATGATGGACATTTGGGCTGGTTCCAACTCTTGGCTATTGTAAAGAGTGCTGCGATGAACATTGGGGAACAGGTATACCTTCGACTTGATGATTTCCATTCCTCTGGGTATATTCCCAACAGTGGGATAGCTGGGTCGTATGGTAGATCTATCTGCAATTGTTTGAGGAACCTCCATACCATTTTCCATAGAGGCTGCACCGTTTTGCAGTCCCACCAACAATGTATGAGAGTTCCTTTTTCTCTGCAACCTCGCCAGCATTAATTGTTCACAGTCTTTTGGATTTTAGCCAACCTAACTGGGGTTAGATGGTATCTCAATGTGGTTTTGATTTGCATTTCCTGGATGCTGAGTGATGTTGAGCATTTTTTCATATGTCTGTTGGCCATTTGTATATCTTCCTTAGAGAAATGCCTACTTAGCTCTTTTGCCCATTTTTTAATTGGGTTGCTTGTTTTTTTCTTGTAAAGTTGTTTGAGTTCCTTATATATTCTGGATATTAATCCTTTGTCAGATGTATATTTTGCAAATATTTTCTCCCACTCTGTTGGTTGTCTTTTAACTCTGTTAATTGTTTCTTTTGCTGTGCAGAAGCTTTTTAGTTTGATATAATCCCATTTGTTTATTTTTCCTTTGGTTGCCCGTGCTTTTGGGGCCATATTCATGAAGTCTGTGTCCAGTCCTATTTCCTGAAGTGTTTCTCCTATGTTTTCTTTAAGAAGTTTTATTGTTTCAGGGTGTATATTTAAATCCTTAATCCATTTTGAGTTGGTTTTAGTATATGGTGAGAGGTATGGATCTAGTTTCATTCTCCTGCATATGGATATCCAGTTATCCCAGCACCACTTGCTGAAGAGGCAGTCCCTTCCCCAGTGAATAGGCTTGGTGTCTTTGTCAAAGATCAGATGGCAGTAAGTGTGTGGGTTGATTTCTGGATTCTCTATTCTATTCCATTGACCAGTGTGTCTGTTTTTATGCCAGTACCATACTGTTTTGGTTATTATAGCTTTGTAGTATAGCTTAAAGTCAGGTAGTGTTATGCCTCCAGCTTTATTTTTTTGCTCAGCATTGCTTTGGCAACGCATGGTGTTTTATTATTCCATGTAAGTGTCTGGATAGTTCTTTCCATTTCTGAGAAAAATGTCTTTGGAATTTTGATGGGGATTGCATTGAATTTGTATATCACTTTGGGTAGTATGGACATTTTCACTATGTTGATTCTTCCAATCCAAGAGCATGGGATATCTTTCCATCTTCTTGTATCCTCTCTAATTTCTCTCAGCAGTGGTTTGTAGTTCTCATTATAGAGATTTTTCACATCCTTGATTAACTCAATTTCTAAGTATTTTATTATTTGGTGGCTATTGTAAATGGGCAGGCTTTCTTAATTTCTCGTTCTGCATGTTCATTATTGGAGAAAAGAAATGCTACTGATTTTTGTGTGTTGATTTTGTATCCTGCTACTGTGCTGAAATCATTTATCAATTCCAAGAGTTTTTTTGTAGAGGTTTTAGGCTGTTCGATATATAGGATCATGTCATCTGCAAACAGGGACAGTTTGACTTCATCTTTTCCAATCTGGATGCCCTTTATTTCCTTCTCTTTTCTGATTGCTCTGGCTAGTACTTCCAACACTATGTTGAATAGGAGTGGTGAGAGTGAGTGTCCTTGTCTAGTTCCTGTTCTTAATGGAAAAGCTTTCAGCTTTTCCCCATTCAGGATGATATCGGCAGTGGGTTTGCCATATATGGCTTTAATTATGTTGAGATACTTTCCCTCTATACCTAACTTATAGAGGGTCTTTGTCATGAATGAGTGTTGAACTTTATCAAATGCTTTTTCAGCATCTATGGAGATGATCATATGGTTCTTGTGTTTGACTTTATTAATATGGTGTATCACATTTATTGATTTGCGTATGTTGAACCAACCTTGCATCCCTGGGATGAATCCCACTTGATTGTGGTGAATAATTTTACATATGTGTTGCTGTATTCTGTTTGCTGGTATTTTAGTGAGGATTTTTGCATCTATATTCATCAAGGATATTGGCCTGTAGTTTTCTTTTTTGGTTACATCTTTACCTGGTTTTGGTATCAGGATTACGTTTGCTTCATAGAATGAGTTGGGGAGATTTGCGTCTGTTTCAATCTTTTGGAATAGTTTGTAAAGAATCGGTGTCAATTCCTCTTTGAATGTTTGGTAAAATTCTGCTGTGAATCCATCTGGTCCTGGGCTTTTCTTTGTTGGGAGCCTTCTGATAACAGCTTCAATCTCCTTTATTGTTATTGGTCTGTTCAAATTTTCTATGTCTTCATGGTTCAGTTTTGGGAGCTTGTGTGTGTCCAGAAATTTATCCATTTCCTCCAGATTTTCAAATTTGTTGGCGTATAGTTGTTTATAGTAGTCTCGAATGATTCCTTGTATTTCAGATGAATCAGTTGTAATATCGCCTTTTTCATTTCTAATTTTTGTTATTTGAGTCTTCTCTCTTCTTTTTTTTGTTAGCCATGCTAATGGTGTGTCAATTTTATTTATCTTTTCAAAAAACCAACTTTTTGATTCATTGATCTCTTGTATTGTTTTTTGGGTTTCAATTTCATTAAGTTCTGCTCTGATCTTAATGATTTCTTTCCGTCTGCTAACTTTAGGTTTGGATTGTTCTTGTTTTTCTAGTTCTTTAAGGTGAAGTGTTAGGTTGTTCACTTGCCATCTTTCCATTCTTCTGAGGTGAGCATTTAATGCAATAAATTTCCCCCTTAATACTGCTTTTGCAGTATCCCACAGGTTTTGGTATGAGGTATCATTATTTTCATTAGTTTCAATAAATATTTTGATTTCCTGCTTGATGTCTTCTTGGACCCATATGTAATTACGTAGAATGCTGTTTAATTTCCATGTGTTTGTATAGTTTCCAGAGTTTCTTTTGTTATTAATTTCTAGTTTTAATCCATTGTGGTCTGAGAAAATACATGGGATAATTCCAATTTTTTTGAATTTATTGAGACTTGATTTGTGACCTAATATGTGATCTATCCTGGAGAATGATCCATGTGCTGATGAGAAGAATGAATATTCTGAGGTTGTTGGATGGAATGTTCTGTAGATATCTGCCAATTCCAATTGGTCTAGAGTCTTGTTTAGATCTTGTGTTTCTCTACTGATTCTTTGCCTAGATGACCTGTCTAATATTGACAGTGGGGTGTTCAGGTCCCCTGCTATTATGGTATTAGTGTCTATTTCCTTCTTTAGGTCTAATAGAGTTTGTTTTATAAATCTGGCTGCTCCAACATTGGGTGCGTACATATTTCTGATTGTTATGTCTTCTTGATGGATCAGTCCTTTTATCATTGAGTAGTGTCCCTCATTGTCTCTTTTTTATGGTTTTCAGTTTAAAGTCTATTTTGTCAGATATAAGAATAGCTACTCCTGCTCGTTTTTCTTTTCTGTTTGCATGGTAAATCTTTTTCCATCCTTTCACTCTTAGTCTATGTGAATCTTTATCGGTGAGGTGGGTGTGTTGTAGGCAGCATATAGTTGGGTCCTCCTTTTTGATTCAGTCAGCCAGTCTGTGTCTTTTGATTGGGGAATTTAAGCCTTTTACATTAAGAGTTGTTATTGAAAGGTGTTGATTTATTCCTAGCATTTTATTGGTTGTTTGGTTGTCTTAGGTGTCTTTTGTTCCTTGCTTTCTGATTTACTGTTTGGTTTCGGTGTTTGTTGGTTCCTTAGGTTGTAGATAGCGTTTTTCTTTGTTTGTTTTCCCTTCATGAATGCCATTTTTATTATACTAGTGGGTTTTGATTTTTCTTGGGTTTTTATGGCAGTGGTAGTTATTTTTCAGGAACCAAACCCAGTGCTCCCTTGAGGATTTCTTGTAAGGGTGGTCGTGTGGTAGTGAACTCCCGCAGTTTTTGTTTGTCTGAGAAATATACTATTTGCCCTTCATTTCGGAAGGATAGCCTTGCAGTTTCGAGTATTCTTGGCTGGCCATCTTTGTCTTTTAGTATTTTGAATATATCATCCCATTCCTTTCTAGCTTTTAGGGTTTGTGATGAAAAGTCTGATGTTAGCCTGATTGGGGCTCCCTTATAGGTGATTTGACGCTTCTCTCTTGCAGCTTTTAAGATTCTCTCTTTGTCTCTGAGTTTTGCCAATTTGACTATAACATGTCTTGGAGAAGGCCTTTTTGGGTTGAATATGTTTGGAGATCATTGAGCTTCCTGGATCTGAAGATCTGTGATTTTTCCTATACCTGGGAGGTTTTCTGCCACTATTTTGTTGAATATGTTTTCAATGCAATCTCTGTTTTCCTCCCCTTCTGGAATACCCATGACTCGGATATTTGAGCACTTAAGGTTGTCTGATATCTCTCTCAGATTTTCTTCAATGTCTTTGACTCTTTTTTCTTTCTTTTTGTCTGCTTGTGTTATTTCAAACAGCCCATCTTCAAGTTCAGAGGTTCTGTCTTCAACTTCAACGAGTCTGCTGGTTAAACTCTCCGTTGTGTTTTTTATTTCGCTGAATAACTTCTTCAGTTCAGCAAGTTCTGCTACATTTTTTTTCAGGACATTGATTTCCTTGTACATTTCCTCTTTCAGGTCCTGTATACTTTTCCTCATTTCATCATGATGTCTAGCTGAGTTTTCTTGTATCTCATTCAGTTTCCCTAGAATTATCACTCGAAATTCCTTGTCAGTCATTTCAAGGGCTTCTTGTTCTATAGGATCTAGAGTTTGAGATTTATTAACTTTTGGTGGTGTACTTTCTTGATTTTTTGTATTTCTGGTATCTTTTTTTTGATGTTTATTCATTGTTGCAGGGGGTTTCACAGTCTACTGGTTTGAGACTATTGACTAACTAAGATGTTGCTCTGGTTGCCAATTTCGTATGGCTACCTCCGTGACTGCTCAGTTGGCCTCTAGTGCCTTGTGTGTATGGTTGCCTCGGGTCTTGGGCCTCTCCGGGGAGCCACCTCTCTGGTCAGCTTGGACTCTCCTGGGCTGCTGGATCACATACAACAGGGTGTGCGATCTCTGCTGAGCTTCCACTTCCCGTGCAGGACTTCTCCCTGTTCCGTGCGCTCTGGCCCAGGCTGTTGGATCGTGCAGTGGCGACCCCACATGGTGTGTGGTTTCTGTTGAGTCTCCACCTCCCTAGCTGGACGTCTGCCCGCTGTGTGCGCACTGGGCTGGGTGGGGACGTGTCTTCTGCAACCCTCGTGTATCAGCTGGGCCTTCAAGACCCTGCTCGGTACCGCCTCGCCCAGGAAGTCTACCAGGTTTCTGCTAGGCACAGACGACCGGTCGCTCTGGGTGACTTTGTAGCACTGTGTAGATCTTTCTCGGGACTTATCACCTTCCTCCTGGTATCGCGGTTATTTGTGTACTTGTCTTATCTCCCACACCAGAGCGTGAGCTCCTCGGGGGAGGAGCCCGCAGCACACGGTTCACCTTTGTATCCCCCCGGCGTGGACCGAGTCCGGTGCCCGCCTGCAGTCAGCTCTCCGGCAGGTTCAAGCGGACTTGGGAACTCTCTAACCACACTATTCCTAACCAGAAATTGGTTAGGAATTTTTCCAAACTGGTGGCCGCAGAGACAGTATCTGCCTCCCAGTAACAGGATGTTTACTGGGGGCGGAGCCCAGGGTGCGGTGGAGTGACAGTCGGCCCCGCCCGTACTTCCCCGCCCGTACTTCCTTGCCCTCCCGACGCTGGCCGGGACGCCTCACGCCACCAGCCCCGCCAGAGAACCACGGAGGGAGTGGGAGGGGAGGCCGGCCTGCAGGCCCCGGGAAGCCCCGTGCTGGGGCAAGCAAGTGGGAAGGCTCAGTGAGGAGCCAAGCCAGGCGAGGAGGACAGGCTTGGCTGAGCCAGGCTGCAGCTGCCACCACCTGAGAAAATGGAGGCAGCCCCGGGGGCAGTGAGTGGCCCGGTGATGCAGGCGGAAGCCGGGCGGGCATCTGCCCCCTGAGCAGGGCCGGGTCGGGGGTCACTCACAGGGCTGTGCCAGGTCGGGCGCTCCCTCTCTGCCTCTGGTTTTTCGCCTTCCCCGTTCTTGGCTCCCGCCACCTCGGACTGCTTGCTCAGTCCCGCCGCGTGGCTCGGGCGCTCCCAGGAACCTTCTTTTATGCCGGCCTGAAACCTCGAATCATGAATAGGGCAGCTGGCCGCCTTCAGCACGGCCCCGGCCTCCAGGATCCTGGCTGTGTTCCCTGTTTAGAGACTCGCTTTTGCAGCTGAGAAACAGTTCTTTTCCTGCTCCGTACTTCAAAGCTGTTGCCTGTAAACGAGGCAGCCTCTCCTGCCAAGGGCAAAGTGGCGGTCAGCCCCCACAACTGGCCACCAGCAGTGGTCCTCCCTTAAGAGACGGCAAGAGGAAGGTCCACAAGTTTCCCAGCTGCCTAAGGCCCAGTGGCCGCCTTTTCCACCTCGGCTACTCCGCGCCAACCGCCACAGCCACCGCCATCTTGAAACTCAGAATGAAGTGTCTTTAATTCTCCCCAATAAGAAAGATCTTATCCACTGAGGAAACTGTTGCCTTGTAAGATGTTTCACTGTGCCTGAGGAAATGATACAGGAAGTGCTTGAGGAGGTCCATGACGGTAACCAGTTCTGGACATTAGGCTGGATGCCCCAGAGCCAATCACGAACAGGGGGCACAACAAGGCAACACAGGCAGAGCTCTCAGGGGAGCCTGTGGAATTTGAAGAAGGGAGCATGAGAGTGACATGTGTCTTGTGAAGGGAAATTCAGGTGGATGGGGTTAGGGACCATCAGTGGGAGGAAGGTAGGTGAGTGGAACTGAGGGACCCATCAGTCGTGGCAAGGTAGGTGGATGTTGCTGAGGGACCATCAGGGGTGAGAAGTAGGTCAATGGGGCCACAGGACCAAGTGGTGGGAGGGAAGGAGGATCGAGCTGAGGGTCCATTAGTGATGCGAAGATAGGAGGATGGGGCTGAGGTTCCATCAGTAGTGGTAAGAAAGGTGGATGGGGCTGAGGGTCCATTGGGTTGGTAGGTGGAGAGACTAAAGGGCCACTCATGAACTTTTTGATGCCCTACAGGAATGCCTGGAGACTGGAAATACCATTTCACTGTGGCTATGAATGAGAAATTTGATGAGCATTATAAGAAGAAAATGGCAGGGACCACACTGACCTTCTGCACAGAGATCTAAGAAAAGAAAAAAAAAGGAGAATATGCCAAGTGCCTTTTATTGTATGGGGCAGGGAGTTGAGGCTCAGTGTGAAGCTTATTAGCATTCAGTTTCTGTCTTCCAGGGGCTTGGCTAGACTGCTATAGAAGTAAAACATGATTTAAAATATTGACCAACATGCTACTACAGTAAATAAAATAAGTGCATTGGAAAGCAGTGGCTGGGCTCCATGGAGACTTTTAAATGCAAGTGTGTTTTTTTGTGCATAATTGGTAAGGCAAGAACAAACAATTGCATGTTGCATTCACGTGTGTAACCTAACATGGATTTCACAGCAAACAAGAGATCAGTATTATGAACCTATCACTAAGAGAAGAGACTATGGCTAGGCGTGGAGCTTTATCTATAAGTAATTACTTGTAATAGAGAAGAGCTGATAAGTAGGGTTCAGTCATAATTGATCTAATATGGAGATATGCAACTAAATTGCCTCTGAAAAAATAAATCAATGAGAAAGCAAGGTTACTTTTCTCAAATTTGATTAGTACCCAGTTTTTTAAGCAAAAGAGCTTGAATTCAAGAAATCAAGCAGCGAGTACTGAAAAATCTTTCCTTAATGTAAATGCATCTGCTCTATGTACCTGATCTGTAAACCAAGATTTGGGACAAAAGCACCATGACTGTGTTGCCATTTCTCTTGACAGTCTCCCTTGAATCAATTCAACAAGCATGATCTCAGATTTATTATAAATTTAGGGCTTCAGCTATGCTCCACTAAAGCCCTGGCTTTTTATATGACTGAACACAACTGTCTCTTTAGGAGGGAGTAGTCCTGAGAGGCTTTGGTATTGTGGGTAGTGCCACCTGGGCAGATGGCCTCAGAAAGGTGACTATCCAGTGGAGACCAGGGCTGCACCTACCTGTCCGCTAGAGAGCAAGGCATGTGCCAGAAAGGGGGAGAATTTGGAGATGTTAAACTCAGAAGTAAAATGAGAGCAACTGAAGATGTCTCAGTTACCATCTCGACAGGTGGTGAGGAACAGCATACAGAGGTCCTAATGCACAGAACAAAGTAACCTCTCAGTGGTTGTGATTATTGTCCCTACCTCACTGTGGAAATAAGGCGGTGATATTTCCCCGAGGCAAAGGAGAAATTCTATCCATGCTCTGGCAAAGTTATACAGTAGATAATGAGATATTTAAATAAGAAAGGAAAGCAGCTAGTCCCTAGAGCCTGCTGTAAGGAAGGAGGACAGAGATGGTACATCAGCTGAGAGGTGTCCCTGGGGTGAAGTTTCCCAGGCTGCCACCATCCAACCCGGTAGCCCAACTACCTAGAATAGAACCTTCATGTTGTGCTGATGATCCAGGGGGAGAGATTTCCACCACTGCTCCTTAAAGGCATAGGAAGAATAAAAGAGATTCTTTGATCACCACGGAATTATTGGTGCACTTAAAGGACCGGTGTGCTTCGCAATTTGAGAGGAGAAAAGACATAACAAATAGTGAGTTCTGGGACCCAAGGTATTGTCCAAGTCCAAAGTAGGCCTCAGAAGTGGAGCAGGGAGACAAAAGGAAAAGTGAGCCTTGTTTTCCTACTTGGAAGTGATTCTCTATTGATTGAAAAGCAATTGAATGGTGTGAATAAAGACATTTCCTCTGCCACCCTTTGGACTTGAGTGTTCATGACCAACTAATACAAAGATCATTTTCTGTATGCGATGGATTGTACCTGCATGCCCTTGCAAGAATTAAGGGGCACGATGCTGAGATTCCAGGTGTATAACAGAGGCTGATGTGTTTGGGGCAAAGCATTTTGTCTGTATGAATATAATGCTGAGAATTGGGAAAGGGTTGGGAACCCTTTGATGAAAGATCATAGAAAGTAGGAACAAAGTAGACATGTGCTTCTTCCCTAAGGGTCTGAGCTGTTCCTCATCCTTCAGACCCACGTCTTGCTGCAGGTTGCTGAGAGCTGATTCAGGTGACATATGTGGAGTGCCTGATGGCTCCTATAGAGGTTTCCCCAGGAGTGCACCCTCCCAGAGGAGTGGATGAGAACACATTTTCTCAGTCCTTTCCCAGCAATGGATATTATCATTGTTATTTAATTTTTGCTAATCTGAAACCCCAAATTTTTTTCTCATTTTTATTTTGTGTTTTGTTTCGTTGGTGTTATTGTGTATCATTCATGGTTTGGAATTTCTGCATGTGTGTGTGTGCACGTGTGTGTGTGTGTGTGAGACTTATCTGTTCGTGGGTTCTGTCTACTTTTTTGAGGCATTCATCTTTTTTCTTTCTGTTTTATAAAGTACAGATGTGTTTATACAATATATATTTGTGTGTGTATGCATTTACTTTCCTCCAAACTTCTTTATTTATATTTTAACTTTGTTTATGCTCTATTTTTTCAGGCAGATACTCTTCTCGTTTCTCAAGTTTGTAGGATTTGTAATCAGATCCTACAAAATTATTTTCTTTAATGGCCTCTGATATTTAGACACTTGTGGTTTAAATTTTCAATTCCTTCATAATCATATATAGGATGATCAAGGGATTTAACTATTTTTCCAATTTTTCCAGTAACACTAATCAAATAACACCATACTTCCCACCAATTTGGGATTCTAGTTTTATTCTTTCTAAAGCTATGAATACACGTATTTTGTTCCACTAAGCTACTTATCCATGACAATGACAACTTTTAAATAAAATGTTTCCTTCTTCCCTTATTTTTCTTTTTCAAGTTGATTTTTATTTAGTTTAAAAAATACATTTTACATGAATATTAAAATATTTGTCAAGATTAAAAAAGAAATCAAAATTTGGTTGAAATTACATTATAATATTTTTCTAGGTTATAGAATAATTTTATATTCTTAAAACATTTACAACATTAAATGTTTACTTCAAGAAAAATGTAAATTATTGTATATATTTATATTTTATAAAATTTATTTCCTCTAATAATTTTTTTCCTACTGATATAAACATATTTTGTTAATTTTTATTTTTTATTTTTATTGAATCACAAAAGTAATCTTTTTTCCTTATTCATATTATCCATCTTTGTTCTTTAATACCAGCATCAAGGAAAGTTATTTGATTATAAGTGTTTATTTTCTGTGTATGTATGTATACACACCCACACACATATATGTACATGTATATATAGTGACCACATTACCAAACTCCTTCATTAGTTCCAATAGTATTCAGTTACTTTTCTCAGGTTTTCTTTGCACATAAGGGTCTTCATTTGGGCCCTCCCCAAATTGGTACAGCCATTGTGGAATACAGTATGGAGGTACCTCAGTGAACAAAAAATTTAACTACCCTATAACCCAACAATCCCACTACTGGGCATATACCCAAAGGAAATGAAATCAATATATGGAAGAGACACCTGCACACCCATGTTCATTGCAACACTATTCACAATAGCCGAGAGAGGTAATCAACCTAAATGTCCATCAATGGGTGAATGAATAAAAAAAAAACAACAACAACTGTGGCATATATACCCAATGGAATACTATTCAGCTATAAAAGAAATGAAATTATGTTATTTTTAGCAACAGGGATGGAACTGGAGAAGTGAAGTAACTTGGGCACAGAAAGGCAAATACCACATGGTCTCACTCACATGTGGAGTCTGAAAAAGTAAATAAATAAATAAAAAGTGGTTCTTACAGAAGTGGAGAGTAGAACAATGGTTACCAGAGGAGGGAGGGGACAGAAAGGGGGAGTTTAACAGTACGAAGCTGTGCTGTCTACCTAAGTCAATCAATGTACAGAATACGCATGTATGGAAACAACACACTGTACCACACACATATGTATAAGTAAATGTTAAAGAAAAAAAGGAATATATGGGCATTTAACTCCAAAAATATCACTCCAAGCCTTTGGGGCTTATGTTTTAAATTACCCAACTAGAGATGTACTCCGTTTAGCTAAGACATTTTCTCCTCTTCAAAAACCCACTTCTTTTGAGCTGGTAATGGAACCCTCAGCAGTTATGAGCAACTTACTATAAATTCACAAGATCCTTAGTGAAGGCAATCATTGGACACTGTCATGAGCTGAATTATGTCCCCTAAAATTCATGTGTTGAAGACTCAACCCCCGGTACCTCAGAAACCCTGTTTGGACATAGGGCCTTTAAAGAGGAGATTAAGTTAAAACGAGGTCACCAGGGTGGGCCCTAATCCAATGTGACTGGTGTGATAAAAAGAGGAAATGTGGACACACAGAGAGACCACAGGGATGTGCATGCACAGAGGGATGAACATGTGAGGAGGTGATCATCGAAGAGGGGGTGGCGGCTCCCAAAGTGGATCTGTCTCAAAATCCCATCAGGCACCAACTCCGTGTGGGTGTTCACAGCAGAGGGTTGGTCAGGTCTCACAGGCTGGGGGGCTGCAGCGTGGAGACCTTTCTCCTCTCATCCTCATCCTGCCTGTTTGAGGCTGGCAGGGTGCACACACAGCACACTGGTGGCCCCTCACAACCCACCCGCTGGAGGCCAGTTGAGGGCAGGAGGCAGGAAGATGCTGGAGGTAGAAGAAAGCTGTGCCTGCCCTGAGCTGGAGTCTGCAGAATTACAGAGATGACGGCACATACTGGGCTCTAACAAAACATCACAGGGACATGTCTGGGTTTGGTCTCCAATAAACTCATAAAGGTCTTCTCCACCCTATACTCGGGCATCTTGGTCTCAGCTTTTTGGTCTCAGCTTTCTGGCCTCGGCTGCTGGCAACCAGCAGAGGTGGGAATCCCCTGCCTCCTACACAGCCAAAGGCATCTCGGCTGTGCTTTCAGGCGTCTCTTCTAGCAGCACTGGACATAATCCTGGATAAGTCTACCAACCAGAGTGCATCCAGTTCTTCAAACAAAGAAAACACTGGAAGCAGCGGTTATGAGAAAAGTTTCACACCTGGGAACAGGCTGTGAGCCTGCATGGCAAGGCTGTGGTAGCAGATCTGGACTGGAAAGCCAGGCTGGGTTAGAGGGAAGCCACCGTGAGTGCACTCACCTTGGTTCGAGGACTCGAGTACCTGTTTTCTCTCAAAAACTGTATTAGTACAAGTGAATAACATAACCACACTGAGGGGAGTGGGAAGGAAAGAATTAACTAAGTGATGGTAGAAAGCAGTCTGGCTTGGATATTGTGGGAATAAAGACCAAAAGAACCGTACAGTAATGCAGTATGCTAATCAGTAAATATGTTTCTCATAGGACTGTGGGTTAGCAAACCCGAAACTAATTCACATGTATACTAAACTTGAGCAAATGAGGAATATTTTCTAGATAATGAGAAGCAGGTTTCTCACTGTTAGAAAAAGAAGTTACAAACAAGGAAAGTGAGAAAGCTAAACAGACCCCGTGCTGTTGGACTGGAATCTGAACTATCGGTGTAACATAGTTTTCATTGATAGATGGAAATAGAGATAGATTAATAGAGAGATACAGCTATAGACACAGACACACAAGTAAATAGATACAGAAGTGTGGGTCAGTGTGCATGCACAGTGCCCTGACTGTCTGCTGAGAGGGTGGAAATAACAATGTCCAGGAGTGATGAACACACACTGTGCTCAGGTCTTGTTTCTAAACATCTGTTACCAATACAAGGAACCAGGGCTTTTTGAGAAGTGGCTGGTTCCAGGGCTAGAGTGGGAGAAATACAAGATGAGCCTGAAGCATCTTGTGGTGCCGGAAAGTAAGGAATTGTTCAAAAAAGATGAAAGTTTGTAGAAAGACTACAGGAGCTCACCTAAAAGAGATCCTAGTGCACGACTGGAACAATTGAGAAACAAAACGGGTAATGACTTGATTGGATTAGAACACATTGCCTTAAATAAATATCTATGAGTAGTTACAGATACAAATTTTAAAAACTAATCTCATAAATAAATAAATGGAGAAGAAAGAGCTCATCCCTAAGGTTGAATTCCAATTAATAAGCGTAGAAAGAAAGAGGAAAATAGAAATTACTGTGAGGCAAACACCACAGTAATAATTGTTGCAGAAAAGATCCACTGCTGGATGCTAAAACTCATGGGCAAAGGTTTCAGAAGAAACAAGATTTGCAATAGTCTGTATCTTCCCCAAATTATTTACAACTGCGAAGGGAACAACCTTGCAATGGAGAAACCCCAGCAGAAATCACCTCCACCAAGTGGTCAAGGTCAACATCACCAGGAATTAGGCATGTTGACATCTAGAACCGGGGATGTGATACACTGAGAAGGACACAGCTTCATTCTGTGGTATTCTTCAATAACCTCAGGCCAATCAGGAGAAAATGCCAGACAAGCCCAAATGGAGGCACATTCACAAAATAACCCACCCAAACTCTTCCAAAGTGTCAAGATCATGAAAGACAGGAACAATTGAGGAATCCAGATTGCAAAAAAATAAGAAAAAATAAAATCCAAATGCAATGTGGGTTCCTGGGGAGGATTCTGGAAAAGATGATGAAATTAGCATAAAGTCTTCACTATGTTAACAGTATTGCACTACTGTTAGTTTCCTGATTTTAATTATTGTGCTCTTAACATTAGAGGAAGTTGGGTGAGAGATATATGGAAACTCTGTATTATTTACACTTTTATGCAAGGTTAAAATTAGTTCAAAAGTACAAGTTTTTTTAAAAAGTAAATTCAATGTCCACTGAGTGGACAGCTGCAATGAATTACTCTGCGTCCATACAGGAGCCACTCTTAGCTTGTTCGTTTCAAATTCTAGCTTGAAATCCAACTTCATATAGTCCTAATGGAAATGATTTTCCAGTACATAGTCAGGGTCCTGAATAAGAGAACACTGAAATGTCTACACTCTCGCAATTTCCTCTTCGGCCATCACACCGCTACCACCCACCTCCGTTTGCTCAATTTACCATATGCTCCGCTATCTCCTACTTTTGTGAAATATGTTCTGTGCTCTGTGTTTTATTGGACTTTAATTTTGCAGTAGGTTGAAAGGCTAAACCTCATTTTATGGCCTGCCTGACAGGGTAGTGATGGTTTCTTTTCCACTGCCTAATTCTAAACAATCACACAACACCAAGTTTCTTCTATAAGCTGAAGTCAGGGCAGAGGTAATTCTTTGCCAGAAAGTCAGAGATCGAAGCAGTTCAGGGGTATGAGCTGCCATGAATCAGATAGTCACTCTACAGGATTGAGAGCAGTCCATACCCACAGTCTTTACCACAGGGAGCTGACCTGGAGCTGCTCTCTGGATGGAAATCACCTTAGTCTGACATTTCTGACAAAACTCCATGATGCTTTTGGGAATAGAGGGGATGAGGAATCACAGGACAAAGGAAAGAGGAATATAAATTTGAAGAAAACAGATGTCTGCACAATTAGCTTGCATATAGCTTTAATTTTACCAAGTATATTCCAACCTATTATCTCATCCCATACAGCAAAACTTTGCAATGTATCAAAGTTCTTAGCCCTTCAGAAAACTTAGAGAGCATTTCAGAGACCTGCTCAGAATAAGGAGCAAGTTAATAGGAAGCCAGGACCAGCATCTGTGTTGATACAGTCTTGCATTTTTCTACACAAACTCCTATTGTTTTCTTTCCTGAAGAAGCCATCTCCATCTTCACAGGGTAAGATCAAGGTGCCCAAGATGCTGCTCTCTTTGCAGGAGAAGCCATCTCCGACTGCCCTGTAGGAGGGAGCTGCATGCTCAATAGCTAAGCTCTCCCGGGTGAGGTGAATGGCTGGCCACATGCCTGGAAGTGCCACACAGTCGGGAGCAGAGTTGAAAGGAACCAGTGTGGAACATTGGCAAAGGGGATGCAGACGGGCTTTGTGATTGCTGTTGACTAATGTTACTGTCACATACAAATATGAATTGCCAAACCATACCATTCTCATCAGTCAAATGTTTGTGGCCTCCAAAACCAAAAAGTCCTGTGCCCATGCCATCCCTCATGCACTTGGATTTTGCCTTTGGGGGCAAAAAGGAGAGCTTTGCATGGAGGCTGTAAAGCCCATGTGATTTAGCGGTCACATCCGCAGCTCTAACTACAGGGGAAGGAGCAGGGGAAGTAAGGTGCTGGCTGTGGATCATGTTTGAGAAATGAGGCACAGATGTCCAAACATCAAAGAGCAAAAGCTCTGGATTTAAACAGCTGAACCTACACCCTCACCCCAGGGGACTGTCCTGTGCTCAAGCCTTTCTCCTCCAAGGCTCTTCCTTCCTCTAGAGAGTTATGATGAGGCTTAAAGGAGATAATTCACACACAAAAAAGCATTATTTGGGCTTAAACCATTAGCATATGCTCATTCTTACTAGACCTTGTTCCCCCAAATTATATGTTTGGTAAGTGTTTGAGTAGAGCCAACACCAGTGCACGTGCACAGGAGGAGCTGTGAGACATACAGACAAAAAATGTTGCTCTTTATTCCTTCCTACTGCAGACTATAAAATGGGATGTCTCAGCTTGATTCTTATGATCAAGCCAGCAGCTAAAGCAATGACTATGTCTTACACATGCTGTTGTCAGGACTCACTGTGAAATTCTTCCAATTTGAAAGCACAAATGAAAACAGGTGTGCTGTAAGTAGAAACGCATGCTCTCCACGGAATCCAAAAAGCATTGTGCCCTTCTTTCCTCCAGCAGTTGTCTCTGCTGCATCTCTCCCCACAGGCTGGGCAGGCTTGACCATTCACAATGAGGATACTGGTCACTTCCAGTGTGAATACTAATGACACCTGATTCGATTTTGACTTTGATTTGAAAATTTGTGTACAAATAAGTATATACATCACAGGGAAAGGAATGCAAGATACATTTGAAATTTTTTATTTTAGTAATTACTAAACAAAGGTATTCTTTCTCATATGTGTGGTGATATACAAGCTCATACTCCTTTAGAGCTGGGGACAAACAGGATGCTAGAGAATTTAAAAACTTGAAATCAGAAAATATAGGAAACTGTTCATGAAATTAGCAAATTTTTTTTAGGTAATACTCGGTGATGAGGAATGAAATGAAATAAGCAGGCTCACACCTTGCTAGCAGGACTGTAAGCTGGGGCAACCTTTCAGGAGCGCAGCTTGGCAGTGTACCTCAGGACCCTTAAAATGGCTCTTACTCTGTAGTCAAGTAACTTCTATTCAGGAAATATTCTAGATACATAATCCTAAATATGGTGAAAGGCTCCACAAAAAAATGGGGCTCATAGCAATATTCATTATAATAGTGGAATATTAGAAATGATTCTGCAATTACAGGGAAATCAGTGAGTAAATGTTGGCATCCCGATGGAATACTATGCATTCTTTCCAATTGTGTTTATTAAAAGCTTTGTAGTAACATCAGAAAAGAATTATAAAGAGCATAGCAATGGAATCAACAGATATAACATTTTTCTTTACTTTACAGATATGTAAAATAAATCTCAAGATAGATGCAAAGCCATGAAGAGTTTTAATCAACAGCTAAAAGCACTTGCATATCCTAAAATAGATGATGCTGTTGTTAGTTTATGGAATTTAAAACTACCAAAACATTTTTAATATAATTGATATGCTAAGAGAGGAGAGAAAATGGAATCATATAAAATGTTCAATTAAAAAAAAAAAAGCAGAAAAGGGGTGTAAGACAGAAAAAAGAAAAAATACAAAGGCAATGAATAGAAAACAGTTAGAAATATAGTAAATTTCAATCCAACAACATCAATAATCATCTTAAATGTGAATGTTCTAAATATGCCAATTAGAAGATGAAAGTAAAGAAAACAAGATCCAAATATATATTGTGTACAAGAAGCCCACCTTAAACCACCTTAAATATAAAGACACAGATAGATTAAAAGCAGAGAGATTGAGACAAACATGCCATGATAACACTAATCAGAAGAAAGGGGAGTAGATGATTCAATTTCAGACAAAGCACACTTCAGAGCAAAGAAAATTATCAGTAATAAAGAGGTGCATTACATAATGATAAAGGATCAATTCTCTAAAAAGACACAACAATCCTTAATGAGTATGTGCTTAACAACAGAGCATCGAAATACATGAGGCAAAAACTGATAGAACTGGAAGGAGAAATAACTAAATCTACTATTATAGGTCAGAGATTTCAATACCCCTCTATCAGTAATTGACAGATTCAGCAGGCAGAAAATCAGTAAAGATACAGTTGAGTTGCACAGCACCATCAATCAACTGGATCTAATTGACATTTACAGAATACTCTATACACTAACAGCAAAATATACATTCTCCTCAAGCCCACATGGGACATTTACCAAGACAGACCACATTCCAGATGATAAAATGCACATTTACAAATTTAAAAGAATAGACACCATGCAAAGTATGCTCTCAGACCACAGTGGGGTTAGACTAGAAATCAATAACAGGAAGATAGCTTTAAAAAACCCCAAGTTTGGATATTAAACAACACATGATCAGAGAAGTCACAAGAGAAATTTAAAAATAGTTTAAACTAAATGAAAACGAAAACACAACCTGTCAAAATTTGTGAGATGCAGTAGAAGAAAAATTATAACCCTGAATGCTGCATATATTAGAATAGAAGAAAGATCTAAAATCAGTAACTGAAGCTTTCATTTAGGAAACTATAAAAGTAAGAGCAAATTATATCCAAAGTGAGTGAAAGAAAAGAAATAAAAATCACAACAGAAATAATTGAAATTGAAAACATAAAAATAATGAAGAGAATCAATGAAAATAAAACCCCTCTAGCCATGCTAACCACGAAAATAATGAGAAAACATAAACTAACAGTATCCAAAATAAAAGAGAGGCCATCACTACTGACCTGATGAGCATTACAGGAATAACAAAAATACTATGAATGACTATATATCCACAAATTTGATAATCTAAGTGAAATAAACCTATTTCTTAAAAGATACAACCTACCAAATTCACCCAGGAGAAATAGATAAACCTGAAAAGGCCTATATCTACTACAGAAATTGAATCAATAATTAATAACCTTACAAAATAGAAAGCAACAGGCCCAGATGTGTTCATGGTGAATTCTACCAAACATTTTAGGAAGAAATTGTACACATTCTTTAAAACCTGCTCAAGAAAATGGAAGCAGAGGGAATACTTTCTAATGCATTTAATGAGGCCAGCATCACCCTCATATCAAAACAAAGACATACAATAAAAGAAAACAACAGGCAAGTATTTCTCATGAACACATGCACAAAATATTCAATAAAATATTAGCGTATTGAATATAAAAATATATAAAAAGGACGATACACTACAAACAAGTGGGATTTATTCCAGGTAAGCAAGTCCGGTTCGACATTTGAAAACCAATTAATCTAATCCATCACATCAACAGGATAAAGGAGAAAATCACATGGTCATATCAATAGATGCAGAAAAGGTATTTGGTAATTATCTATCCATCCATTTGATAATTGAACATAATTAAACATAATTAGGTAATTAAATAATCTAACATCCATTTGATAATTAAAAATTCTCAGCAAACTTGGAATAGAGAACTTCCCAAGTTGATAAAGCACATCTACAAAAAATCTACAGCTAACTTTTTTGGTTTTGTTATTTTAATTTTATCATTATACAACGTAAACATTTTTTGTGGCCCTTTACCAGTTTCTCCCTAGCCCTCTCTCCCCCTCCCCCTTTCCTATCTCTGGTGTCCTTGGTTCCATTCTCTCCCTTCTGCTATTCACAGCAACATGGATGAACTCAGAGAAAATTAAGTTAAGTGAGATAAGCCAGGTACAGAAACAGAAATACCACATGTCCTCACTCATAAGTGGGAGCTGAAAAACAAAAAGTAAAAAAAAAAAAAAAAAAAAAGAAAGAAAGAAAGAAAGATACAACAATCTCAATAATTCCTTGAACTCTCAAAGGGAGAGTACTGCTAATGTTTTAATGGTGAGAAACTAGATACTTTCCTACTAAGATCAAGGCAAGAATAACCTCTTTCACCACAACTAAGATTGTACTAGAAGTCCAAGCTAGTGCAACAAATACGAAAACAAAATAAAAGGTGTACAGATTGAGAAGGCAGAAATAAAACTTTATTTGCACATGGCATAAACTGTTCATATAGAAAATTCCCAAGAATCATGAAAGATCTACTGAAACTACAATCAATTATAGCAAGGTTGCAGAGTACAATGTTAATATACAAGTCAATTGTTTTCCTATGTGCCAGAAATGAACACTTGGAATTTGAAACTTAAAACACCATTTAGATTAGCACCAACAAACATAAAATAAATAGGTATAAATCCAACAACATATGTGTTCATGAGAAATACTAGTCTGTTGTTTTCTTTTCTTGTTATGTCTTTGTTTTGTTATGAGGGTGATGCTGGCCTCATAGAAAGAGTGAAAGTATTCCCTCTGCTTTTATTTTCTTGAGCAGGTTGTAAAGAATGGGTGTAATTTCTTCCTTAAATGTTTGGTAGAATTCTCCATGAACACATTTGCGCCTGTTGCTTTCTGTCTTGGAAAGTTATTAATTATTGGTTTAATTTCTGTAATAAATACAGGACTTTTCAGGTTTATCTATTTCTCCTGAGTGAGTTCAGTAATTTTAACTATATTTTCTTATTTTTTGTACTTGTATTCTTGATGCTTTGGCATCTGGGGTATCTCTGACCAGGGAAGATCTGCCCTTTCCAGGGTTAGCTAATTCCTAGAGATAGCAAAAAACTACCTTGCCCAGGAGCATGCATTACATATGCAAACTAACCAATCCAAAGCCCATATCCCCCACCCCTACCTCCTCTGTACACTCTCACACTCAGGGCCAATATTCCCTTGCCCTAATCACCACAGGGCAAGGTACCAGAAAACTCGAGATAGACCTTACAGCCCCAAGCCTGCTAAATTATTCAAACTGGCCAATCCTAAACTTGCTGAGCCTGCCTCACCCATTTCTTCCCATGGAAACCACAATAAAGGTTCTTGTCATAGTTTCCTACCACTCTTCTCCTGACCAACCCTTGTGCATCCCCTAGTGGTGTCCCACAGTGGGGGGTACTCCCTTATTTGGGGCACTGTGAGTAACAAACTCTCTTTTCAATGTCAGTTATCTCCTGATCTGTTATCCTCATCATACCTGAATAATAATAAAACCCACATTTTAATTTATTTTTCCCCAGCCTTATTAAGGTATAATTGACAAATGAAAATTATATATATTTTCAGTATATGATGTGATGTTTTGATATATATATAGTGAAATTATTAAATCAATCTAATTAACATATCCACCACCTCCCATACTTACCTTTTCTTGTGGTGAATACATTTAAAATCTACTCTCCTAGCAATTTTCAAGTGTTTAATACATTATTATTAAGTATTACACTGTGCTGTAAATAGATCTCCTGAACTTTTTAATTCTAACTGAAACTTCGTAACCTCTAACATCTCTCCATTTCTTACCCACAAAACCTAGCAACCAGCATTTTACTCTCTGCTTCTGTGAATTCAACATTTTTAGATTCCACGTATAACTGAAATCATGCAGTATCTGTCTTTCTGTGCCCATTTCATTTAGCATAATGCTTTTCATATTCTTACAAATGACAGGATTTCCTTTTTTAAGGCTGAATAGTATTCCATTTTGTGTGTGTGTGTGTGTGTGTGTGTGTGTGTGTGTGTGTGTGTGTCACATTTTTTCCCCCCTAGGTACTTACACTTTATTTTCTTGGGCAACAGAGAAAATAGTTATAAAAGAGGCTTCTGATTGGTGTGTGTTTTTTAAATTTTATATATTTATTTTCTAAAAGGGAAATTTGTTGAATGTAAACGTGTACATTAATAGAAAGATCTCATATCAACAATAACCTTTGTACCTTAAGAAACTAGACAATGAAGAGCAAACTAAGCCCAGATCTAGCAAAGAAACTAAATAATAAAAATTAGAGCATAGATAAGTAAAAAATAGAAAATAGAAAAAAAAAAGAGAAAATCAATGAAATCAAAAGTTGGTGCTTTGATGAGATCCACAAAATTGAAAAATATTTACCTAGATGGACTAAGAGAAAAGAGAGAAAAATAAAATCAGAAATGAAGACCAAATTTACAGAAATCAAAAGGGTTATAAGAGAATACTATGAATAATTGTTGGCCAACAAATTAGATCATCTAGGTGAAATGAATAAATTCCTAGAAACATGCCACCTACTAAGACCAAATTATAAAGAAACAGAGACTTTGAACAGAACTATAGCTAGTAAGATGAGTCATTATCATTTTTCAGATTCCTGATGCAGGACCCCCTTGAGCATTTCTTACAGGCCTGGTTGTGTGGTGGTGAACTTCTACAGTTTTTGTTTGCCTTCAAAATACACTATTTCCCCCTCATTCCTGAAGGATAGCATTTCTTGGTATAGTATTCTTGGCTGGCAGGTGTTTTTTCTTTTAGTATTTTGAACATATCATCTTATTTTCTTCTTTGTCTTTGAGCTTTGCCAGTTTGACTATAATTACAAAAATTAACTCAAAATGGATTGTATACCTAAATATAAAACATAAAACTAAAATTTCTGGAAGATAACATAGGAGATAATCTAGGTGATCTTGGGTTTGGTAATGACTTTTCAGATACAACACCAAAAGCACAATTCATAAAATAAAATATTGATAAGTTGGACTTCATCAAAATTTAAGACTTCTGCTCTGTGAAAGACACTGTTAAGAGAATGAGAAGACAATTCACAGTCTGAGAGAAAATATATGCAAAACAGATATCTGGTAAAAGATTTTTTATATTTTATCCAAAATATAAAAAGAAGTCTTAAAACTCAATAATAAGAAAACAATACAATTACATAAGTGGTCAAAAGAGGTGGAGAGGCACCTCATCAAGAGAAGATACACAGATGGCAATAAGAATATGAAAGATGCTCAACATCATATGTCATCAGGAAATTATAAATTGAAACAATAATGAGATAACTATTACCTACCTTTATGAATGGCTAAAATTCAGAGAACTGACAACACCAAATACTGCCAAAGATATGGAGTAATAGGCATTCTCATTCAGTGCTGGTAGGAATGCAAAATGGGAGAATCCCTTAGAACACAATTTGGTAGTTTCTTACAAGACTAAACATGATCTTAAGCATATGATCCAGCAATCACTCTCTTTAGTATATACCCAAATGAGTTGAAAACTTACGTCCACAACAAAACTGCCACATGAATGCTTACAGTATCTGTATTCATAATTGCCAAAACTTGTAAGAAACCAAAATGTCCTTCAGTAGGTGAATGGATAAACAAAGCATGGTCGATTCATACAACAGAATATTACTAAGTGATAAAAAAAGAAATGAGATATCAGGCCACTGGAAGACATGGAAGAATCTTAAACACATAATGCAAAATAAAATTAGCCAATCTGAAAAGACTACGTATTATATGATTCCAGCTATAGGGCATTCTGGAAAAGGCAAAACTATGTAAACAGTAGAAAGATTAGTGTTTGCCAAGGGTTGAGGGTGGGAGGTGGAAAGGAATGAATGAGTGAGGCACGGGAGATTCTTTAGGGCAGTGAAACCACTCTGTATGATACTGTAATGGTGGATACATGACCTTATATGCTTGTCAAAACCTACAGAATGTACAACACAAAGAGTGAACCCTATGTAAATTATGGACTTTAATTAATAATCATATTTTAATATTGGTTCATCAAGTGTAACAAATGTACCACACCAAGGCAACATGTTAATAACAGGGGAAACTGGCAGGGTAGGGACAGGGTGCCTGGGAAATTGCAACTTTCTGTAAACCTAAAACTGCTCCAAAAAATAAAGTCTACAATTTGTAAACAACTGGTAAGGTGACAAAGTCAAATCTGAAGAGTAATGAGCTGGCCGAGTGTAAATAAATATCAATTCCACTGGAAGAGGCACAAGGAGAGGTGCCATCTTCCCGCAGGTCTAGCAGGTGGCTATTGCCCAGGCAGCCTTCGTCCTTGGGAGGAGTGGCTACCACCCTGCCACATGCACCCTTTGTGAGCTGCATCTCCAAGCCTCTACTTCCCTCTATCACAAGGCTTGAAGCATGTGCAATTGGCAGATTCTGGTCCCCAATCAGGTAGGGATGGGAAGGCAGCCGTTCAAAGCCCAGCCCTGCAAGATATAGATCCCTCTCTTCCAGACTGCCCTCACCCAGGCACATGAGATGGGTCCTCTGACGATGAGACCCAGTGTCCACTCTCCTCCGTCTGAGTACACCTGCACTGTTTATGCCAGTCTTCTGCAGTGACTGAAGCAGAGCCACTGAGCCCTGAGATCCTCCACTGCCCCTCATCCCCTCACTGCTCCAGGTACCCTCACCCTGACCAGCCCTCCTGCCTCCCCAGTCCTTCAGCTGTGACCGGGGGCCACCTCCATTGGTCCCCGCAGCTACCCAGTCCACGGGGGAGGCTGTAATTCTCTCAGCCCCAGGCACCTCAGGGTCAGAAAGGAGAGTTAAGATCCCCCTTGCTTCCCTCACTCCTCCACGCTACTGTGAAACAACAGAATCAAACATAAATATAAATGTAATCTTGCTCTTTTAAAGCCCACCACTGCTCCTGCTCACGGTGGCTGCTGACCAATCCTCAGTCTCCCTCCCATGCTAGCTGTCCTCCCTGGCCTCTGGCTTGCTGTGTTCCTACTCCCAGCTCCACCAATAGAGTTTGATGTTTTGTTTTCACAAAGTCCAAATCTCAAAGGACCTTTTCCTCCACGTATAGCAGGTGTCATTCATGTGACCACACTGTGGACCTTGTTGTTTCTTGTAACTATGCCAGCTCCAAAATCATTAATTCACACACCTGGCTCAGCTGCAGCCACCTGTCCTTCCAGCTCACCAGTTCATCTCCTCCCTGGGTGGGGAAGTTTTACCTCCCATGGGTTTTGACCATTTGTCGCTCCACTTTCCATCTGTGATCACTTTCTTCCTTTACAATACCACTTCATTCAGTTTAGATTCCACAATCACTGTCCCAGAAGTATAGTCTCCTTATTCCTTCCTGATCTTCTAAAATCAAACACCTGCCTGCGCTACCTCGCCCCTAAGAACCTGAGCGATTTTTACATTCTGACTTCAAATGGGCCCTTGATGCTGCCCGGCAAACCTAGATTCCTCTCATCAGCTCACTCACTCTCCCTCCTGAGCAGTGTTACAAAGCTGCTCCACTTTTTTCCAAGTATGGAAACCACCCGTCTTCCCTGTCCCAACCCGTTCACTCTCAGCAGATGATGAATCCTTTCACTCTGCAGAGGAAATAGAAGTCATTAGGTGGGACAACTTTCCTGTGCCGGCTGCCTGTCAGACACGTGACTGCCTTCTGTGTTAGCGGGAGCACTGTCCTTCCTCCTCCTGGGGCCAGCACCTCCTCGGCCATTCCTTTCAGTGCCCCCGGCTTTTCAGGGTCCCCATACATCTGCATAAAGACTGTACGTTAATATACGTAATAATCTCTCCCCTGCATGTTCAACCTCTTTATTGCAATCAGAGGCATCCCACTGGCTTACAACTAACCATATCCTACTTTTATAAGATCCTTCCCGTTGCTTTTTTGTAAGTTTCTGTCACTTTTTTTTTAAAGCACTCTAATGTGACCCTCACTCTACCTTAGCCCTTTGGCCTTTCATAAATGACTTCTGGAGGTATTTAGAAGGTTCAGATGGAGTAATAAGTTCAGGTTTTGATCCACCCTCCCTGCTAACAGCAATGATAGATAAAATATAAAAAGGGAAAACCGAAACAAAATAATCTGTCTCAAATAACAACAACAACAAAAAAGTAAATCATAAAAGAAGACATTTATAAGTCCCAGTACATTACAATTAAAAACACCTATTCAAAGAAAGACATCAAAACAAACTGAAGGATAAAGTATAGATTGAAAAAATACATTTGCACTGCATATTTTGGATGAAGGTTAGAGTTTAGAATACATGAAGAATCCCCACAAGTCAATAAAGAAAATAACAAAAATCTCCAGAGAATAATAGGTGAAAAGTAAAAAAAGCAATTCAAATGAGGAAGCCAAATTGCCGGCAAATAGTATGAAGATGCTCACCTCACAACCAATCAGTGAAAAATAAAACCATGATCAGAGGTCATTTCACATCCATCTAAAATGCAATTAAGAAAGTCTGATGATACCAAATGTTGGTGACAAAGACATGACAGTAACAGAAACTCACATTTTGTTGGTAACACTTTGTCAGGCACGTGACCTCACATCTCAGCAGTTCCATTTCCAGAAATGTTCTGACACATACATCCAAGGAGGCACACACAGGAATCTTCAGTGCAGTGTAATAATACAAACAGTGCCTCGGGCCTAAACATCCAGCATGTGTCCTCCACCACAGGGTCTCTGTATCACTGTCCCTTCTGCTTGGAACACGTC
The DNA here is from genome assembly GCF_027409185.1 of Cynocephalus volans. Lineage (NCBI taxonomy): Eukaryota > Metazoa > Chordata > Mammalia > Dermoptera > Cynocephalidae > Cynocephalus > Cynocephalus volans. Next base: position 160,981,141 of record NC_084461.1, on the reverse strand, counting down.
TTTACCTCTCTTGACCCAGTGAGCCCTACTCTTTCTAGAGGAGATCAAACATCTACTCTTCAGGGAGCCTTCCCTGATCCTTATGCTGTAGGGGGTAAGTCTCCCTACAGTGCATTCTCAAAGCACAGTGCTTTTCTTCTTTGCAGCCCTAAAGAGAACTATGATTGTTAACTGTATGTGAGTGATTAACCAGGTTCATGCCTATCTCCAGTGGTATTCCAGAATCCTAGGATGGCAGGTGTGTGTGCACTCCGCTCACTGTCATACACCCAGTTCCAGCACACTCCTTGACAAGGGTTTGATGGATGGATTCAATTTATTGAGAACTGCAATGAACTGAATGTTCATGTCCCCCAAAATTCTAACCCCCAATATGATGAAATCCTAACCCCTGATATGATGCTGGGTTCTTGGGAAGCAATTAGGCTGTGAGGATGGAACTTTTATAACAGGACTAGTGCCTCTATAAAAGGGACCCCAGAGAGTTCTCTCATCCTCTTTCCACCATGTGAGGACACAGCAAGAAGGAGGCACTCTGCAGCCCTGAAGAGGGCCCTCGCCAGAACCGAACCATGCTGGCACCCTGATGTTGGACTGACAGCCTCCAGAACTGTGAGAAATAAATTCCTGTTGTTTATAAGCCCCTCAGTCTACGGCACTTCCTTATAACAGCCTAATCTAAGACAATGGAAACCAAATCTCTATCTTATTTTGCATTGATTGGAACAATGTGGAAACTGTAATTAGATTATAAATGTTTTGAAATTATAGTATTTTCAAGCACCTTTATATCAATAGTTATTATTTTTCATATTCTTCCTTATAAATAAAATATAGTGGAATGCTGTAACTAGAGCCCATTAGTGAAAGGCTTACAATACTAAAATGATTTCAACCACATATGTACTTCACAGAAGCCAACAAAAGAAATTAAGTTTAATAAGTACTGCTCGGGAATGTATATGAGCCTGCTCAGTAGGTGAAAAATAAGAGTTTCTTTCACAGCATCAGAAAGATTTATATTTAGATCATTTATTGGAAGAAGAGACTTTAGGCTTTATAGTCCAACCTAAATAATAAGTGGGTGATCTAATTTTTTTATTCAGTTTGCTTTCTATTTCAGTAGATGGGGAATAATATATGGGAAGGAAAAATTGAATGTCCCACGGAAGTCCATCATTTAAAAATTCTTCTCTTTTCACAGCTCCTTTAGAAGTTGAAAATAGTGTGAAATCATGTCTATCATGGGCAATAAACAATTTTTGAAAATGCCTTCAAGTTACCCCACCATCCCCTACCTCTCTCAGACTGAGTGAGTTAAGACTGATATTGAGTTGAAATGAAAATGTATCTGTCAGCTTTCACTAAGGTTCACTGTGGAAACAAGCAATCCCAGACTTGCAGTGCCTTACAACAAAAAACTTTACACACAGGCTGCAAATCAGCAGAGCCTCTGCTCCTGCTCCTGGGGTCTTCTTTATCCACCATGTGCAAAGATGGACAGTCCCAACTGTAGTATATCTCAGGGCAGAGGGAAGAGGTCAAAAACTGAGCCCAGCTGTCCTCGAATCAGCGTGGATGTGGCGTAGTTGTCTGCTCACAAAACACGTGGCAAAGGCCAGTGCCAATGAGAGGGAAACCATTTCCCACAAAGGAAGCTCAGCAGGAGCATAGTGGTGGATGTGGCTGCCTGCTCTTTGTACAGAAAAAGCAGGAGCCAATAAAACTTTATTGGAAGTCAGCCATGCCGATCCATTTACTTATTGTCTCTGGCTGCTTTCCAGATACAATACAGAGTTGTCAGCAACAGATGTGTAGAGCTTTCAAAGTCTTGTCCACCTAAATAACAAACAGAGAGGGAGACCCTCCAAAAGAAAATGATACTTATTTAGGGATGGGCATTGCAATGGGAATACTTGTGCTATAGTGTTGATTAAAATGATTGGAGACACGAAGGAAGACACAGCAGATGAGATGCAGGTGAAGTGCGGGGGGCCACTGCTCTCTCAGGCAAGTAGCACCGACCCAGCCGCTGTGACAGCTTTTATTACATTTAGCAAGCTTGTGCATGTGAGATAAGCATTAATGCATAAATTCTGTTATACTTTTCTTAAGAGCAGAAGGCCTTTACCGCCCTTCTCAAGCACTTGGTTATCTATAATGCGTCTCCTGGGAACATCCCAAGAAAGTGTTCTCACAACTTCAAGCGTTCTCAAGGATTGTTTGCAATCCTTGACATTTCTTGGTTAACTCGTTTGCGAGTTCACCAAGTGAACACGCCCTTGGGTGCTGACCACAGAAGTCCATTAACCATTTCCTTCACTATAGAAAACAATGTGTGTATCAGAGAGGTAAACGAAGTCAGAGATTTTTAAAGGAAAAATGATGGAGGATTATTACACAATTGTTCTGGAGTAATTATCCTTGGCTCCAAGAATCAATAAGGAGTGGCTCCTGTCCAAGCCTGTAAGGTTGCAATTGCCTTTATGCAAGGTTGTGGTTTTTGCAGAGTCTTTTGTGATAGTTCTTGTTATCAAGCATTTCTGTATGAGAACCGTCCCTTTATGGACTTCCCTGGCTCTTTTTGTCACAGTTTTAATTAACACAAGTAACTCCATTTTGATTCTGACAACTTTCACAGCCTGAAACCTTTTCTATCTGGCCCTTTACAGAAAAAGTTTGCCAACCCTGGTCTAAAACTTAGACCAGCAATAGCCAGAGTGGGTTGATAATAGAAAGCAGTTAAATTTTTAAAAAAATTCTCAATGGATAATGCACCCCCACCTCCCCACTCCAGCCTTTACTGACTAAATCTGAGATGGACATTCCCGCTATCCCACCCTTGGTATGCCACCGTTAGTCATTACATTTCTTATTATTATAAGGTACAAATCCTCATATATTATATATTATTTAAAGGAACTTTTTTCTTCTTTGTGCTAAAAATGTATTAAAAGTTACATAATTACATAATCTGGACAAAGCCATTTTATTTCATTTTTTATTTCTTTCTGAACTGCAGAAAATATTATGTGCAATTTGGCTTTCTGTCCCTCACAGATACAGATGTTTCTAAGTGATAGTTTGGGGGAAAATGTGTATTCCCCTTGTTGCTGCTGAATGACTGAGATCAGCATGCAATCCATCTAGGCATAGAACACTTTCCTGAAGGGTGTCAGCCTGCAGTATATTCAAACCACAAAATGGTTAGCAACTGCTTTTTGTCCATAACTAATTTGTTTCTTAGGTTTAACACAGTCCCATACATGTCTCCACTGACAATTAAATACAATGAGTCTCACTCTATGGAAGGAAAAACCCCGGCCCAAGTGCAAAATAAGACACACCAGGAGACAGGGACTCAACCAAAGTGTATTAAGCAGGCAAGATGAACGAGCGGGCTGCCCTCTCAAAAGTGGGAGCAGCAGCAGGGAGAGTAGGGCTGGGCCTTTTACATCCAGTTAGGCTGAGATGGACTATTCCTATTGGTTAAGAAGGAAGGGGAAGGAAGCGAAGTGTATTAAGCAGGCAAGATGAACGAGCGGGCTGCCCTCTCAAAAGTGGGAGCAGCAGCAGGGAGAGTAGGGCTGGGCCTTTTACATCCAGTTAGGCTGAGATGGACTATTCCTATTGGTTAAGAAGGAAGGGGAAGGAAGCGAGTGGGGTTTAAGCTGAGCTGGGACTTTCTCATAGGCAGGCAAAATTTCATGAGCAGGTAGGGGATTTTTCTGGGTGGGGGTTTTCTGGGAAACTTTCTCAGGTGCCATTTTGTGTATCTCGGTCTTTAAAGCCATTTTACTTTTCTGGCGGAGGATATGTTAGCCAACACTCTATACACCTCGCATTAGTTTCTTCAGGTTTCCCGGGACTTTCTCTCTGATGCCCTCACATAACCCTGTCCTTGCCTGGGTGACAAGATTGTTCTGGCTTTCTTGGGAGACAGAGGGCAATAAACAATGGAGAAATTTTTATATCATCGTAGGCACAGAAGTGAAGCCATTAATACTTGATTTTTCTTTCTAATGAATCTGATTGTTTAGATCTTCACCACTTGTTACAATATGACCTTATAACCAAAAATCATTATGCTAAGCCATTTTAATTAAGGTTTTTAAGTGTATGTTCTTGTATAATGCAAATTAAAATGACTATTTTATTTAAAACATGCAGTTGTTTTTAGGCATTTTGTGGGTGAATTCCGAAAAACTATGGTAACAGTATTAGAAACGGTATGGGACACAATAATCTTCCATACACAGACTGACAGTATTTTTTTTATTTCTCTAACAGTAGTTGAAAATAGTCATAAACAAAAAACTTAGAATTTACCTCCTTAAATTATCTGCATATACATTGAGTAACTTGGGCCAAACATCTTAAAATTAATAAGTGATACCCTACGTAATAGCTGAGCCATGAATAGAGAATATTAATAATTTTTATATACATATATCAATGCCATTTTTCTACACTTTATGAAAAACTCATGTATGCATTACAAGTCTCTTTAAGATACTACATGCTCTACATTAATTTTTATTTTACTCTTAGCATGAGTCCAAGGAATTTTATAAGCTCAACTGTTTCAAATTGGTGGTGATCTACACTTAAAATTTTATTTTTATTGGTTATAAATATTCATGAGATACAAAGCTGATTGTCACTCCTCATGCCCATGATGTGAGGGACCAGATTCATACTGGCAGCATACCCTTCACCACAAATTGCATTTGTACCCCGTGTCCCCCACCCAATTATCCCCAACCTCCCTCCTCCTCCCCCTTTCACCCCCACTCCACTTTGTAGCCCAAGGAATGTTCTCTCCCTCTGCAAGTCCAGTGCACTACTGTGGTCTTTCCTTCCTTCTTTCTCTCTTAGCTCCCACTTTGAGTGAGTACATGCAGTATTTATCTCTGTATGCTTTGCTTATTTCACTCAACATAAGTTTCTCCAGGGTCATCCATGTTGTAGCAACTGGGAATATTTCATTCTTTTTTATAGCAGAATAGTATTCCATGGTGTACATATACCACAGTTTCCTTATCCAATCATCCATCGATGGACATTTAGGTTGGTTCCATGTCTTGGCTATTGTAAAATTTTTTATTATAAAAATTTTCAAACATTAAGCAAAGTTAGAAAGACTGGTAAGAAGAACCTCCTCATCACCCTAACTTTTAAAAATATTCCTAACACTCAAATTATCTCAGTTGAGTCATATACATTAAAAAAAAAAAAAGGACCCATTCTAATACATTTTGCAAATATAATCACTTGCCTCATTCCAGGAGCCTCTGTCTTTCCCAATTCAAAGACTTTACAGTGGTAGTAAGAGAACACACAATGGACAGGAATTGGTGTCCCAGAGTCACGGCAAACTGGTATTAAAGGGAACTTACATTATTTTAGTGAATCCACATGAGCTTGTAAGGATCTATCCACTTAACTATCACTTTCTTTTCATGTTACTTTCTTTTAATATAGGAATTTCCATTGATTTTGTTAAAACACACACATCCTATATTCTACAACTCATGCAATATCTTTTTCCATCAAATTGCTTCTTCGTCCATTCAACATGAGTGCATTGAGTACTGACTATGCACCAGGCACCGTTTAAGCCACTAGGCATAGAGTGGAAAAATGAACAATGTCTGTGTTCTCATGCAGCTTTCATTCCAGTGAGAGGAGAAAGGTGTTAAACAAATTGATATATATATATAAATCTATTATATATAGAAAAATATGTATACAGAAATAATAGAATAGAAATAATACTATATATATAACATATATATAAATCTCAGTTGTTAAGTTCTAGTAAGAAAACTAAAGCAAAAATGAGAGAAACATTTCTGTTAAATGTTACGCAATAGTTTTAAAGCATCAACATGAAATGCTCACATATGGCTACTCTTCAAAGATACTCATTCACATTTGCATTAATTTAAGGTCTGTTAAATTATTTTTTGGCCAATGAACCCACATTCCTCAAGACGTCTGAATTTACTGCCTTTTCTTAACTGAATTTAGTAACAATATTTCTTTTTATATTTTATAGATTTATGATAGTCCAATAAAGTCCACTTTACCAAGGTTAGATCTCATTTTTAGCAAGAAATATGCAAGAAGTATGTATATATAACTTTCCTTTTTAAAACTTTCTCAAAATAATTTAAATCTAGATATCTCATTATGAAAAATACACATTACTGAATCACTTCACCAAAATGTATGATGTCATAAATAATTGTTGACATCTTCAATTAAATATTTTATACATTTTATGGGGAGTATAACCATATAAATAAGAAATTTTTGAGAAAGAGGGTGCCATTAATGATTACACTAGGAAAAATAGGTATAAGTAGGCACACGATTTTTATGGGTCATCTTAAGTAGTCTTAATTCCAAATGGTTCTTTCCCAAATTTAAACCTCTACCAAAGGACTCTCATCTAAGCTCTAGGATTACACAGCTAACTGCACTTGGGTGCTTCATTGGCATCTCAAATTTAGCATTTCCAAAACTAAATTCCTGATATTGCACTCATGCCTGCTTCTGCTGCAGGCTTTCCCATTTCAGTAAATAGCAACACCAGCCTTCCGATTGTTCAGAACCTAAGCACTGGTGTCAGGTTGATTCTCAGACCTGTAATCTTCAGGGAAATTGAGATGAACCTTAGGCTCTTATGGGTGTATCTTCTGAGGCTTTTCAAAGCCATTAATTGAGAAGGTTCCATTTGGTGGTTGACAACATGAACCCACTCACCAGTGATAAGAGCATACCTAGTAAAAACTGTTTTTAAAAACTTTAGATGGAAACTCCTGGAAATTGTCCAAATGGCACATGGCTAAAGAAGAATTATTTATTCAAGAAAATCTACTAAAACTTGGTCAAGACAGTGAGAGTTTGTAGCACTTGAGCCACAACAGCTATCACCCCCTACTGCACAGCTTGACAGGAGTTCCACTACATGAGGGTGGCAGAGAGAGGTCCTTCACTCATCAGCTCCCAGACATGTGCTATGATATTCCAGGCTGCCAGCCTTTCTCATGTCCTCCAACTCAAGCTGCAAAGGCTAAATTCCTGGTGATTTTGGCCAAGAAGTCAAAATTTATATTGTAAAAACTACAATACATTGTTGAAAGAAATTAGAAAAGGTCAAAATAAATGGAAAATAATCTGTGTTAAGACTTAACAATGTTAAATGTCAATATTCCCCAGATTCAATACAATCTCTACCAAAATCTTAGGTGACTTCTTTGTAGAATTTGACAAGCTGGTGTTAAAATTTATATGAAATTTCAAGGGACTCAGACTGGCCAAAACAATCATGCAAAAGAAAAACAAAATAGAACTCATACTTCCTAATTTCAAAACTTACAACAAAACAACAGTAATCATGTCAGTGTGGTGCTGGCACAAGAATACACATGTAGATCAATGAAGCAGAATTGAGAATCTAGATGTGAACTCATACATCTATGGTTGACTGATTTTTGATGAGGGTGCCAAGACCTTTCAATGGGGAAAGTAGTCTTTTCAACAAACAATGCTGAGTCACTTGGCTACCACATGTAAAAGAATGAATGTAGAAATTTACTTCACACAACATATAAAAATTAGCTCGAACTAGATCAAAGACCTAAAAGGAAAAGCTAAACCTATAAAACTCACAGAAAAAAACGTAGGGGAAAATCTTTGTGACACTGAATTTGGCAATGATTTCTTGGATATGACACCAAAAGCACAGGCAACAAAAGATAAAATAAATAAATTGGACTTCATCAAAATTAAAAACTTTTTCCTTGAAAGTATACCATTAAGAAAGTCAAAAGATAATCCACAAAATGGGAAAAAATATTTGCAAATCATGTATCTGATAATGAACTTATTTAACAATGAGCAAAGGACCTGAATAGACATTTTTCCAAGGAAGATATACAAATGGCCAATAAGCACATGAAAATATGCTCAACATTATTAGACACCAGAGATATGCAAATTGGAATCACAATACGAGTAAGACACCATTTCATACCCACTAGGATCACTACAATCAAAAAGTCAGATGATAACAAGTATTGGCAAGATTATGGAGAAACTGGAACCCTCCTACACTGCTAGTGAGAATGTAAAATGGCAAAGTTGCTTTGAAAAACCATCTGGTAGATCCTCAAATGATTAAACACAGTTACCATATGACCCACCAATTTCACTCCTAGGCATATAACCAAAGAACTAAAAACATCGGCCTACACAGAAGCTTGTATGTGAATATTTGTAGCAACATTACTCATGATAGCCAAAAGGTGGAAACAGGCTGTGCCCATCAACTGATGAATGGGTAAACAACACGTGGTCAATCCATACAATAGAATTTTGTCATAAAAAGGAATGAAATGTTGATATACGTTACAACATGGATTAACCTTGGAAACGTTATGCTAAGTGAAAAATGCCATCCACACAAGACAACATACTACGTAGTTTCATTTATATGAAAGTCCCGAGTAGAGAGATCTATTCAAACAGGAGTTGTGGGCCGAGCCCGTGGCGCACTTGGTAGAGTGCTGTGCGCTGGGAGCGCAGCAACGCTCCCACCGCGGGTTCGGATCCTATATAGGACTGACGGGTGCACTCACTGGCTGAGTGCCGGTCACGAAAAAACGACAAAAAAAAAAAATAATAATAAATTAAAATAAACAAACAAACAAACAAAAAAAAACAGGAGTTGTTGGTTACTTCGGGCTGGGATGGGAGAACAGGCTGCTGAGGGCTAAAAGGTGTGGAGTTTCTTTTCCAGGTGATGAAAATGTTCTAAAATCGACTGAAGTGATGCTTGTGCATATGTGTGAATATATGAAAAACCACTGAATCGCACAATTTAAATGGGTGAAGTGTATGGTATATAAATTCTATCTCAAGCTTTTTAAAAAGAATGAAAAGAATATTACAAAACTTTATGTCAATAAATTTGACAAATTCATTGAAAGATAAAAACTACCAATCTCACTCAAAAAGAAATAACTTGAATAACTCTGTATCTTTCAAATAAATTAAATTTGTAGTTAAAAATCTTCCAACAAAGAAAACTTCTGGTCTAGACAGCTTTATTTGTGAATTTTACCAAAATTTTAAGGAAGAAATACCAAACCACATAAACATTCTAGAAAATATTAGAAGATGTAACTTCCCTACACTCATTTTGTAAGGCCAGCATTACTCTGATACCAAAACTATTCAAAGACATTAATTTAAAAAAAGAAAAAAAAAATATATATATATATACACACTCACCAATATTCCTGTGGGATGGGTTCGGAAGCTCTGCCACCGCTGTCCCGCCCTCCGGGTTGGGGACGCCCCTTCGACGAACTCACTCCCAGCCGCACCTCCGCCCCAGGGCACCGCCGCGCGCGGGAAAACAAGCGCCGACGCGCATGCGCCCCGCCCCGCCCACACTCCCAGACACATTCTTCGAAAACCGAGGCGGCGACTGCGCCTGCGGGGATCAGAGGCGGAGGGGCGGGGTCACGCAGGCAGCAGAACGGAGCACGCGGCCGCTTCCGGAGCCCCATTCATTCCCCCGCGCCACATCGGGGCCGGGGGCGGTGGGCCGGGCGGTGGGCTGTGTGGGGCCCCGGGGCGGCCCTGCAGCCCCCTGTCCCTCCCTCCCCGGGCGGGACCTGCGGTTCTTGCGCCCGCCCCTTTTCACTCTTGCCGCAAAGCAGCGGCCAACTTCGATGCATACACTCGACCGCTTAGGCCCGGGCGCGGAGACCGGGAGGCTCGGCGCAGGACCCTCGCCCGCGGGCGCGCTGACCGCTGGGCCCCGGGCGGACGAGGCGCCACCATCCTCCGCAGTCCCCGCCCGGTCGCTTGGGACTCGGCGGCGGCGCAGCTGTCCATGTCGCCTCGGGAGCAGGCGACGGTCCCGACCGGCGATTCCGGAGTGTCGCGCGGGGACACCCTTGGGGACACCTGCGGCTGCGCCGCCGTGTTGGTTAAGTAGGATAGAGATACCGTTGCCGTTGGAAGAGCCCCCGCTCCGACTGTTTGCTCTGCCGGAAAATTACTCAGCATTTAGCTCTCGGGTAGCCCAGTGTTGCCGGCCCGCGGCCGCGCCCAGGTGTCCCGGCGCACGGGCACCCCCGTGCCAGGTGACCCCCGGGGCGCGGCGGGACGGTGCTCCTGGCCCGGCGGCCGGGTCCAGCAGGGAGGAGGGCCGCATCGCGGGGGGCCGGGCGGGGCGTGCCCGCGGCTGTGGTGTGTTCGGTCTCCTTTCTGTCCTTACAGCCTGCTGCCTGGAGACAGGGCAGGAGGGGCACTTTTCAGGCATGTGCTGGACTGTTTCTTAGGGAAGCCAGAAACCGTTTTTTTGTGTGTGTGTTTTTTTTAAAGATCTATTCGTTAAGAACATATTTTAATTACTGCTATTAACACTTTAGCAAGTACCAAAATTGGAGTAGAAATAGCTGCCAGTGTGAGCTCCGTTTGAATCCTACCTACCCAAACAGACGCTCACTGAAATGAAACCACCTGTCAACCAGTTGAGTTACCTCGATCTGATTCCGGAGGTGAGCGAGGACTGTGGAAAGCGACTTCAGTTGATCTCCAGGAAGACAAGTGGGATTCCGACCCAGCCTGTCTCCTACAACCCAGCTGTTCCAGGAGGTGGAGCCGCCAGAGCTCAAGCAGTTTCTGGCTAGGGAGTTAGAAGTGAGCAGTTTTGCAAGGGAGGAAAAGCTAGTCTGAAGTGTGTGTGGTCAATCTTGAGTTAGAAAACTGAAACCCAGGAGGAAAGAGCACTTAAAGTTTAATAATTATTATTATGACAATAGTAATAATACCTGAATTTGTTGAGTGCTCAACTGGGTATGTGCAAACATGATTCCTAGTGCCATTGTCTCATTTAATTATCTCAGCAATCCTAGGAAATAGGTACTATAGTTTTTTCCCATTTTAGAGAAGAGGAAATTAAGGCCAGGGAATTTATGGATGATGACACAGATGGTAAACTATGGAGAGCCAAGATTTGAGCCCAGAAAGTCCTGGGAGTAGGGACTAGAACCCGATCTTTGGACAGCAAAGTCTGTGTTGATTTTGAGCGGCTTCTAAAGTTAGACATAGGTGGTTAGAATTAATAAGGTAGTGGATTTACTGAGCCATGGAAATTTTCTTCACCAATTATTTATTCGACTAGGAAATCTAACCGTGGTCTGTTGCTGAACTTGGCATGAGGGGACACTATGGGGTGCAAAAACATGATGGCACAGACCATAGGTCACAAAATCTAGCGCAATGGTTCTTAAACTTGAGCGTGCATCAGAATCACAGGGAGGGCTTTTTAAAACACCGATTGCTACCTCCCATCTTGAATTTCTGATTCAGTAAGTCTGGGATGTGGCCCCCAAATCTGCATATCTAATAGGTTCTCCTGTGATGTTCTTGCTGTGGTCTGGGGACCCCACTTTGAGAACCACTGGCCAAGAAGGTGAGGTGGGCATGAACTGGATAAGCAACCCAGAGGAGGTTAAATTACAAACTGGTGTGAAGGAAAGGAATGCCTGAGAGCTGGTGGCAAGGACCTGAGTGAGAGCAATCAGGGGAGCATGTTCCCTTAGGGATGAAGGCTTGGGCTGAGAATGGAAGATATGTAGGAGTTAACGGGGAGGCATAGGAGGGAATGTGTTCCAGAAGGAACAGCATGTGTGTAGGTCCTGCAGCAGCCAAGAGAGCAGGGAGTATTCTAGGAGTGCAAAGAGGGTAGTGGCCTTGGAGTGTGGAAGCAACATATAGCGATGAGGCTGTGCAGGCAGACGGGCCAGGGCAGGTGTTGGACTCGGTCACAGACCCTTCAAACCCGTTCTGTGCAGGCTGGGTCAAAGACCCCTCATATGCAGGTCACAAGCTAGGTAATTGGAAAAAGATACTGGGAGCTGTTGGCAAGGTTGACATGCTTTATTTGGATCCGAGCTCAGCCTCTAGCAGATCAGAGCCATTGTCTTTTGTACTAGTCAGATAACCAAGGAACACATGGGTGTCAGATAGCTAAGGAACACCTGGGCGCACAAGCGCAGTTAACGTATTTTTTTACAACAAACATGCTGAGTTATGCTCAGCCAGGTATGAGGTGAGGGAGCCTGACCAGTCTGTCTCCGTTTTCTTCAGAGCAGGCAGACCTGAAGGTCTCGGCCCAGCTCTGGGTGGGTGCTTGAGGACTAGGGTGGGCAGTATCAGTAAGGAGCAGGGGTGGTATGGCTGAGCCACTTCACAGGGAAGAGTGTTTCAGGGTTTCTGATTGACAGTGTCTGAGGATGCTGAAAATTAGTCAGTGGTGATGCCTGTGATTTTTAATCTCTGCTTTTCCTTATTGATAATCTTGCCTTCGCTATTATGAGTCAAATTTCACCTGTTTCAAAAAACTCTCCATACCCCCATATTATACACACCATCAAGTTATTCTCCCTTCTAGACATGCCCTGCTGGTTCCTGGAACAGCCCTTAAGTTCTGTTAGTCTTTCTCATTCTACCCCTTACATCTTTCCTGAAGCCTTTGTTGCCAACTCTGGTGGGAGTCTCCCTTCCTGCTACCACATGACTCTTCTGACCCATGCCTTGGGTGGGTGACCACATGCCAACTTTCCAATTGCACCTGAGTTCTTTTCCGTGCAGACGTTTTCTCTTCAGTGACATTCCCAATCCTGAGGACAGGGCATGTGTTCTATGTGTTTTAGCACTTAGAGCAGTGCTGTCAGCTCATTGGAAGAGCCCAGCAACCACCCATTGGATTGATTCAAAAATCATGCCAACCTGCGGGGTAGCTCCTGGGCAGACTCAGCTTGAGTTACCTTTAGTGGTTTTGTTGTTAACATGAATGCAGTTTAGAAAGTCAGATGGCCTCAGCAGGGCTTATTAGGCTGAACAGCATCCCTGACATGATTTCCCCCACCCAGAAGCAAGCATTTCATGTCTTCTGGTATATTGTTTGGATTATTCTGGAATTTATCTTTGTGCCACTGAGTTTTGTGCTTCCTGGTTTTTCTGTTATAGATATTACCTAGTGACTTCGTTCTTGGGAAGATGCTTGTTTATTCTCTTTCCTCTCCACATGTGCTCACCACCTCCCGTGGAGATGTGGTGTAATTGAGGAGATTGATATTTAGTGTTTACGAGTATGATATGTAAAAGCTATTCATAGCAAGTCATATTTGTATGATGCATCTTCTCTGGAGCTGATAATTGACTTTTTTGATTTCCCTTGCTTTCTGCGTACTGTGAGGGATGCAGCTCCAAACACTGTGCCTGTTGTCTGCCCCCTCCCCGGGGTGTTCACAAGCAGCAGGACACCCTTCTACCCATGCACCTTCCTGAGGAAGGGCCCCCAGAGACTTCTGCCTGCTCCGTGTGCCTGGGAACCGGCTGCCACCTGTGGTTCCCTCCCCATGGGCCTGGAGCTGCCCACACAGGGCTCCTGCTTCCTGACTTTCTTATTTCACTCCCTGGCTGATGTGATGGGAGGTGAATGGTGAGACTTTGTCCGTAGTGTCTTTCCTGCCTTCGTACTTGACAGATCAATAATGTAGAATTCTAGAAAAAAAAGGTTCCAATGTAATTTTGAAGGCATCGTTCCATTCCTTTCTGGTTTCTGGGATTGTTGAGGAGTCTCAAGCCACTCCTTTTCTTTTTGGAAGGCTGTAGGGTCTTCTTTTTGTCCTGGCAGGCATGCTCACCACTTGTTCCCAGCTGGCTGTCCCCAGCTCTTGGCAGGTCTGCCCTTGCCCAGTCCCTGTGCCGGTGGCCTCACAGAGTCACTGTGCCTGTGGCCGGCCCCTGAGCTGAGCAGGGGTGTGCTTCATTCCTGGGCCTGCATCTAGCTGCCAATGAAAGTTGCTGCTGGAGTTTTCTTTCCCCCTGTTTTGTTAACAGTGTGCAGAGCTCCTCCCCACCACCTCAGTCCCCCGAAGTACACTCAAAGAATGAATCTGGGGTATTACGCCTCTGAGTGTTTTGGGGTGCTGTTGCTGCGCTGCATAGAGCCTGCCCTCACTGATGCCCCAGTGTGCAGACATCCCCAGGGCCTGGCCTGAGGGAGTTTTATCCAGTGGACCTGGTGTCTTTGAGGCCTTGCAATCCAGAAGCACTTCATTCTGGAACTACCACTATTCAGATGTAGAATTGCCTGGACCAGTCCTTTTACTTCCTACTTTTCACCACTTTTAAGTTATGTTTTACTTTCTGGAAACTCCCTCATCTTTGAATTTATACTCTTCTAGTGATTTTTTAAAATGTTTATTTTTGCTGTCATTTTTCATTTATGAGTTCTTTTTTGTTCTCTGAATTAAAAAAGAATATATGGTCTTCATGTCATGCGGTGCCCTTTTAATGTTAATTTTGTTTATCTGCTCTGCTCTCTCCTCCCTGAATAGCCTTCCGTTTCCTGTGTGAGGCTCTCCTCAGCTGTCTGCCCGGGTATGAGACTGAGGGCGTCTGTGTTCCATGAGCCACACTGTGCCTTGGTAAAGTCCCCACCTCAGTACCTAGGTCTGTCTTCTGGCCGTTGTGACAAGATGTTCCCTGCCCTGAGGGGGTGGGGGGGGAGGCCTGGCTGCCTGCGTCCTGGAGCACAGTGGGGACAGGGCTGCAGGCCTGAGCTGTCACCTGGTCATCTCCGTGGGTCCAGGCCTGACCAAATCTTGACCTTCCTAGGTGTAAATCGGTTGTCCCCACTTCCCGCGTCTGCCCGTGTTCTCTCAGCCTCACTACCCTTGTCCACCTTCTTTCCACCTTCCAGCAACATTTTATTGCCGATCCTCCTTTCCCCCTTTCCCTGTCCATGTAGATTTATTCCTTAAACAACAAGAACAAGAAAGAAATCTAAGGAAAAAAACGCCAAAGAAGAAATTTTCTGACATTTTTGTGGGATTTAGGAGCCATTATCTTTTCACCTTCCACTCTCAAGAACTAGAGTTGCGAGATTTAGTAATATTCGTGTAATTTTTTGTGTACCATGGATTTTGTTGTAATGGCATTTTACTTGTGATACCTTTCCTTCCTGTCACTTTTTATCCCATCGAAAAGATGTAAATCCTGAAAACCATATAAAAGAATGTTTTATATGCATTAGCTTTGCTTTTGTGGCAACACACTTGAAACGTCTCTGAGGTTGGCATTTTCCTAAAAGTAAAGTTTTGCCCTCAATAGAACCGCTCCCATGCGTTTGGCGATTGCCCTCAAGTGCACTTAGGGAGCATTTGCTGGCCTGCTGCCCTGGAGCAAACAGCAAGTCAGATGTCATTATGATGCCAGCAGACCCTACTGAGAGAAGACAGCCACCACAGGCCAGTGTCAGCAGTGTGTCCACATTCACCCGCGTGTGGGAATCAGCCTGGAATCGTTCAGTGCAGGTTCCTGGGATCCTCCCCAGACCTGCTGGAGAGCATCCTGTGGATCTCCCCTCTCCCTTCCTTGGAGACACAACCTGGAAATTGTTTTGAAGCTTCAACATTTTACTTTGAGAATTTTCACACTATTTTCTGTTCTTCATATTGAAAGAATAATTCAGCCAGCACCAAATACCCTCTACCTAGGTTCACCAGTTTCTTATATGTTTCCACATTTGCTCTTTCCCTCAGTCTTTTTACATATATTTTATACATGCTTTTTGTGTTGAAATATTTGAAAGTTACAGGCATAAAATACTTCATCTTTAAATACTTTTACATATATCTCCTAAGAATAAAGGCATTTTTCTATATAATCTCATTACCATTATCACACCCTAAAAATTAACATAGTATCATGTAAGAGACAGTCCATTTTTCCCAATTGTGCCTTAAATGTCTGATAACCTTGCTGGTTGTCTTTATTTTTGTTTTTAAATCTAGGATCCAGTCAAGATGTACATGTTGCATTTGGTTATGTCTTCAGGTTTCTTGAGCTATAATAGCCTGGTTTTTTTTGGTTTCTCAGGACATTTACCTTTTTTTTTTTCTTTTTTAAAAATGGCCAGACCAGTTGTCCTTTAAAATACCCCATGTTCTACATTTATCTGAGTGTTTCCTTATGATTAAATTTGTAAACCTTTTTTTTAATAAGAATGCTTGTCAGTTGGCACTACATCAGGGGGCTCGCAGTGTTGGGGTGGTCCCGCTATGGAAGGGTGGGCTGCAGCACGTCACTTCATTTAGAGGGTGCATTTTCCTTGTGCACAGTCTGGGGTAATTCTTGGAGACCATGTGCTTATCTTGTTTTCCAGTCAGTGCATTTAGTGCCCCTTGACTATCCTTGCCTGGACCAGTTTTTTATGTTGGAATTTCCAAGTGGAGATTTTCTAATTTTGTAAATTCTTCCACATTGATTGATTATCATTCTCTGAAAAGAACTTTTCCTTCCTCTTTCTTCTCTCAGCCTCTGTACCATTCCTTCCCTGTGGCTGCTGTAACACATTATCCCAAAGTACATAACTTTGAAACAAGAAATTTCTTCTCACAATTCTGGGGCCAGCGGTCTGAACTCAAGGCGTGGGCAGGGCTGTGCTGCCTCAAAGGTGCCCTCGTAGCCCCCGGCCTTAGCTTTGCTGTGTCATCCTGCCTCTGCCTTTGTGGTCATGGTCTCCTGGTCTGTCAAATCTCTCGCGAGTGTTTCTTATTAAGAACATTTGTCACTGCATCCAGGATGATCTTTTTGTCTTGAGAACCTTAACTACATCTGCAAAGACCCTTTGCTAAGTAAGGTCATGTTCACAAGTTCTAGGGATTGGGCTGTGGACGCATCTTGGGGGCCACCATTCGACTTACTACCTTTTTTTCAATCACTTTGCATGGATTCTTTTAGTCTTGGAGCACTTCCTTGATCTCTAGGTGCTCCAAGCTCATCTTGTGTTTCCCTGCTCCAAACCCAGAATCAGCCACTTCTCCAAGGAGTCCTGGTTTAATCCAGTGGAGAGCCTCTTTAGAAACCAAGGTCCGAGTGCTGGGTGTGCCCTTTGCTGATGGGGTGTCATAGCCTCCAGCCCATCAGTGGGTAGAGCCAGGAAATGTGCGTATTTTTTTCCAGTCTGAGTTTATGCTGATACCCCCAATTAAAATCTTAGCATGGCAGGTTTCTTCCTTACCTTCCCCCATTCCATATTGCAGTTTATTTTTTCCCACAATGAAATTCTGTTGCCAACATCAATACATTTACTCATTTGTTCTATACTACCTACAGACAAAATAGTTCAGAATCACTACGTTAGTACCTCCACCAACAACAAGCTTAAGAAAATGCAGGATTTCTATGTATATTTTTTGTCTTTAGACTATATCCCACTAAGGATATGGTATTAGTTTGTTTTACCCACCCTGTGTTTCATTTTGCAGATGCAGGCACAAGTCACACACATACTATTTGTATTTACCCAGAAGGCAGCATACTATAGAGGTTATTTTGCATCTTTCTTTTCCCTGCTCAGTGCCTCCTGGAAAGAACTTTGTGTGCATTTACAGAGGTCATCCTTCTTTTTACAGCTGCATAGTACTCCTTTGGGAGTGTACTGCAGTTATTCGACCCTCTCCTGTGGAAGGACATTTAGGTTTTTCCAGACATCTTGCTGTTGCAGATACTGCTGCACAGGCTCCCGGCCTGCTGCTCCCTCCCCAGATGAGTGTATTGACACAAATTTGGATTTTTACCAATGTGAAAAATGATATCACCTTGTAGTTTTAATTTGCATTTCTCTTATTATGCATGAGATTAAACATCTTTTCAAATGTTTAAGGTCTATTAATACCTTTTCTGTGAACTGTTCATATTTTTGCCCATTTTCTATTGAGTTTTTGGTCCTCTTTTCCCCTCACTTTTAAGAACCCTTTTGTATATCAGGGATGTTAACTGTCCTTTGTGGTGTACCTTGCAACTCTTTTCTGAAGTCTGATGTGGAGTAATAAAAATATGTGTGGTCTTTGTCCCCACTTCCTGGCACAGAGCTCCTAAAGCCCTTGGAATTTCCTGAGTGAGAGGATGTCTTCTGTTTCTCATAATGAGAGGCTTCCCTTTCCATAATACCTGAGTTTATGCCAGTGAGGTGCCTAGCCAAGGGCTGGTCACCTGAAAGACCAAGTCTTAGAAGGTTGGGACTTCAGTCCCACCCACCGCCCTCCAGGTAGGGGTGGGGGTGCTGGAGATTGAGGTCCTGATGTGCCGGGAGGGGGGCACACCCCTGCCCCCTGCATCTCCTCCATTTGGCTGTTGCTGAATTTTGTCCTTTCTAATAAACTGGTAATTGTAAGTAAACTGTTACTCTGAGTTCTGTAAACTGTTCAAGCAAATTATCAAACCCGAATAGGGGGTCATGGGAGCTGTCTGTAGCCAATCTGTCAGAAGTACTGGAGGCCTGGGACTTGGCATGTGTGGTGGGGACCGTCTCGTGGGGCTGAGCCCTTAGCCTGTGGGGTCTGCACTGACTCCAGGTCGTTAGTGACAGAATTGAATTGCATCGTCGGGCGCCCAGTTGGTGTCTGGAGAGTTGGAGAATTGGTTGGAAAAGCCCACATGCTTGGTATCAGAAATACTCTGTGGGTAGAAACAGGGCATAGGACCTGGGACTCTATTTCCAAGTTTTCCTATTTCCCCAGGTAGCTGGTCAAGGTAGAGTGCTGAGTACCACAAGAAAAATGAGACCTGGGATTTGAAGGAACAGGGTGCCCTCCACGCATCGAGCTGGCATTTAGGGGATGGATGGGATTCGGAGAGTGGAGTGGAAGGTGCAGGTGGTGGCAGAAGCAGAGGCTGGAGGTGGTGGGTCAGGGGACAGTCGTTCTTAGGGCCATAAAGGCAGGACATGGAAGTCTGTCCTGACACGAACTTAATTCAGTGAGATGAGTAGAGAATTCATGTAGCATGTGGGAATTCATGCAGCATGGGAAAGGAGACATTTTGATGAACATGAGGCAGGGCAGAATATGATCAGCTTTGCATTTTGGGGGTGGCCTGTCTAGCCTGAATGTTGTGCTTAGCTGTGTGTCTCTCTCCCGTGCTCCCTATCTTTTGTAGATGTGCTGGTGGATTTTAGTCCTGGTATGTAGTACTGCTGTATAGTCCAGTGCTATGGTCTGAATGTTTGTGACCCCCAAAACTTATATGTTGAAATCCTCATCCCCAGTGTGATAGCATTAGGAAGTGGGATCTTTGAGATGTGACTAGGTCATGGGGGTAGAGCCATCATGGGGATGGGATTAGTGCCCTTATAAAAGAAACCCCAGAGAGCTCCCATGCCCCTTCTGCCATGTGAGGACACAGCAAGAAGGCATCACCTGTGAACCAGCAAGTGGGTCCTCACCAGACACCAAACCTGCTGTTGCCTTGATCTTGGACTTTCCAGCCTCCAGAACTGTGAGAAATACATTTCTGTTATTTATAAGCCACCCAATCTATGCAGTCTGTGGTATTTTGTTATAGTAGTTTGAATGGACTAAGACAGCCAAGAAGTCCAGAGCATGTGTTGTGAAGTTAGAGAGCTTTCACAAGTTGATGTTTAACAGGTGGGCCAGTCATGCCTTCTCCATGTGCACTGAACCCCCACTAATGCCTGCTTCATGTTTCTCTTCTTGCTTCATGTTCTGCAAATGTGATGGGTCTTAGGAATAACTTGAAGGACAGATGTGGAGAGAGTTGATTCAGGGTCACTCATTTCTGAAAGGGATGATCTCGCTTGCCCTGATTTGACTCTGTGGCTTGGGCAAGCCATCTAACCTTGCTGATTCATTTTGTTCCCACTTATAAAATGGAAATACCATGTTCTCTTATACATTGAAGGTAATAATATATACTTGTTTTAATACTATGAGGAATTGAAAGGATTTCCTTACAGAGAGGATAGCTTCAGTTGATGAGCCACATGGGGCAAAGTTATGTTCCCAGGTGGGCAGTACAGTGCCACCCAGCAGGTGGGAGCTTCTTCCAGGGGTGGGCCATGCGTTTCTCATTGCCCTTGCATTTAAAAGGGCAACAAGTGAATTTCAAGTGAATCTATCAGTGTCTTTTGACTTTGGTTATGTTTTTTAGAGTTGCTTTAACTAAAATAAATAAGCGACGTAAGCAACAACAGAAAACACTTGATCTTCTTCAAAGCTGTCTTTTTCAGAAGGAGTCTGAATGTGCTGCACAGTGAACACTATTTTGTTAGGATGGTGAGGTCTTAGAATGTTTTTCTTAGTATCTTTGAATATTTTTATAATATTTTTAAAAACTGAAAATGAAACATGCTGGTTCTAAGTTAGAATTTGGTTGACGTATATACTGTAGGTGACCTGGCTTTCACTTTATTTTTTTAAAGATGTGAGCAGGCAGCTGGGCTTTATCAGCAACAGAAGATTGAAGGTGTAGGACAGCTCAGTTACAATCAAGCGAGAAAACCAAATGGATCTCCCCTCACCGAGGGGCCCATGATAGTTCTCGTGGAGATGGTCATTAGCTGTGAATAAGGGCACCTCATGTACAGTGGTCCTCGGCAAAACCCAGGACCTTACTTCTTTACTTCTTTTCTTCCTCTTAGTTTCTTTTGCTGTTGATAGAATTTAATTCTAATTTACTGCTCCCCCTACCCCAGGGCATTTTAATTATTCAAAAGTCAAACTTTCTATTCTAGGTTCTTAACACAGTGACAACCGCCCCCCTCCCACCCACATACACACACTGAGGCTGTCTCTGCCATCCTTAGGCTTAAGCTGGCCTGTGTCCTCACCCACTGATGTGGATGCTGACATGCAGCTGTCACCCTACTGTCCTGCAGGGAGGAAGGAGGGGGAGACGCTCTCCATTCAATAGATAGGGAAACTAAGGCTTAGAGTGGCTACATACCCTACCCCAGGACTTAGTCTGGCCACAGTGATTCTGTAGTGGCATAGAGGGACCCAAGGCTGCCCCTACCCCATTTCTTAGCTTAGGTGTAGGCTTTTTAAAAAAACAAACTGTGGCAAATTACACGTAATATAAAATTTACCATCTTAACCATTTTTTAAGCATACCGTTTAGTAGGGTTAAGTACATTCACATTGTTTTACAACTGTCTCCAGAACTTTTTCATCTTCTCTGACACTCTACACCTCTGAAATAGCCCCCTACTCCCCTCTCTCCTCCAGCCCCTGGCACCCACCATTCTACTTTCTGTCTGTATGAATCTCTCACTACTCTAAGTACCTCATATTAGTGGAATCATTCAGTGTTCATCTTTTTTGTGACTGGCTCTTTTCACTCAGCATGATGTCCTCCAGGTTCATCCATGTTGCAGCACATGTCAGAACTTCATTCCTTTATTTAAGGCTGAGTAATATTCCATTGCATGTATAGCCCATATTTTTGCTTATTCATTCACCTGTCCATGGACACCGGGTTGCTTCTAGCTCTTGGCTATTTTGAATAGTGCCTCTGTGGAAATGTTACAGGAACAGAGGCAGACAGATTGCCAAGAAACCAGGCGTCACTTGGAGGATTGGAGAACTCAAAGATTTATTACTCTGGTGGGCCCAGAGGAGTTCACACTCTAAAAAGGCTGAGCCCCCACTCCAGGCTTGCCAAAAGTTATATAGGTTACATTCTTTCTGGGTTGCAGGTTTCATTTTCTCGGAATCCACTGGTGGAAGGGCTAAGCTGATACAAAAGGTGGTCAGTGTTACAAAAGCAAAACAAAAAGCAACAATACAGGAGCAAAACAAAAAGTGGAAGTACAGGGACAGATTTAAGTTTTTCTGGGCTTGTCCATATCAAACACAGTGTGCAAATATCTCTCCAAGACCCTGCTTTCAGTTTTTTGGGTGTACACCCAGAAGTAGAATTGCTGATCATGTTCTATGTTTAATTTTTGATGAGCTGTCATCCTGTTTTCTGCAGCGGCTGCACCATTTTACATCCTACCAACAGTGCAGAAGGGTTCCAGTTTCTCCACACCCTTGCCAACACATGTTATTGTTACTTTATTCTTTTATTATAGTCATCATCCTAATGGGTAAGAGGTGGGGGGTGTAGGCTTTTCATGAAACATGTTCTGAAATAAAACTCTGAGGCAGCCCTGATGGGGTGCCTACAAGGCAGAGGGGGCAGAGGTATTTTGGCAGTTTGGCTTTGGCGATATTCCCACATTGTTGCTTTGCCTCCCACGGATTTGTTACCCATTTTCCCCTGGGTGATGGAGCTGCCAAAGATTACTCAAAGCCCATCTCTTCTGAGCAGTGAGAAGCCCCCAAAAGGGGTTAATCTCCTGGAACCCTCAAGATAGAGGCATTCCTTCCATTTGGGAAATTAACCATGAATTGGGGTTCTCTTCTGAATTTATTCTCCAGACCAGGAAGTTACAGGAAGTGACATAGGGGGTGGTTTTGCTAAGTACAGTTTAACAAATTTAACAATAGAAGCTGGTAACATTCAGAAAGACAGGCAAGGTGACCTTCCATAATGCAGTTTGCAACAAAAGCTCGATTTTAGCAAACATTCTCTTCTTCCAGCAATTTCCCAGTATCTTTACATATCAATCAGTAACCTGTCTGTCTTTGAGCCAGCAACCTTGCTGTGTTACAATTCTTTATCTTGCAACAGAGACTATAGCCTGGTGAAAATTTCCTGTCCTTTGCAAGGTCAATATTTGAAACTGCAAGGCTTTGGAAAACCAAGCCCTGTGAAGTACATTTGCTTTATGCATACTCTACACACATTGCCCTTGTCTTGTTGGTGGGTGGTCCAGCGACCTCCTGTCTTCCTGTGTGGCCCTGCTGGGAGCCATCTCCATCTTCTTTATGTGTCTAAGGTGGCTAACGGGGAACAGTGTGGTGGTCCCAAGTGGCCTGTCGTCAGCTTGTCTGGATTCAAGCCCACATAGCCTCAGTTTCTCAGCTTAGATGTTTGTAAGGCCCATTCCTCTGACCAGGCAGCAGTGTCCTCTCTAAGCTGCTGTGTGCTGCATCTGCAGCCCCCGCATCATTCTGAGCAGAGACGTGCTCCTGCCAAACTTACCTGTGGCTCACACTTGTACCTGCAGCGCACCAGCCTGGCCCCGCCCTGCTGTGCCCCACCCCTGCACCCGGTGTAGAGAAAAATATAACTTTAACATACGCAATTTGCTTCTGTACTAATGCTTACTAAAAACGACAAAACATAACTAATGCCATTTTAAGTAAGGCAGCTTCTAAGGGGTTATGTAGAGGCCAAGCAGAGTGAAGGCGGGCCCAGGCATACTAGATTCCAGGAAGGGAGGAACCACCATCCGGTTTCAGGGACCAGCTCCTTATCTAGAGGCTGCCTGGCCTGACCACAAGAAAGATAAACGACTGGGAAATATACTGTTCCTTATTGGTGTGCCAGCCTGCTAAAGACCACCAATAAATCTAAAGGTCACCTCAGATAACCCGTAAGCAGTATACAACTCATCCTGTTGCAAAAGTTTGTCTAAAAAACTGTATAAAAAGTGCCTGTGTTAAGGGCTCGGGGCCGCTTCTGTCCTGAAGACGTAGTGACCCCAGCATGCTGGAATAAAAAAACCTCTTGCTTGATTGCAGCAATCTCTGTCTCCTGGTCTTTGCGAGATGAGCCTTCCCAACAAGTAAGATTTGCACTTTCAGGCCAGTTTTACGTTTTGGTGCATTGGCCGGGAAGCGGCTCTCTCTGGGACCAGAGACTAGAGAATGGAGGATCGCTTGAGCAGGTACCACGGTTGTCTGTCTGTCTGTCTGCTGTGTCTGTCTTTGTGTCTTTGTTGTCTACTGTAATCTGGTTTTGGCTTTTCGGTGGCTCCGGGGCGGAGTCATCAGTCTCGTTTCAGTTTTTCAGAGCCTCCGAGACGGAGTCACCGGTCTGTAGTTGTCACAGCAGCGGGTAGACGTACCAGCATGTCGCGGCCACAGGAATCCTGGAGGACGCTCCAGATTCCTCTGTTGGAGATGAACAGGTTCAGCTCCACGGGAGATCTCTAGGAAGGAGACCCCTCCCGCTCTGATAATCAGGTTGTGGCGCCCGTGACAGGGGCGCCTCAGTGTTTTGGTTTTTGTTTGTCTGGTTGCATGTGTGTTGGGACTGACGATTTTCCGGGGCGACATGGGGCAGACTGTTTCAACCCCTTTAAATCTGACTCGGAAATACTGGACTGACATGAAGGCCAGGGCTCATAATCTGTCTGTACAGGTTAAAAAGGACAAATGGGCAACTCTTTGTTCTTTGGAGTGGCCGACTTTCCAACTTGGGTGGCCCTCCCGAAGGCCCCTTCTCTCTGCCACTGATCATGGCTGTAAAGAAAAAAAAATTTTTTTTGGTTTCAATTCTAAAAAGTCACCCAGACCAGGTCCCTTATATCATTGTCTGGGAAGATCTGGTCAGGGACCCTCCTCCGTGGGTCTGTCCCTTTGTTCCCCTAACAGGTCCATTGGCTGTGTTTGCTCTTAAAGAGATGGGAAAGAAACCGGAGGTCCTACCTCCCACCGAATCGAATGGAACTTGCTTCTCCTAGACCCTCCTCCTCCTTATCCTCCCTCCCTCCGCCCTCAGGCAGCCACCTGTCAGTCAGCTCCGCAGGAGGACCCACAAGGAACAAGGGAGGGACCTGTGCAAGGGACGCACAGTAGGCGGGTAACTTCTCAGGAAGCGATACCTACCTTCCCCCTGTGGGCTTATGGCCCTCCTGATGAAGAGGGCAACCAGCCCTTACAGTACTGGCCTTTTTCCTCTTCCGATCTTTACAACTGGAAATCTCAGAATCCCCCTTTCTCTGGAAATCCCCAGGGTCTCACTAACCTTGTAGAATCCCTCCTCTTTACTCATCAGCCCACCTGGGATGACTGTCAGCAGCTCCTCCAGGTCCTGTTCACCACTGAGGAGAAACAACGGATCCTCCTGGAGGCTCGGAAGAACGTTCCAGGAGACGATGGGCGACATACTCTCCTCCCAGATGTCATAGATGCAGGGTTCCCATTGACCAGACCTAACTGGGATTTTAACCCAGCAGAAGGTAGGGAGCACATGAAGGTCTATCGCCAGGCTCTAATGGCAGGTCTCCGAGGGGCAGCAAAACGCCCCACCAATTTAACCAAGGTAAGAGAGGTAATCCAGGGGCCCAGTGAGTCTCCGTCAGCATTTCTTGAGAGACTCACGGAGGCATTCCATCAGTTTACCCTGTATGACCCTAGTAGTGAACAGCACAAAGCTACAGTGACAGTTGCTTTTATTGACCAGTCTAGTAGAGACATCAGGAAGAAACTGCAGAAGCTTGAAGGGTTACAAGATAAGTCATTGAGGGAGTTAGTGCAGGTGGCTGAAAAGGTTTATCATAATAGAGAGTCAGAAGAGGAAAAAGAAGAGAGAAAGCAGAAAGATGAGGAGGCTAAAGAAATAAAAAGAGAAAAGCGACAAAGAAATCTTCACAAAATTCTGGCCACTGTAGTTAGGGAAACTAGGGAACAGACAGTACTCATGGACTACCCGAAGAACGGTGGACCTAGGCGTGGGCCAGGTATCCCACTCGTTCATTGTCATTCCTGAGTGCCCCTACCCACTACTGGGAAGAGATCTCCTCACCAAAATGGGTGCTCAAATTCATTTCGACCCCGAGGGACCTCGGGTGTTAAATCGACAAAAAAAGCCCCTTCAGATACTAACTCTCAGTCTGGAAGATGAATACCAATTGTTTGAAAAGCAAGGGCGGGTGACCGGACAGATGGACTGGTGGTTAAAAAACTATCCTCAGGCGTGGGCAGCAACAGCGGGGATAGGGAAGGCTAAAAACCGGCCCCCCGTCCACGTAGAGGTGAAGGCTCAGGCCAGTCAAAGGGGGTCCTAACTCAAAAAAACTGGGCCCCTGGAAAAGGCCTGTAGCATATCTGTCTAGAAAACTAGACCCAGTAGCCTCAGGGTGGCTAGTTTGTCTAAGGATCATAGCGGCAGTCGCAGTTCTGGTAAAAGATGCTGACAAGTTGACTACGGGACAGAGTTTGGTAATTTCGGCACCTCATGCCTTAGAGAGTATTGTACGCCAGCCCCCCGACCGCTGGCTCACAAATGCTCACATGACTCGCTATCAGACTCTGTTACTGAACTCAGACCGGGTTACTTTTGCTCCCCCGGCAAGCCTAAATCCAGCCACGCTGCTCCCAGACCCTGACCTTGACCCTCCTATCCATGACTGCCAACAAGTGCTTGCTGAGGCACATGGATGGTGGAAAGACTTGTCAGATCAGCCTCTGACGGACGCCGAAGCCACCTGGTTCACAGCAGCAGTTTCCTGGAGGAAGAAGTACGAAAGGCAGGAGCCGCTATAGTAGATGGCCAGAACCTGATACGGGCACAGGCCTTACCTGCAGGAACGTCCGCTCAGAAGGCAGAACTCATCACCCTCACAAAAGCCCTTGAACTAGGGGAGGGCAAAAGGATCAACATCTACACAGACAGCAGGTATGCATTTGCCACTGCCCGTGTACGTGGTGCTATCTATAAACAGCGGGGTCTGCTGACCTCTGGAGGAAAAGAAATCAAAAACAAGGCAGAGATCGTAGCCCTGTTGGAGGCCCTTCACCGACCGCTAAAAGTGAGTATTATACTCTGCCTGGGCCACCAGAAAGGGGATTCCCCCATCACCAGGGGAAACAACTTAGCTGATTCTGAAGCAAGGGCGGCAGCCCATGGGTCCACGTCTATTCTGTTAGTTAAAGTCCCTAAGCTAGAAAAGCCCAAGTTTAAATACTCTGCTGAGGACGTAGCAGTGATCTCAAGGGACTCTAATAACTACTTTGATCAGGAGAAAGGGCGCTGGCATGCAGCGTCAGGCAAGCCTATCTTGCCCCAAGAACAAGCACGCACCATGATCAAATGTGCCAATGGACTCATCTGGGAGTAAACAAATTGCTCCAGACTGCCCTAAGGACAAAATATCATATCATAGGGCTAAAACAATTAGCAGAGCAGATAGTTAAAAGCTGTGTACCTTGTCAAAAAGTAAATGTCTGCAAAAATACAGCAGGACCTGGCAAGAGACTCAGGAGAAACAGACCAGGGATGTATTGGGAAGTAGATTTTACAGAGATCAAGCCAGGCAGATATGGTTACAAGTATCTCCTAGTTTTTATAGACACCTTCTCCGGATGGGTAGAAGCATTCCCAACAAAACAAGAAACAGCCACAGTCGTGGTCAAGAAAATCCTGGAAGAAATCTTTGGACGCTTCGGGGTGCCCAAGGTAATCGGTTCCAACAATGAAACCGCCTTCATTGCCAAGGTAAGCCAGGGAGTGGCCAGATACCTAGGGGTCAATTGGGAATTACATTGTATTTGTAGACCCCAGAGTTCAGGACAAGTAGAAAGGATGAACAGGACTCTAAAAGAGACTCTGACTAAATTAACCATGGAGACTGGCGTGGACTGTGTGGTGCCCCTTCCCTCGGCCCTGTTTAGAGCTAGGAACACCCCTCCCGGTTCAACCTGACTCCCTTTGAAATTCTCTATGGTACCCTTGCCCCCTTGACTTTACTGTGGGATGCCTTTGAACCCACTTGCCACAGTAAACTGACTTATATGCCAGGTTAAAAGGACTGCAAGCGGTGCAGATGGAAGTCTGGACGCAGCTGGTGGCTGCCTATGAACCTGGGACCCCCGAGGTTTCTCACTAGTTCCAGGTTGGAGACACAGACCATGTGAGACGACATCACTCCCAGACCCTGGAACCCCACTGGAAAGGACCTTACCTGGTGCTCTTGACAACCCCAACGGCTGTAAAGGTAGACGGTATCTCTGCTTGGATCCACGCCTCGCACATAAAACCTGCACCGCCAGAGGACCAAGGACCAAGAGACGCCACCTGAAGAGTCCAGAGTTCCAAGAAGCACCCCTTAAGACTGAAAATTGTTCGGACATCCTAAGTATTGTAAGATGAAAACTCTCTTGCTTTTCTTATGCTTAAAAATCTTTTCCCAGGGCCCGGGAGCTAGCAGCCCACATATCCCCAAAAATCTTACTTGGTATGTTGTAAATGGAATGGGAGACACAATATGGAGCCAATCCAGGGTCACCTTGGGGTCATGGTGGCCTGATTTCTTTCCCGATGTGTGCATATTATCCATGGGAGTAGCCAGTTGGGATATAGACTCACACTTTGATAGCCGTAAACCCCCCCCCTCCCCCTCCACATGCACAGCATCGGGCTGGCATAGGGAATGGAATGGGCTGCACAACCCAATGGAGGAGGAGTGCATTAAGAACTCTTACCTTTTATGTGTGCCCTGGGTTCCACCGCAATAGGGCACTAAACCGTAAGTGTGGAGGAAAACCAGAGTTTTTGTGTGTGTGCAAGTTGGGGCTATAAAACATCAGGGGACACATACTGGAGTCCGTCATCATCCTGGGATTATATAAAGGTAACTGCTAATTATACCCAGCATATGTGGGGAAAAAAGGACTGGAACAGGATCCCTGACTGCAATGGGTGGTGCCACCCTCTCCAAGTATCCTTCACAGATCCAGGGAAAAGAGCCACTGGGTGCGAAAAAGGATTTACATGGGGGTTAAGGTTCTATAATGAAAGGTATAATGAGGGACTATTATTTACCATCAAGCTAAAAATAGAAACCCAGTATACTGCCATAGGCCCAAATAAATACCTAGTTCCAAGGGTTAAACCATAGACTACCCCTGCACCCCCAGGTACCCAGCAAGAGTCCTCAGTCCCCACTGTAGGGTCAAAGGCTGCAGCACCAAAGAAAATAACGCAGCCCCCTGAGCCTAGGCCTCAAAAACAACCTGGGTTAGTCCACTTAGTCTCTGAAGCTTTCAAGGTCTTAAATAGTACCAACCCCAATGCTACCCACTCCTGCTGGCTTTGTTATAATGTTGCACCCACATATTATGAAGGAATAGCCTTCAGAAGTAAAATTAATACTACAACTGATGTCTCCAACTGTTGTTGGCAGCAACGACAGGTCATACTCACTCTGTCAGCTGTTATGGGGCAAGGAACATGTGTGGGAAAGATCCCCTCCTCACACAGCCAGCTGTGCAACCAGACTCTTAACTTGACCGAGTGGTCTGGTGACACATATCTGTTACCCCCTCCAGAAGGATGGTGGGCCTGTGCTACTGGGGTCACACCCTGTGTTAGATTACAGGCCCTAGAAGAGACCCAGGATTTCTGTGTCTTGGTTCGGTTGTTGCCTCAGCTTGTTTACCATCCCTATGAAGAACTATTATCACACTGGGATGAAAATAACAGGAACTACCAAACCAAAAGGGAGCCCCTAAGTATCACACTCTCTGTCCTCTTAGGCTTAGGATTGGGAGCAGCTGGGGCAGCTGCAGGAGCTTCAGCTCTAGTTATTCAACATCAGAATTACCAAAGTTTGCAGGCAGCCATAGATGCTGATATTAAAGAAATAGAAAATTCAATTACTAAATTACAAGAGTCCCTCACCTCTCTTTCTGAGGTGGTCCTACAAAATAGAAGGGGACTAGACCTCTTGTTCCTTCAGCAAGGGTGGCTCTGCACTGCACTAAAAGAAGAATGTTGTTTTTACATTGATCATTCAGGGGTAATTAAAAACTCTATGGCCAAAATCAGGGAAGGCCTAGCCAAAAGAAAAAGAGAGAGAGAACAAAGTCATGGCTGGTTTGAGTCATGGTTCAACTCTTCCACCTGGCTCACGACCCTCGTGTGGACCCTGTTAGGACCACTAATTATTTTAATATTGCTTCTGACCTTCGGTCCCTGCATTTTAAATCGCTTACTAGCTTTTGTTAGGGAACACATTAACACTGTTCAGATTATGATGTTAAGACAACAATATCAGGCATTAAACCAACAGGAATCAGTATTTCATGATTGAAATACGCACAAGAAAAAGGGGGGAATGTAGAGAAAAATATAACTTTAACATACGCAATTTGCTTCTGTACTAATGCTTGCTAAAAACGACGAAACATAACTAATGCCATTTTAAGTAAGGCAGCTTCTAAGGGGTTATGTAGAGGCCAAGCAGAGTCAAGGCAGGCCCAGGCACGCTAGATTCCAGGAAGGGAGGAACCACCACCTGGTTCCAGGGACCAGCTCCTTATCTAGAGGCCGCCTGGCCTTACCATAAGAAAGATAAACGACTGGGAAATATACTGTTCCTTATCGGTGTGCCAGCCTGCTAAAGACCACCAATAAATCTAAAGGTCACCTCAGATAACCCGTAAGCAGTATACAACTCATCCTGTTGCAAAAGTTTGTCTAAAAAACTGTATAAAAAGTGCCTGTGTTAAGGGCTCGGGGCCTCTTCTGTCCTGAAGACGTAGTGACCCCAGCATGCTGGAATAAAAAAACCTCTTGCTTGATTGCAGCAATCTCTGTCTCCTGGTCTTTGCTAGGTGAGCCTTCCCAACAAGTAAGATTTGTGCTTTCGGGCCAGTCTTACACCGGACAGCCACCAGCTCCCTCCAGGCCCCCCAAGGCACACGCCCACCTCGCTCCCACCACCCGCCTGCCTTGCTATGCCCTCGCACTCTCCCTACCTCTCACCCACAACCCCCGCACCTGCAGCCCAGCTCCTAACCTGCCCCCTGCTCTCTCCTCTTCACTCTTGTACCCCCCCTTTGCTGTACACACTCGTGGGCTCTGCTCCCTCCTACCCCCCAGTGAAAGCTGCAGGTAGAGGCTGCACTTTAGATTGACCTCCAGGAGCAGCATGTCACAGGATCCCTCTGTGTGGACGCCCACAGCACCATTGAGTATGAGCCCCGCCTGCCCCCTCAGTTGGGGTGCAGCATGCCTGTGGCATTGTGGCTGGAGGTGGTACCCCTAGCTCCCTCCCTGAGTTCTTTTCTTCTCTGCCCCTCTTGAACACAAGATGAAAAGGCTGAGTTTAAACAACTGTTAAGATTTTTTAAATGCCCGTTTAAAGATTACCAAATAATGTAGAAATGGGAGAATAAGGTGCTTAGTGTGGAAAACCTGTAGCGGGTGCAAAAGCGACAGAATCATAATCCTCATAATTTACATATATTAAATGTCTTTCCATCCAGAAACAGTGCATGTCTCTTTATTTAGGAAGATCTTTCTTTCTGGCCTTCAGGAAAGTTTTGTAATATCTTGTATGCAGGTTTTGGATGTTTTTTGGGAGTTTTATCTCTATCAAGTTTCTCTTTAGTATTCTATATAAAGATCCAGTATCAAATATATTACTAATATTGCTAACAAAACTTTCCAACAGCAAGCAGCAGAATTAGCCCCATTGCTGTAATACATTTTTCTTTTTTTCTAGCGGATCTGAGCACTTGACCTTGGTGTTATAAGAAGGTGCTCTAACCAACCGAGCAAACTGGCCAGTCCTCGTTTTTTAAAATAATTTCTCCTTTGCCTTTTGCACTAATCCTTAGTATGTGTACATTTTTTCGTTTTGCTCTTAATCATAGCGCTGTACTTTCTGAAAGAATTTGATGTAACAGGGGCCTAGCTGTGGTGCACTCAGGAGAGTGCTGCGCTGGGAGGGCAGTGACGCTCGCGCGGCAGGTTCGGATCCTATATAGGAATGGCTGGTGCACTCACTGGCTGAGTGCCGGTAACGAAAAAGACAAAAAAAAAAAAAAAAAAAAAAGAATTTAATGTAACAGCACGTTGTGACATGTCTGAGCATTCTGCGTCTGGTTAGATGATAGTTCCTCCTGTTAGAAGTTGTGCAGAGGAGTCTGAATTTAGTTTTTCTTCCCAACTACTGCTGCTTCTTTCCCCCTGGCTGTCTTTGCCTTAGGCACTCTAAAAATAGATTCATCAGCGCTTACTGGAGGCTGTGGAGAGGGATCCTGGCCACAGAGCTGGTTCCTTGCTGCAGAGCTGGTCCCTGGCTGCAGCTTCAGCAGCAGTGTTTGGGGTCCAGCTCTGCACTGGGGCTGTACGTCAGCTGCCTTCCCCTGATGTCTGTTTCCATAGAGAGGTGACCAGTCAGAGGTTCATTCATTGCAGGCTGTGAGAAACGAGGTCCATGAGGTGTCCTGAGCTGTATGGTAACAGGTGGCGCTCTGATTGCTCGCCCTGCAGCCGTCCTTGTGGGATGCTGGGGCGGGCTAGGTAGGGCTGTCCTCCTTTGTTCCTCTCTTTGCTTTAATGAATCTGTTCCTTCTTTCCATCAGAAAACTCAGGAGATACATCCATGTAGTAGCCTCAGGGGAAGTATAATTCATTTTCCACGGATTGAGAGAAAATATCGCCACATCTCCTTAGGTTGAGCCTGAATCTGTTTAGAAAAAAGCGGAAGAAATAACCTGGCAACGTTTTCTACTGTACACGCCAGCCATGTACTGGCATTTGTGAAGTCCAGGGAGGGGAGGAGGGGAGAAAGGGGAGCCCGCTGTTAGTCATTTAATATTTGTCGCTAGTCATTTGCGGAATCAAAGGACATTTTTCCTTTTGGGAGATCAGGCGTGGTCTGGCATTTTTCTTTCTCTCTTTCTCCCTTCCTTCTTCCCCAAGTTTGATGCTCTCCTCTAGTATTTCAGATTAAGAGATTTTTGAATGTTTACCTGTTAAATGGGAACATTGTGAACTAGAACTCTGAGAGACATGTATCAGTGGAATGTGTTTACATATTTATTGATGTCCTGTTGCGAATGGCAGAGATTACATGATTTCTCAGGTAAGTATTTGAGGACAGAATGTATCTTACTTCTGGCTCTAAGATTTAGTCACGTAATTGTTATTAACATATGTGCACTGCACAGTTAACTGCCTCTGTAGGATTGTTGCTGCAAAGTACTAAGTTGAGTTGGAGAACATGGGGACCAGGGTACTTGGTTGTTAAGTCACGGTTTGGATAGTAAAGTGCAGATGTTAATGATATTTTATACATCTTTCGGGTGCTTAGTTTTAATTCATAAGTTTAGCATTCAAACAACGTAGAAGCACAAGGAAAGCGACTCTTTCTTCCAGCTAACCCTGTTTCCCTTCCAGTGGTTACTTGATGACAGTTTAGTACAGTATTTATGAGTCACCCAGGTAGTTTCCTTTGCATTGTGTGTTTGTAGAATATCTTAGTTGCTTTTAAAATGTAACTGGCTTATACCATCAATTTTTCTGTGATTTGCTTTGTTATTTTATATATGGAGGAAGTCTTTCAGCAGAGTGCTACCTCCTTTATCTAAGTGGTTGCACAGAACTCAGTGGTAGGTTTATATTCTACTGTGTCCTCATTTAAGTAAAAAGAAGACTTTGGATGGGTGGGGGCTTCCAGTGGGAGAGTTCTGTTCCTTTAAACTGTTGTTCTTACAGCTTTCTTGAATGGGAGTTGTGAAGGTTAGTTCTAGATGTCAACTTGGTTAGATGAAGGAATGCTGGGAAACCTGGTAAAGCTATCTTCTCAGATGTGTCCATGAGGGTGTTTCCAGCAGAGATCAGTATGAGAGTCTGAGTGCCTGGGTGGGAAAGACCCACCCTCAATGTGTGTGGGAACCATCCAATCCACTGGGGGTCCAGAGAGAACAAAAGAAAGGGAAGAGGTGAGGCTCTCTCTCGATCCGCTGGAGCTGGGATATACTCTTGTCTCCTGTCCGTGGACACCAGAGCTTGAGACTCTTCAGCTTTTGGGTTCCAGGACTTACACCACAGACACCATCAGCTTCCCTGGTTTTGAGGCCTTTGGACTTGGACTGAGCCATGCGACCGGCATCCAGTTTATAGACAGCCTGTCGTGGGATTTTTCTTCATTGCCACGTGAGCTAATAAATCCCTCTCATATGATTATAAAATATCCTATTGATTCTGTCTCTATGGAGAACCCTGACTAATACAGATTTTGGTACCAGGAATGGTTCTAGAGAAACAGAATCTTAAAGATTTGTATTTCTGTGCTATTAGTTGTAAGGTTTCTTTTTGCATTTCTGATCATATTTATTTGAGCCTTCTCTCTTTTTTTCAGTTAGGGTAGCTAAAGATTTGTTCATTTTGTTTATCTTCTCAGAATATCAACTTTTGATTTTACTGATCTTATTCATTGATTTTCTGTATGCTAGTTCATTTATTTCTGCTGTGATCTTTATTATTTATTCTACTAATTACGTGCTTAGTTTGTTTTTGATTATTTAGTTTCTTGAGGTGCAATGTTTACGTTGTTTATTTGAGACTTTTCTTCTTTTCTGAGGTAGGTGTGTATTGCTATAAACTTCCCTCTTAGAACGGCTTTTGCTGGATCCTATAGATTTCGGTATAATGTGTTTTTATTTTCATTTGTCTCCAAATTTTTAACATTTTCTTTTTAATCTCTTTACGGACCCATTCGTAGTTTCTCGGCGGGCTGCGTTCCCCGTCATTTCCGGGCGCCCGGGCTTTCTGCGGCTGCAGTCCCCTGGCGCGTGCCCGCTTGCAATGTCTTTTGGCCCAACTGGCCGCCGTCCTGCCTTTTCCTGCTGCGTGTATATGCTGTGGCTGGATAGCCGGATGACGCTGGCGTGTGAGACGCGAGGAGCGCGTGCTGGCCGCGGGGCCGCAGGGCAGAGCCGTGCAGTGATGTTTGGGAGCCGGTACCCGACTCCCACGCAGCGCTTCCGCCGTGGGCGCCAGAGACCAAGAGCGACCACCCAGGCCCAGGTGAGGCGATGGGGGCGAAATGGGGTCAGAGGGGAGGGGCGCGCCCGGGCCGGGTGTCCCCCCGGGGACCCGAATTCACAGGCCCCGAGTGCGCAGTTGTCCCGGGCCGACCCTTGGGTACTTGCGCCCCTCTGCCTCACCGCATATCCCTGGAACGCTCTGCAGGTCCCCCGTCGGTGGGCGCCGGACTGTGCGCCCAGGTTTCTACGCCTGGAGGATCGCGCTGCCCCAGCCCCCGCTTGCAGGCTGCCATGGACAGTCTTCCACAACTGTAGAGCTAGGGACTCCAGGCCTGGATGCTTCCTCTCTGCCCTTCCTGCCCCGTGTGCACGTTGTGAAAAGTAACCTTCTGGGGGCTGGGGACAGCCCCAAAGGAGCTTCCTGGAGAGCGTGATCTGTGCCGGCTGCTGCAGAAACTCTCCAGAAGCCTCCTGTTGATCCTAGATTCAAGTCTCACTCCTCCCAGGTCTTGGAAGCTTTATCTGCGGTGTCCAGTAGGCTGGCCACTAGCTAGGTGTGGCTATTTAAATCGACCTTACAATGAAGGATTCCATTCGTCAGTCCCAGTAGCCACATCTCAAGCTGTCAGTAGCCAGGTGTGGCCTTTTGCTGCTGTGTTGGATGGCTGGACGGGGAATCTCGCGGTCATCACAAAAATGTCTGTGGGCCAGGCTGCTCGATAAGGTTGGCATGGCCACTGCTTCTCCGCCCCCTCCTCCCGCCAGATGCCATTCCAGCCACACCTGGTGCCCCTTCCTCCCGACCTGCAGGCTTTCCTGTCCTCCTCTTAGTTCCTGGCCTAGGCGTTATCTGGTCCGCAGGTCTGAGCTTACTGTCACTCGCTCACCTTCTGACCACTCTCTCCAATATTTCCTGTCTCAAGGTCCCTCTCCTTTCCTTCATAGCACTTCTTGTTTTATCATTGCTACTTATCTGTAGGTTTTCCATCTTATTTTTTGGAGTCTGTGAAGCAGAGATTGGCATTTATTGCTTACTGTACCCCCTGTGTGGGTGCAGTATATTAAGTTGAAAGATCCAGATGGAATCTGTTACTACTGGAGTTCTTTGGCTTATGAAAATGGTACTGTATGTGGTTTAATCTCATAGCTCATCGTAGGTCCTCAGTAGAAATCTGGTGCAGCAAACGTGTGGACACAGGGCAGCTCAGGATCAGGAGCGCAATTGTGATTTCAGATGGCTGCAGGAGACAGGCAAATCCGAGAAGCCTTTCTGGAGGAGGCCGAGCATTAGCTGGGTCATCTCTGTCCCTCTCCTGCTCTGCTGGCTTTGGTCCGTACACATTCAATAGCACGTGGCTAATTTGGATACTTTTACTAAATTAATTGTTCTGTTTTTCTACTTTTTAACTTATTACTTTTTGCAAATAATTAACAATCCCTACTACTTTTGTCTGTTTATCTTATCATTCTTTTTCTAAATGTTTGATGTATATGCTTGACTCATTTGTTCACATTCTTTTTAAAAAGCCTTTCGTATTTAAGGTCTGATAGCTTAAGTTCTGATAGAACAAATTTCCTTATTGTTGCTTTCTAGAATTTCTGCTGTTTTGGTATGTATTTTCTTCTCATTTTAGGAGTTGTTTAGGAGGAAGTTTTAAAATTTCTAAGTAGAGGATGTTTTGATGTTTTTGGTTTTGTTGTTATTCTACATTGGGTCGCATTTTAGTGAGAGAATACCGACTCTTCTCTTTTTTTTTTTTTTTTTTGTCGTTTTTTCGTGACCAGCACTCAGCCAGTGAGTGCACTGGTCATTCCTATGTAGGATCCGAACCCGCGGCGGGGAGCATCGCTGCGCTCCCAGCGCAGCACTCTACCAAGTGCGCCACGGGCTTGGCCCTGACTCTTCTCTTTTGAACTTTTGGGTTTCAGGAAGTGTTCATGTGGCCCTAGTATGGAGTCACTTTTCATCACTGTTCCATTGGGGCTTGAAAAGAAGGTCGAGTTTCTGTTTGGGGTTTACAGAGGTTTGATGTGTATGTCAATGAATTTTGCTACCTTAATTGTCTTATTTAGGTCACTTATCACTTTTACTTAGTTTTTGTCCTCCTGCTCTGTTGTGGACAAGAGAAGAGAATTAGTCTCTACCACTGTGGCATTTCTGTTCATTTTCCCTTGTGGCTGCAGGGAATGTGGGCTGCAATGTTATCTGGTGCATAGCTATTTCTGACTGTTGTGTTTTTATTCTGAAGGGTACCTGTTAGTCTCAAGGTGCCCTTCTTTGTCTTATTTCTCCCTCTCTGACTGTAAGATCATGACTAGTGCTTTCTTGAGTTTGTATTTACTTGGCGCACCTCTGCCCATTCTTTTATTTTTAACCCTCTGGATTACTTTGTGTCTCTTATATGCCAGATCAAGTTGGATTTTGCTTTGTGATTTAATCTGAGAATCGTTTTTTTTTTCCTCTACGTAAGTTCATCTAATTTACATTTATTGATAGGTCAAACATATTTGATCTTATTTTTGTGGCATGTGTGTGTTTGTATTATTTTTTGTCTTTTATTCTGTTGTCATTTGCTTTTTTTCTTTTTAGTTTTTATAGTTCTTCTGATATTTGGGAGAGTCTGTACCTTCGTCACTATGAAATGTTGTAATGACGTCTCATATAGTGTCATAAAATGCTCGTAGCACTGTATGTCTATGGCGATTATTTATTAAGTAGCCTGTGTGATGGGCAGAATGATGTCCTTCCCCTGACCCCGGCCTTACCCCAGGTAGCCATACTCTACCCTGGCACCTTGTTACAACTTGGGCTCCAACCAGTGTTTCATCTTTTAATTCTATTTAAAATATCCACATATCCACAAACTTTTTGAAGTACTCTCGTGCCATGTGTATAGAACATGTGAAACGATAACATCTACTAAGTGTGGTTTTCCAGCTGGGAATGGTTTATTTATTGTGTCTGTGAGTTTAGGCAAATTTTTGTCACATGCTCGTTTCTGCTACTGTTGAGCCGGTACATTTCTGGTCCTCATCATTTTGACATAAATGGCTATTTTTTCTGAAAACGCAAATTGCTTTAAATTCTCTTTTAATTAACACGTAATTAGAGTCAGAGGCTGCTATGATCTTAGCGTTAGCAGAATTTACCTCCACTCCGTCTTCAGAATGCCAGCAAGGGCGGAGAGAAAGGGTGAGGAGGCCTGTCCCCTCACTCGCAGACCTCCAAAAGGGCTCTGCCTCCACCAGTTGAAAACATTGCAGGGATCCTGGCT
This sequence comes from Cynocephalus volans, assembly GCF_027409185.1. Classification (NCBI taxonomy): domain Eukaryota; kingdom Metazoa; phylum Chordata; class Mammalia; order Dermoptera; family Cynocephalidae; genus Cynocephalus; species Cynocephalus volans. The sequence continues at coordinate 160,943,346 of NC_084461.1, read as the reverse complement.
TGCTAAACAAGTTAGTTAGCCTTGTAAAGCCGTTTCATGTTAGCTACGGTTCTGTGGCAGTAAAGGAGATAGTAATGAAAGCCTTCAACTGTCTGAGAATGCTTCTTTGTGCTCAGATCTGCATGACAACTTATGAAGTAGGTATTCCCATTTTGCAGGGAAGAAAATTGAGGCACGGAAAGATTAAAGTGTGTTTAAGTAACTTCATTTATATTACCTTTTCCATTAACTCCTATTAAGTGTTATTCCTGACTCACTTAAAAGGCTGCATAGAAACCAACATTCTCTGTTAGCCTGTCTTCTGCTGCCAAAGCAGATTCCTCAACTGAGTGAAATACCATCTCTAAGGATGCTTATGCAGGGGTCAAGAGAAGACCTTGTTCTCTTCAACTTTCTGAAGGCTCTCTGAAAAGTAAACTCACAAACATTAATAGGGGAAAAGGGCATGTCATTTAAAAAAGGCATGACCATAGTTTTAAGGGACACAGAAGCCCTCAGAATGAAGACCCAAAGATGTAGGTAAAACTGTCCACTTCTATGCTTAACTTCTATGAAGCAGGGGCAGCCATGTAGAAATGTGATTGATTGGACAAGAAAGGTATGATCTAGTGTTCGTACACTGAGTGGGGAAGCACAGCAAGGCCTGTTGCTTCACATCCTGTTGGCCTTTCTGTGTAGCATTCGTTCTTCCAACATAAAGGGCAGAGCCCTTTCTGGAATGGGGGTCTGTGACCTACAATCAGACAAGGTAGGCAGAGCATTTCTTTGTGGCAGCTCCAAGACAGAAGGCGGGGGGGGGGGATTAGAGTATAATTTTAGTCTTTGTGGTTGGCTTTGCGGAAGGGGATTCTGGTTTCTGTAACCCACTGTGGGGAAGAGGGATTAAAGTTTCCATGGTTTGCTTGCCTTGAGAGAAAATAAGGCTGGGATCTGGGGGGCAGGACAAGGTCAGAGGAAAACTTTGCTTTTGAGGCGGCTTCTGAGGCCTTCTCTTGGGGTATGACTTTTCTGAGCCCAACATTCATTAATTCCATGCAGACATTATTATGTAGAAAAAAAATTATTGGGGGCCAAGCCCGTGGTGCACTCGGTAGAGTGCGGCGCTGGGAGCGCGGCGGCGCTCCCACCGCGGGTTCGGATCCTATATAGGAATGGCCGGTGCACAAACTGGCTGAGTGCCGGTCACGAAAAAGACAAAAAAAAAAAAAAAATTATTGGCAATTTATTGCTTACAGTTTTTAGAATAACTTCTAAGACAGTTATTTTAAGACAGCTGCTACTTCAGTCAAGTAATAAAATCTACTTTATATATTCCATTATTCAGCAACAGTGATTAGTCAGTCATTAACTTACCATTATTAAATTTTAACTGGGAAACTGCCATAATAATAGATTTTATTATTCATTCCAATTTCCTGAGGCATCAAGTTTTCCATCGTGACTTATGTTTGATATGTAAATTTTACCCTTGCTGAGGGCGATTGCAGACATTTGAGTGTGGAATCCTTGCAGTGGATCTATTTATTGTAAAGGAAACTTTAAAGAGAAAGATAAACACCTTACTGCATTCCTTCTAGGGCAGCTCAGGAAAGTCAGGGCTGTTTCAGAATGACACACCATGCCTTTACACTGCATTCCCACCCCTTATAAAATTTATCCTTCACACATCTTGGTGGTCCATTCTTTGACTTTGTCCAGGATCATATTTCATTTAAGGTTCTGACTGCGTCACTGTTTAGAGTGTGCAGAGGCAGCGGGTGATCCAGAGGCATATCCTGTGCTTCCTCCGCAGAGGCACGAAAGCATCAACTTTACAGACAGAGAGGGAGGGCTGACCCAGGGAGGGCAGTGGTCTAGACTGAGAGCCCACCATTCCAGTAGGGAAGGTCAAGGACAGAGAAAGGACACGGCTGATAGGTAGAGGTGGAAGCCCTTGTCCATGGCCAGAGCCTTAAGTCAGAAGGACTGTAATGGTTTCATATGAAAGAGCCTTCCTTGGTATAGTTACATACCCTAGGTAGAAAGCCCATACATAGTCCCTCAAAGCCACAGGAGATCAGGGCATGGCTGGAGGTTTGCCTACCTAATGCAGAATAAAATACCTGATGTTTCTCTCACTGAATTGGCTGAAGTGTACAGAATTGAACATGTGTTAGAATAATTAGAACAGTGGTGCAAAAAATAACTTTTTCTCGTAGTCAGGTACCCTCAAAGAGCAGAGGTGGAGATGTTTTACTGAAGATTCTTTGATTCATTCATCCAGTCTTATCCCTAGGAGAGTTTTAAGTAACTTGCAGAATAGGGAAAGGTATTAAAGATATGTACCATGATGCTTACAGCCAAAATGATGAGTCGCTAGGAGTTGCAGATAGAAGGATAGAGGTTAATCAGAGAGGATTAATGTTAAAAGTGCTGTCTGGACGATAGGTAAATTGTAGGTTAAAGCAGTTAACTCCTTCCTCAAACTGTGATAAATTCAATATTGAGCTAGAAAAGTTGAAGGGAAGAAAACAGCATTGATAATAAGGTATAAATTGTATATAAATCATGTATAAAATGTAGATTAGCTCTTCATGCTGTTGTGTGAAGGCTAGAGTGGAGTATACTTAAACGGAAAATGGTAAACAATTGAAAAAATAACGGTGTGATTTTTAAATAGGATTTCGTGTTTTCCCTTATAGTAAGTATCTTATGAAAACTTTTCAAAATTACCCTTATTAGACAAAGATTGCTCAGGTTCTCAGTTATCTAAGTCCTGCCATTTCCACAGTAGTCCATAATCAAGTGACATATTCATATGATAATTTCTGTATTGTTTGTAAAACATGTTAATGCAACCATTGAATATTCTAATAAAATTTCCAAGAAGACTTAAAGAGCTTCCTTGATCTTCCTGTAACTAGGCTTGGTTAGGCTTGGTTAAGCTTGGTTAGGGAGAGTCGGCTCTGTGAAAGAAGCTAGTGATGTGCCCAGTGGCCCATCATTGTATGCTGTGGAGTGGAATCTAACTTAAGGAATTGGAGGGTAAGCAGAGACCACTAAACCTTAATTTTACTTTCGTAAATAGCAGAATAGATCTAAAATTCCTTATGCAAAAATTATTATCCTTTATGTTTTGCATAAGAGAAAGTGACCTGAACACTATTTTTCTGGAACAGAGCTATTCTGATAAACTGTGTTTGCATAGTTTGCTTTCCTGCTTTACATGATTTCACTGAATTAGTGCACGTTTTAAACCAAAGTTCAAAATATGTAATTCCTAATTTTAATATATATTTATGTATTTTTAAAATAATTATAAGAAGTAGACTTGTGATCATTTGAAAGATTTGGAAGCACTCAGCTGTCAAATTAGCTCTTTATAAAATTTAGTACATTGGCATCACTGGCATTTTAATCTCCTAGAAACACAAGTGTCAAGTTGAGGCTAACTTTGCACAGACTCACTAGAGAGATATTTGTAGCCCACATATGTTATGTATGTATGTATACAAAATACATATACATATATAAATTAAAACTCCACAGCACTTTCTGGATAGATTCCCTTGTGATAAAATTACAGGATTTAACTGGAATGAACTAACTATGTTGTTAACTACAAAGAATTTTATCATGTGGTGATCACTAGGTATTAGGTTCAGCGTAAAACAGGTGGGAGGCAGTGGAAAGCTTTCTTGTTGTCAAGGTGATATTTCTACCAAAGATACTTCCTCTGCCATTGCTGCGGCTTTTCAGGCAGTAGATTGATCAAACTGGAGCTTCTGCCTGGTGTGCTGACAGCAAAGTGTCCGTGATTCAGCTTTGCTCTTTGCAAAATCTAAAGGGATATTTAAGACAGAATGTGCCTTTGATAGATTCGATGGATGAGTTGCCAGGAAAATAAGTTTGGGGAGGACTACGAATGTATGACCTGTCTGCCTTTGATAGATTCGATGGATGAGTTGCCAGGAAAATAACAGTTTGGGGAGGACTATAAACATATGACCTATCTGCTGGCGCCAGTTACTCTGTGAGAATGAGTACCAGAGCTTCCCGTGAAGGCCACTTCTGTGTGCTAAATGGGGTATGGGTGGGGGGATGAGAGGAGGAGAAGGAGACCAGGGCTGTGTGCGAAAGGGATTTCTAATTTTGTTGGGGAAATGATGAACTCACTCGAGGCAGCACGAACAACTCAAGACAGAGCATCACAAAACGCTGGTTTTGTAGATCGTCTGTGCTGCAAGAGGTCAGAGGACAGGGTGACTCACAAGGATTGGAGGAGTCCAGAGGGCTCTTGGGAGGAACAGCAGCTTCAGCTACACCTTGGAAGGTGGACAAAGTTTCCCTAGGTTTGGGGGCTGCATTTCTTTTTCTTTTTTTTTTTTTTTGTCTTTTTCATGACCGGTACTCAGCCAGTGAGTGCAATGGCCATTCCTATATAGGATCTGAACCCGCGGCGGGAGCGTCGCTGCGCTCCAAGTGCCGCATTCTCCCGAGTGCGCCACGGGCTCGGCCCTGGGGGCTGCATTTCTGCCAGGAGAAACAACAGGAAAGAAAACCAGAGGCAGGAATGAATAGATACGATGTGTTTTGTGGAGCAGACTGGTGTGTTGAGACTGTTAGGCCTTCCCCAAATCAGGCAGTCAAAGATTTTAATCTTGGGAGTGGACAATGGAATGGCAGCCATTAAAGGCAGTAAGTCTTGCAGAGTCTGTGGGGGATTAAAGCAGGGGGCAGATGAGACTCCCAGGTGCAGGCTGGAGGAAGGTAGGGCAGAAGCTGTGGAGTGTGAGGACAGAACCGTGGTACCCACGTGGCGTGCCTGAGTGGCCCGGGAGGGAGGCTGTCAATGCAAAAACAGTTGGCTGGGAAACCTGCCTCTCTCCTCTGGGACGCCGGTGACCGTCGCTGTTGGCTTTGGCCGTTTGGAGACAGGGCGTGTACACAGCCCATCTCTGATCCTGTCTCTGGAAGCACGCATGGCATGTTGATGCTGATGGAATCCGATGCCCGCAGCAAGCACTGGCTGCAAGTGGGAAGTGGTTGCTGTCTGGAGCCAGTTTCCTCTCTGTCTGGCAAAGGACGATGCCTTCAGAATATTTAAGTCCTGGTGGGAGTGAGTCTTTTTTGTTCTTCACTTAAGGCATTTCTTCATGGTAGGATACCAAGTGCTCTTCAGTGTTACACCAACAGTTAGGAGAAAGGAAAACCCCACTGCTTTTTAAGGAATAATCCACTACTTTTTGAAAACAAACCAAACATCTGTTGTCATTTTCTAGGCAACATGGAAGATGTAAATTGTGATAAGGTGTTGGTTAACCACAAGGAGCTTATAATCTGGCAGAAAAGAGAAAAAAGATTATATAAAACCTGTAACGTGGTACTATAATCAAACAATGGGCTTGCTACCCAATGCACATAGAAAGCCAAAGTGTGATACTGGTTTTTGTGAGAAGAAAAAGCTTTATTGTGTGGCCCACCAGCAAGGAGGCAGGAGGCAAAGCTCCAATCTGTCTCCCATCTATCTGGGGTTAGGTCAGCCTTTTATGGATGGTGGATGGGTTGGTATGGAGAAGCGCTGGTGGGGCAGGTTTTGATTGTGTGAGCTTTAAGCTTGGCTATTTATGGAAAGGCATGGAATGGTGAGTGTCAGAGTTTAGGCACCGGAACTGCCTGGACAAAGGACCCCTCACTTCTGAAAGGACTCAGGAGTTTCAGGTTCAGGTCATGTCCCTGCCTCCCTGTTTCTGTTGGTTCCTGATGTTATTTGGAGGGCAAGGCTTTTTCTAGTGTGCATGCCCAGGCTGCATGACTTGCAAATTTTGACTCTGCTCCTGCAGGAAAGCTTAAGCAGTGGTTAAATAATGGACCAGGTTGAATTGGTCACACGGTTACAGTAGGGTGTATAAATGACCATAAGTGAAGTAGATGTAGGGGCCAAGGGAAAACTTCCTCTTCACCCCTGAAGGTTCATTAATAAGAGTCAATGACAAATTTTGATTGATATGAAGAAAAGGCACTTATTATTTTAATGTGATGGGAGGGGCAATACATGGGGTAATCACAAAAGGGTAATTTCCCAATTTTCTGGTGGAGTGCAGAGGCTTATATAACAATCGTTACAAGGGAGAGGGAAGGAGAAGAATGTAGATGATTCTCTTGAGGAACAGTAAATGATTATTAGGGGTGAGACCGAGAGGCAGATGTAATGTTGTGAAAAGTTCTGTCCAGCTGTGGGGCCCTCCAGTCTCTCCAGTCCCTCCTGGAGTTGTTCTCTCCTGGTTATCTAAGGAGGTTCCTAAGGAGGAGATCTTAAGACAACTGCATTTCTTTTGGAAAGCTTTCTTAGATAAGTGCTTGGGGAGAGGGGAACAAGACAAGGTTAGAGCAACTTTAATTCTGAGGCTCATTTCTGAGGCCTTTTAATTTTAAAGCACTCAGCATGCCAAAGCACCATGTTTTGGGCAACAGTTTTCTGCACCTCAGTACAGAAAAAGAGTGAGATGGCTTTTGCTGGAGCACGCGCTGGTTCGCAGGAGTCTGACTCACTCTCCCACCTTGAACAACTCAACCAGTACATCGGGAGACCTGGATTTTAACGTTGCTTCTGACATTTTGTGTTATTTGACCTTGAACAAATGAGAAAGTTTTGAATTTCTCAGAACCCAAATGAGGGTGTAGTCCAGCCTTTTTCACTCCATATCTCCTGGAGATTACAGGTGCCCCTGGAGGTGCAAATATCACAGTGAAAAAGAAGCAGGCCACCTGCTTGTCTTGTATTGGACTCACTAGTTTTGTGAAAAAGTGGTAGGGCTTACACCATGACTTCCCATGTCAGGGGGTTCAGTGGCCCCAGACGTGTGTTTGCAAGCATATTGCCTAGCACATTGAAGTGCCACACAGTCTTGAAGCTTTAATTAAACCAAGATAATGGAAAGAAACCAGGTAACAATGTAGTCTCGTTACTTTAAAGAACAAAATATGTATGAAATTACAGCAGACAGACACACACACAGTTTGCTGCCTCATTGCTTTAAGAAAATTCTTTCGTGTCTCATGCTACATCAGAGGTGGAACATATGTGGGTAAGGTGAGGAGCTGAGATATGGAGAGAGGACCCCAGTGGCCTAGGAGGGGGACTTTTCAGGTTGGGTACCTGTACTGATGGGTGGATCCCTTTCATGTGTTGACCTAAGAGAAGCTGAGGATGAATATAGAAAGCATAGGATTTATGGAGCCAACATGATGATTGCAACTGGGGAAATGGATAGGTCACATCACCCTGAGAAATGTGCTGTGAAGAGGGCCAGCAGAGCTCAGCATTTTATAATCACAGGAATGAGAAGAATCAAAAGAGAGAGAAAACAGACCCCCCCTTATTATTACATAAGTGTTTTTATCGGTGTCCATGTCTATAGATGTGGGATTGTTACTAGGTTAAATCCTCCATGCAGGGATCTAGGGTTGGGATTACAAGAAACATTCTAAGTTGTTTTATGGCTTTCGGGTACCATCATGTCTGCTTCTAAGTAAAAATGGTCTTAAGATAATGTTTTCCAGGACAGGTGGACATGGCTACTGACTTATCCCAGATCTCCCAAGGCACGACAATTTAGCTGACCTGGTCAGAGCAGATTTTTTTGTCCTTACATGACATGACTCCACAATAGGACCTTGTAAAGTGCATACATACAGTGACAGGAGCACTGACAAGCTTTCTCTGTGGCATACTACCTCCCAAGCAATGGTAATAATACGAGTGGCCTATGCTGGATGGCAAATGAGTATTGTAATCTTTCAGATGATACCTGGAGAAAATAATGTTTTAGGAGTGAGTTATGTAATAACTTTGAAATCTCCTCTCCCTTACTTTTAGAAACAATTTTTCTGGCAACACACTTTTATCAATGTTTTTTTGGGGGGGGGTTAAAGCTGCAGTATTAAAATATGAGACAAATAAGTACCCCATGATTGCCACTTTTTATCCACTTGGGCACACAGAAGAAATGCACTTATGAGAAGGTCGGGTAGAGTTTTTTGTGCCCCAAATGCTGATGGGGAAGTTGGAGCAGGCTTGACAGCGTGTTTTCTTTCTCCCACAGGTCCTGTGCAACTTGTTCAAGTCCTTTTGCCAGATGACAATCATTGAGACCATCGACGTGTTTGCGGGAATTGCTAACTTCTCTGTTGTGGGAATAGGTGGGGTGTTGACCGGCATCTTCCTGGTCTTCTTAGCGGCATTTACGACCCGCTTCACTTACAGTATCCGAGTGATTGAGCCACTCTTTGTTTTCCTGTACAGTTATTTGTCCTACATAACGGCTGGAATGTTTCACCTCTCAGGCATCATGCCGTAAGTATTCCATTGCTGAAAACTCTTGGTAATTACCTTTCACTGAATTCATGTATGCTAAGCTAAGATATTCAAGTTGAATAAGTTATATAAAAGTCTAGGTTTTATTATTCTTTTACGAACAATTAAAAATAATCATTCTTTCTTTTTGTTACAAGGAAATGAAAATATGTATCAGCCGAATTTATACTAACATGATCTGATGCTAAGATGTAAAAACACTTAAAAGTTATTTCTTGGGTCTCATATGAAATATAACAATAAACTGTTGGGGACGATCTTGGTCTGGCACTAGAAATTTTACGGGTTTGATGCTCATTCAGTGTTGTCCATGTGGCAGGCTGTAATTTATTCCAGCAAGACATCACCCAAGCTGCTCTTGAGTTCATGTTCTGGAATTGCTTATGTATATTCACTTCAGTAATCTCAGTAGTAAAAATATTTTATATGATAGACTGAATTGGAAATAATTGCCCAAAGTCATTCCAAGCAAAGTTCAACGAATGAAGGATGTGATCAGGTAATTTTTGTTTAGCTTTTTAAATAAAGAGGTATGATTATGAAGCAAGAAATTTATAAAGCAAGAAATTATTTATTCACTAAAGATCAGTTAGTGTACCATTCACTAGCTGATTTTGAAGGACATGCTCAAGAAGTTCTGTGAATGGGCAAAAGAATGGTATGATTTGGATCCCATGTTATCCTTTGGAGGGTCACTTTGAAAGAGGCTACTCATTAGGTGTGGGTGTTCTTGTAGCTTCCAAAAACAAGCCTATTATGTAATGATCATACCCTGTAAATGGTCAGTGAGAAATACTTAGTAATGGGTGCCTTTGCACTTTTTTTTTATTTTTGCAAATATTTATTTGCAGGCTGTATAATAGGAACTGCTTTACCAGTTTAGAGTTTTGCTGCTGTAAACATAGGCCTAGTTTTACCTGAAATTTTCTCTCCCAAACTGGTTTAGGTTTTCGTTAGCCGTTTGGCTGAGGACTATTTTCTTTTTTGCTTCAGATCAGCACTTGAGAGTCGGCGGTCCCAGCAGCCCTTGTGCCCCTCCCTGGCATTGCTGCAGACCAAGCCAAGCCATTCGCACTGTTCCCGCTGCAATGATACCTACACCCTACCCCAGAACGACACCATCAAGCTCTACAAGGAGCTCCGGTGCCCACTCGACAACTTCGAGCTGGTCCTGTGGTTCTCTGGCTCGCAGGGCAAGAGCTACCCGCTGTGCCCCTACTGCTACAACCACCTGCCCTTCCAAGACATGAAGAACGGTGAGTGCAGTGTCCCCCAGCCCTGGCCACTCGCTCCCGAGCCTGGCCTCTCCATCCCTGCTGGGTACCTGCGGTCTCTGTTTGACATCCGTCCCTGCCTCACACCATGCTGGACATTGAGTGGACCCCTCACCCCGTCATTGAGATAAGAGACCCCAGAGTATATCTGAGACACAGCTCAGGCATCAGCCAGCCAGTCTGCCACCCTCTGCCCAGGTCACAAGTAGGCAGGCTAGTCTAGAATGGTCGGGATTTGGGCAGGACATGTGCTGTGCCCCTTTGTGGGCTGGGGTGAGTGAGAGGGTGAGTGAGTGCCCTCGGTCACTGTCCATCGCTGTTCTCTCCTTGCGCTTGTTATTGGAGAAAGGCAAGTGTGTTTCCAGGCAGGGCAGAGAGCAGCGAGCCAGGAGCGTGAAGGGGGCCCAGGGCCCGGTGCGCTGCCCCATGGCTGTGCCAGCTCCTTTACAGACAATTGGCCTCACAGGGTGTCGTCATCCCATTCTGCCCACGAGGAGCCAGGAGGGGTGATGAGTTCACCTAAGGGGGGTCTGGAGAGAACCCTTAGAGGTCACACTCTGCAGTTAGGCTGCCAGGAAGAGTGAGGCCCTGTCCCTGCCCTGTGGCAGCTTCTAGAGTAGTGATGGTCCCATGAGGCCCAGTGATGTCAGGACCACATGAAGCTGCCAATAACCAGCTGCAGAAGCAAAGCGAGGGGGGATGGACTCAGCTGGAATCCACCAGGAAGATGTTGGCTGGGCAGGCAGGCCTTAAAGGTTGATGAAGTTTTAGATATGCAGAGAACAGGGTGATGGCATCCTGGGGGCTTCAGGAGCCCAGGGCCACCATGAGCAGGGGCATTCCCAAGAGTGAGGCCAAGAGGAGTTTGTTCTGCTGGGACAAGGGATCCAGAGGTTCCCTTCAGGACCACACCTGCAGTTGAACAAGTTCTGTTCATTACTCATTCCATCAAAGGAGAGCATGCACCAGGAGGAACCATGGGGTGTGTGTGTAAGAGAGTGTTAAAAAGAAACTTATTGCACTGGGTTTTATTTGTGTGATTTAGGAGACAGTCTAAGGAAGCTCTAGTTTGGATGTTGTTGAAAGGTGAGGGAAATGCTATCAGTGGTTAGCTCAGTATCTACAGGGAGGGTAGACAAGAGCAAAGGTAGAGCTGTCACTGGTAATGAAGTAGTAGCCACTCATTTCAGACAAGAGAGAAGGATGTTTGGCATTTTGTGGGCTGCACAGGGATCAAGAGTTGTATGTACTTGTGGTCTCAAAGTGAATGCCTTCGTTGGCTCAGGCTGCAATAGCAAAACACCATCAACTGGGTGGCTTCAACAACATAAATTGATTACTTCTGGCCTAAAAAGGAAGCCAGGGACAAGAGGAGAGACAGAAAAGGAGGGACAGGTGCTGCTGTCTGAAAGCCAAGTGGGGTCCCACGAAGAAGAAACAGCCACATGGATTGGGGAAGGCATTGGCCAGTGAGCAGGTGGAGGCAGCCCAGGACACACCTAACAGAAGATGGATGGGTTGGTGACATGAAGCTTCACAGTGAGGCTACAGCGAGACGTCTAGGGCCCGGTCAACTGTGTTAATTTAAAGGAAACAAGGCAAACATTGACCATTTTTTAGTACAAACCATGCTACACATATTGAGGCCTTACAAACATGACCCAGGGAATATCTATTGGTGTGGTGACAGATCTACAGTATATGAAAGGGAAAAGAGTAGGTGTCTAAAGTGTACGTGCAATTAGTTGTTGCAATGAAGAAACAGGTGTGTGTGAGTGCTCACACTAGGAGGCCAGAAGGGATTGGAAGAACATCCTGAAAGCACTGAAAGAAGAGATCCATGAGCCCAGGACACAAAATGCAGCAGAGACGTCCTTAAGGAGGGAAGGCAAACAAAACCAAACACACACAAAGGCTCATGAAGATGGGAGAAAACTAGGAGAATACACCTCCAGACAACGCAGACAGACATCCCAAAATGATGTGAAAGGAACTTTTTGCAACCCAAACAGTAAACTATCTCGGACAACAAGAGAGCCTATTCTCCTCTTAAATTCCTGAACATCGTTTGAGTTTTGAATGTCAAAATTTTGCCACTGTCTCAGAGGTGGGGATTAATTAATGTGGACGGAATACATATGACAACTCTAATAAAGAGAGCAGGTGGTAAAAGAATCTATATAGGGTGCACGGCTTCTGCATTTTATGTTTGTCAGAGCCAGAGTTGCACCAGAGAAAGTTGAACAGACAAGGAAGACGTTAGACGAGGCTATTGCAATGGGGGAACAGGCCAGAACTCACTCTGAGCGCAGCTCTATTGAAACAAAAGGCAGGAGGGTTTTGAAGCACTGAAGTGAGCGGTGGGAAAGGACTGGAAGACTTTCGAGGGAGGTGGACCGATGGGAGCTGTCCAGCACACCGAGTTAGTTATTCCTGAGTTGGCAAATGTTGTTCTCTGTGATCAAGCCACACATGTTGGCTAACCGGTGCCCACTAAAGTTTGGCTCCGACCCTCCTGTAGAGACTAGGACATGGGGGCGCTGTCTTCTTGAGGTGAACTTCAAGGCTGCCTTGGTCACTTCTGTTGGGAAAATATTAACCCAGCCTAGACTGTGAAATGATTATGATATATTGATATATTGATACAATGCCCCCCCAAAACAACTTAAAAACTATGACAAAATCACTTAAAAAAAAATTGGGTAATCTTAGTACTCCTACACCTAGAAGATACAAATAAAGTAGCTACAACATTCATATACAGGATTTTGTGAAGACCTAAGTTTTTATTTCTCTTGGTTAAATACCTAGGAGGGAAAGGCGGGTCATATAGGCCTGTCCCACCTGTGTCATGCCCCCCCTCTCTCCACAGTCTTTTGTACGTGCCTGCTCCTGACATGCCCTGCATGTGCTTGTTCCTCTCATGTCCGTTACACACACGCTCACGTGTACATTCTGTGCCTGCGCATTCTGTGCATGTGCATCGGTCATCCCAGCAACCGGCCAAACATTCCAAGCTTTGGCAGTTGGCTGAGTTGGTTGAGTTGGCAGCTCGAGGAGCAGTCAGTGCTCAGCTCTCTTACTTGCTCAGGGAGAGAAACTCCACAACTGGAGGAAGTTTCAACATGGGTAGCTACGTGGGCAAGCTTCGCCCTGCATGCCCCCTGCCCTGGGGGGCAATGTCCTGCTAGAAGGGCTCACACACCCGCAGCCCACTCACACCACTGTCAGATTCCCACAGCTGGCTGGGTCCACCCAGCAGCCCATGTCCTTGGGTCAACCGGTGGGCCATCCCACAGGTACCCAAGAACGTCACACGGGCGCTGAGACCAAAGCATCTGCCAGGAGATGTCCTGTGGCCCTGCAGATACTGTATTCCCTGCTGGGGGTCCTTACTTCCATCTATAGACGTCAGCACCGGGGGATGCCGGTACTGTCTGCTCACAACTGCAAGGTGTCCTTCAGCTCAACACCCAGCTGTGCATAAGACTCCTGCACAGTGAGGAGTGTGACGAGGGCCCTTGAAGAGAGCATCAGAGAAAAGGCTGAGCAAGCGAAAGACCCCAAAATGACAGAGAAGCAGGAGGGTGAGAGACAGGGCTCCAATAGTGCTGGCACTGGCTGTACACAGTCAGCATTTAAGCCCTTTAGGGTCAATGCAGCCCTCTGTTCCTTCTTGCCCAGGCCTCTGCAGAGGAACCTCCAGATGGGGTGCTGGCAGTCCACATATAAGATGCCCCACACCTGTTGTCTGAGCTCCTGTCCTCTACGAAATGCCATCACAAGCTCCTGCAGCTTGACTTCAAGTATCCAACTGCTGCAGAGGAGGAAGGGTCATGCCTCAAAAAAACTGCAAAAGGAGGGCCCTCAGCTTCCCATTTTAGATACTGAGATTTGCCAGAGGAAGAGCCCAGGTGCAGCAACAGGGCAGGAACTCCCCTCTAAGAACTCCTCGCCCACAGTCCACAGCTCCAAGACCCCCCAACAGAAGATTCCTCTGCTACTGCATAGGTGAGGTGAATGTTTTATGTTGCCACCATGCCCTGAGCCAGGTTTTCGAGTCACCGCTGATGACCTGGACAGGGAGAAGAAGGCAGCACTGCAGTGCATCAACGCTGCCTTGGGAGGAGACAGGGGGGCCAGGCAGCCTTCTGACTCCCTGTACCAGCTGCAGGGACTACCCCTCCACCTGCTGGCCCTGTGACCTCCCTCGTCTCCTCCCAAAGCTCCCCTCCCAGTGGGGATCCTAGTGCAGCCAAGGTCACCACCACACTGCCTGCAAAGAGGTTCCGGGTGTCAGCCAAAGACACTCCCAGCCCTCCTGGAAAGAGGCTCTGTGTCTCCACCCCAACTCAGACACTTCCTGGCAACCCTGGAGCCGACACCCAGTCTAGAGTTGGGTCCTCTCGTGGGCAGAAGCGCAAAGCCCCTGAATCTGGATCTTAAAGGTTCACAAAGAGTTGATAGCAAGACTAGAAATCAGGCTAGAAGGAGTTTATTGGCACAGGTGGTGCGGCAGAGACATAGGTACAGAACCTAGCCTGACCTCCTCCCTGGGGTTGGGCTTATGTTTCTTCTTGTGGTAAGTTGTGTTGTTCCGATTGGCCATAGCTTATGTTGATGAGGAGTTAAATGAAAAGTCCACTGGTGGTAGTTGTAGTTATTGAGGCCTTATGTGAATTAGGTGATTTTTAGGTTTGTGATTATTGGTTCCCTTAGTGTGTAAAGTAGGGTTTCAGAGGGGACCAATGGCATGGAATTCTGTTGCTGTTATGAGTTTCTTTGTCTTCTTACTATACGGGGAAGTTCTGTAGGGCAGGAACCACCGTTTTGAGTATCTCTGAGTGGCGCCATCTTGAGTAGTCCTCCCTGAACCTAATATTCCTCCCATTTGTGTTTGCTAAGAAAGAAAGGATGTGAGTTGTTATTAGGGAGACCCCCAGACTGTGTATATGGATGTAGGTCCATCTTCTGTAATGTCTTCCTGCTACAAAGGGGTGACGAGGGGCTAATGACCTGAGGGATTTCCTTGTCACTGAGGTCCTTGAGGCTGGGGTTGATAACGGGCATCTCTCATCATCAGAATTTTAGTTACCCACTCATGAGTCATTGGACGGATGGTCGTGCAGAGGAACTAGGAGAATTGTTGCAGAAGTATAGGTCCTATGGCTACCGGAAGGAAAATTATTACAAAGGGAATTAGGATAGGGAGCAAAATGGGCAATAGCCATGAGCCCTTAGATCATTCAGAGTTTTTGGCAGAGTTTTTAGGTTTGTAGCTTTTTCCTGACTGAAAAAGAACATGGTAAGGATGATTATTCTTCCACTTCCGTCCATTCAGTTATTTGAGGGGGCAAGAAGTCCCTGAAATCCCCTTGTAGGTAGCAGTCCCAAGGAAAAGATAGAAGTGTGTTTTTGCAGGCTAGAACTTCAGGTGTGTTTGTAAGGAGAGAGTCGTAGTAGGTTGTAGAAACCCCCTGCAGCTGACACAGACACCAGCCAGGGCAGCTCACTCGTCAGCTGGGTGTATGTTGGCTGGAGTAGTTAGGCTTCTGTGCTTCTGGATTCTGACTTCTCTTGTGGATTCCTCAGGTAACCTCGTCAGCCTGATAGAGGTGGGTGCGAGAAGCCAGGAATGATATTTCTCAGGATGTCCTGAGAGTTTTGAATTGAAGTCTGGTACATTTTCTAACCTGGAAAAATGAACCCAAGCACTTATACTTGATAATTTTGCCATGGTTGGGGTGGTGAGAAGTGCCTCATGGGGGCCTGTCTACTTAGGTTGAAGAGGTTTTTGGATTTAAGTCTTTTAGGAGAACCCAGTCCAGGGCTCAATGTTGAGAGGGAGAAAGGGACTGGAATAGGGTTTTGGTAGGTGGGTGTTAGCGTACTTGTGCAAAAGTAGTCGGGTGTGTTTTAGAGCAGGTAAAAAGTCTCCCAAGGGGTGAGGGTTATAAGGGAAGTTACTCAATGGAAAAAGGTCTTCCATACACAAGCTCCAAGGGACTAAGAAGTTGGGGTACTCTTGGCGTTAAGTGAATTTGCTTGAGGCCTATTGGGAGTTCAGGCCATGGCATGTGTAATTGTAACAGTTAATTTGATAAGGTGGTTTTTAATAATAGAATTTGCCTTTTCAACCTTTCCCAAGGATTGGGGCCTATACGGAATGTGTAATTTCCAAGAGATGTCCAAAGCCTGTGAAACTCCTTGGGTGTTTTGTGAAATGAAAGCTGGACCATTATCAGACTGGACAGTGGTGGGGAGACCAAACGGAGGGATTATGTGTTGGAGCAGGATCATGGTGACAGATGCTGCCATTTCTGAAGTGCTAGGGTCAGCTTCTACCCATTCAGTGGAGGTATCTACCGATGTAAGAAGATACTTTGGTTTTTTATAGGAGGCATGTGGGCAAAATCTACTTTTCAGTCTTGTGCAGGACCCTGACCTCTAGCTTGATGGGTAGGGAAAGGAGGAGGTCATAAGTGGCCTTGTGGGGACGTGCAGAGGCAAATATTACAGCCTTGTGTTATTGATTAGATAGCCTGTGGGAGATGAGGGTGTTCTACTGGAGGAGACAGAAGTTTAGAGAGAGGCTTGTATCATCCATGGAAATGGTTAGGAAGTTGTGTTAGGATACTGTACACCTCTGTGGCCAGAAGGACTGTTTTACCTTTGAGAATGAGCCATCCTTTTGAATTGTGAGCTCTGTTGTGTGAGGGACGTATGTTCCTCGGGTGAGTAGGGTGGCAGCTGCACAGGCAGAGCCAACGTTTGGTGTTGGGCCTGTGTGAGTGTGTGTTTCTTGGCTTCAACATCTGCCTGACTGTTACTCACAGCTATTGGGTCTTGAGGTTTTCGGTGTCCCTTGCAGGGAAGGATGGCTGTGCAGCTGTGCAGGTGTGCTGCCTGTAATTGTTTTAGGATTAAAGGACCTTTAATTATAGGTGCTCCCTTGGTTGTCAGGAAACCCTTTTTTCTCCAAATTGGTGCATGAGAATGAGTTATGGGATAGGTGTATTTTGAGTCTGTGTATACGTTTATTCTGAGTTTGTTGGCCAATGTTAGGGCCCTAGTGAGGGCTATAAGTTCTGCCTGTTGTGAGGTTGTATTGTATAGCACGGGGCTGGATTCAGTTATCCGACTTAAGGAAACAGTTGCATAGCCTGCCTGTGTTATCCTCTGGTGTTTAAAAGAGCTCCCAACTATGAACCAGTCCGGTGTGGGGGTGGTAGTGGGGTGTCTGAAATATCTGGAAAGGGGTTAGTAAAGTGGTCTGGTGTTTCCTTACAGTCAGGTTCATCTGTTGTGGGTTGGGAAGCGACAGGCAAAAGTGTAGCTGAGTGAGGTGAGGAGCAGCAAGTGAAAGTTTCGTTGGGGTTTTCAAGAAGCGAGGCTTGAATCACCTAAAGTCTGGTGGCCGAAATCTGTTGGGTGGCCTGGTGGGTAAGAAGTGAAGAAAGTGAATGGGCACAATGTACTATTATTTTTCAGAAGAGAGTTAATTTTGAGCTTTCTTGTATTAGTATAGTGGCTGCAGCCAAAGACCGCAAGAAGGGCGGCCAGCCAAGAACTGTTTTATCCAGCTGTTTGGATGAGTGAGTCACTTTCCTGAGGTCGGGCCCATACTGTTGAGCCAGTAATCCCAGTGCAAATCCTGTCTGCTGTCTACATAGACAAGTAAGACTTTGGGTTGGGGAGTGCCAATGCCGAGGAAGAAGTGAGGGCTTGTTTTAAGAGTGAAAAGGGAGTAGATACAGGGAGACTATGATCTAAGGGTTCATGGAGACTCCCCTCAGTGACCTGATACAAAGGTTGAGCAATGAGATCAACATTTGGCACCCAAAGTCTAAAATATCCTACTAACCCAAGGAAGGAGAGAAGTTCAGCCTTTGTTTGGGGAAGGGGAATTTCTTATATGAGGCGTTTTCTGTCTACTGTGAGAGCCCTATGACTTGGGGCAAGCAAAAGACCCAAATAAGTAACCTCTGTTTTGGTAAGTTGTGTCTTCTTAAGTGAGACTCAGTAACCTTTTTGTCCTAAAAAGTTTAGAAGGAGGATAGTATGATGTTCAGAAAGTTCTTTTCAGGGGCTACATAGAAGTAAATCATCGACGTATTGCAGTAAGGTACTAGGGGTGACAGACAGGTTCTGCAAGTCTTTCATTAAAGCTTGGCCAGACAGGTGAGGACTGTCTCTAAATCCCTGGGGTAAGACTGTCCAGGTGAGTTGTGAGACCCATGAATGTGGGCCATTCCACGTAAAAGGAAAGAGGTCTTGGGATGATGGGTCAGGAGGAATGGTGAAGAAGGCATCTTTAAGGTCTAGCACCGTGTAATGTGAGGTATTGGGGGCACAGAGGAAAGAAGGATGTAGGGATGAGACGACAAGGGTAAGCGGAAGAACAGCTTCATTTATAGCCCTGAGGTCCTGAACCAGAGGATAGGACCCACTGTCTTTTGAACTGGAAAGATAGAGGAATTATATGGAGAGCTGGTGGCCCTTAAAAGTCTGGCCTGTAGTAATTTATTTATGATGGGTTTTAGACCCTTTAACCCTTGTGTGGGCACTGGGTATTGTGGCTTATATGGGAAAGAAAATGGGTCTTTTAAGGTTATATTTATAGGGGAGAGATGGGTAGCCACTGAAGGATTTTCAGTGTCCCAAACCTGAGGGTTGATTACATCTGGAAAAGGAGTAGTAGGTGGGACAGAATTTTGGGATTCTCCCTGTGTGATGAAAAGGAGATTATGTGTTTTAATGTCTTAAGTGGGTGTAAGGTTAAGCCTGTGTGTAGCTTAGTGAATAGGTCTTGCCCTATTATAGCAGTGAGGCAGGTAGGTATGGCCAGGAATGAATGAGCGAAAGCTGTGTCTTGTATGACACAGGTTAATGGTGGGCTTATCGTAGGTTTGGAAATTTGAACATTTACCCCCATAATAGATTGAGGAAGGGAACAGAGGTCCCACATGTTCAGGAAGAACCAAGAAAGTGGCCCTCTTATTGAGCAAAAAAGACATCAGCTTACCTGCCACCTGCATATTTACCCTGGGTTCAGCCTTGTTGATGGTCACAGTGGGGGCCTCTGAGCCCAGGCAGAATCAGTCTTTGGTGGCATGTCCCAGAAGTTCTGGGAGGTGCCGTCCCGGCTCAGATTTGGGTGTTGGAGTGATGGCCCCAGGCTCAGAGGCATGAAGGCAGTCAGACTTATGATGGTGCGTTCTCCCACAGGCCAGACAGGGTCTCGGCAGAGCCTTGGGATCTGGGCAGACTGTGGCCCAATGTCCTTCCTTGCCACACTTGGAGCACAGCCCTGGAGGAGGTCAGTGTTGTACTGTTGGTGCTTTAGGATTCTGACTGCGCTGGAAGGTGGAGACCCTCATTTGGAATTTAGCCTGATCCCTTTTTACCTTTGGTAGACTTTGTTCCTCACCTCTATTATTAAAGACCTTAAAGGCTACCTTAATTAGGTCCTTTTGAGGGGTTTGAGGGCTTCTAGTTTTTGTAGCTTTTTCTTGATATCTGCTGAGGTAAATTGTGGATGTAGCTATAATTGGCCTGCTTCAGAGGTTGGGTATAGGTTGGTGTATTTAAGGACCACCTCTGTGAATTGGCTCATAAAAGGAGCCAGGTATTCATCTGACCTTTGTGTTACTTCTTGGATTTTGTCATAATTTACTGCCCTGAGTGCACCTTTCTTCATGTCTTCTATTAAGAAAGTAATTGGTTATGTTCGTTTAGCCCCATCTTGAGAGTTGGTTTGGTTGTCCCAGTTAGGGTCAGTTTGAGGGACTGCCACGGTCCCTACTGGATATCTGGTGGGGTCTTGAGTGCGTAAAAAGTCGGCAAATGCAGTAGTGGCTGGCCAGACCCTATCCTTTCCTCGGGGTTGAGAGTAGAGGATGTGGTGACGTACACATCATGCCATGTAAGATTATAGGTATGTGTTAAATATTGAAATTCTTTTCCATACTGTGTAGGGTCTAGTTTCCTTTCTTCTATAGAAGCAGATACCATACGTCATGAGGGTGTAGGGAGCTCTATTTCAACAGAGTTGGGATCAGAATACAGCCTGGCACCACCTTTGGGAAGAGTCTCCTTCAGGAGTTTGTGTCTGTACAGAGACCTGAAGGAAAATTATGAATTATATCCAAGTGAATCAGTAAGATGAGAGCCTTCACGGTAGGAGAACAACATGCCCAAAGTCAGAAGTAAGAGCCTGGTATGAGTATGTGAAACTATAGAGTCATGTCATCAGAGTAGATGCTGCAAGTTGCGAAAGTGAGGCTGAAGAGAGACAGGGGCCAAGTTATAAAAGATGGTCATGAACGTGTGCTGCTCTGATCTACTTTCAAGAACTTACCATTCACATTGGAGGACTGAGGTGAACTGACATGCTCAAGCTCAGGGCGTTCAGGATCTGCTATGTTTGAGCTGAAGACATACTCTACCCAGGCAGCCCCCGGTCAAAGACTAAACATGATAGTGGTAATGGGGGTTGGCATATTTCCACCTAACAGGGAATATTCTAACAGGCACTCTTGGCTCCAGAGTTCTGCACTGGGTTGGCTGAGGCAAACCTGCATTGCCCAGTTCTACTTCCTTCCACCTTTGTTTTCATACACATAAACTCCCCAACGTACCTCTTTCATTCCTAACTCCATAATATGGATTGTACATCACCCCAATGTATTAGAAATTTAATCCCTACTGTGACAGTATTAAGAGGATGGACAAACAATAAAAGGGAAAAAAAGGAACAGAAGATATTTAAAACAACCAAATGAAAATCTATAAAATACCAGGAGTAAGACAATACCTTTCAGGAACAACCGTAATGTAAATGGATTGCATTTCCTACTTAAAAGACTTAGACTGGCTGAATGGATTAAAAAGCTAGAGTCAACTAAATGCTGCCTACAGAAAACTCACCTCACCTGTAAAGACTCACACAAACTAATAGTGAAGGGATGGAAAAAGATATACCATGCAAATGGAAACCAAAAGCAAGCAGGAGTACCTATTCTTATATTGGAAAAAATAGACTAAAAGAAAAATTGCAAAAGGAGACAAAGAAGGCCATTATGTAATGATAAAGGGATCTATCCAGCAAGAAGTCAACAATCATAAATGTATATGCACCCAACACTGGGGCACCCAGATATATAAAGTAAACCCTATTACACCTAAAGAGGGGCATAGACCCTAATACAATAATACTGGGAAACCTGAACACCCCTCTCTCATCATTGGACAGATCACCTAGGCAATAAATCAACAGACGAACACAGGATTTAAACTACACTTTAGACCAATTGGATTTGGCAGACATCTACAGAACATCTCATCCAATAACTACAGAATATACTTTCTTCTCTTCAGCACATGGAACATTCTCCAGGATAGACCAAATGTTAGGTCATGATCAAGTCTCAACAAATTTTTAAAAACTGAAATCATCTCAAGTATCTTTTCAGACCACAATGGATTAAAGCTAGAAATCAATAACAAGCAAAATTCTGGAAACTGTACAAATACATGGACATTAAACAACATGTTCCTGAATGACCTAGGGGTTCAAAAAGAAATTAAACATGAAATCACAAAATTTATTGAAACTAATGAAAATAAAGACACTCATATCAAAACTTGTGAGATACTGCAAAAGCAGTTCTAATGGAAGTTTATAGCAATAAATGCTTACATGAAAAGAATAAACTTAAAATAAACTATCTAATGCTACTCCTCAAAGAAGCAGAAAAATAAGAACAATCCAATCCAAAATTAGTAGAAAGAAAGATCAGAGTAAAACTAAATAAAATAGAGAACAGAAAAGTGACACAAAAGATCAATGAAACAAAAAGTTGGTTTTGTGAGAAGATAAACAAAATAGACAAATCATTAGCTACAATAGTTAAAAAGAAAGAAGACCCAAATAACAAAAATCAGAAATAAAAAAGGAGACACTACATCTGATACCACAGAAATACAAGGAATAATTGGAGACTATTATGAACAACTATATGCCAACAGATTTGAAAACCTGGAGGAAATGGATAAATTTCTGGACGTGTACAAACTACCAAGCCTGAACTAAGAAGAAATAGAAAACCTGAACAGACCAATAATGAGCAACAAGATTGAAGCAGTAATCACCAATCTCCCAATAAAGAAAACCCCAGGACTGGATGGCTTTACTGATGAATTCTACCAAATATTTAATGAAGATTTAATACCAATTCTCTTCAAACTATTCCAAAAAACTGAAAGAGACGGTTCTCCCAAACTCATTCTGTGAGGCCAGCATTACTCTGATACCAAAACCAGACAAAGATAGAACAAAAAAAATGTACAGGCCAATAACTCTGATGAACATAGATGCAAAATCCTCTACAAAATATTAGTAAATGGAATATGGTAGCACATCAAAAAGACTGTACACCATGATCAAGTGGGATTCATGGTTGACTTAGCGTATGACGGCTCAACATATGCTAAGTCAATAAATGTGATACAACACAGCAACAAAATCAAGGACAAAAACCATATGATTATCTCAATAGAAACAGAAAAAGCATTTGACAAAATTCAACATCCCTTCAAGACAAAGACTATTCAACAAATTAAGTAGAGAAGGAAAATATCTCAACACAATAAAAGTCATACATGACAAACCCACCACCAACATCATCCTGAATGGGGAAAAGCTGAAAGCTTTTCCTTTCAGAACAGGGACAAGGATGCCCACTCCCAACACTCCTATTTAACATAGTATTGAAAGTACTAGCCGGAGCAATCAGGCAAGAGAAAGAAAGGGCATCCAGATTGGAAAAGACAAAGTCAAACTGTCCCTATTTGCAGATGACATGATCCTATATATAGAAAAACCAAAGACTCTACCAAAAAACTCTTAGAGCTGATAAATGATTTCAGTAACGTTGCAAGATACAATATCAACACACAAAAATCAGTAGTGTTTTTATACTCCAACAATGAACTAGCAGAAAAAAATCGAGAAAGCAAGCTCATTTACAATAGTCACCAAAAAAATAAAATACCCAGAAATCAATTTCACCAAGGAAGTGAAAGATCTCTACAAATGAGAACAACAAATCACTTCTGAAAGAAATTAAAAAGTGCACAAAAAGATGGAAAGACATTCCATGCTTATGATTGGAAGAATTAACATTGTGAAAATATCCGTACTACTCAAAGTGATCTATAGATTCAATGCAATCCCCATCTAAATACCAATGACATTCTTCACAGAAATAGGAAAAACAATCCTAATATTCATATGGAACAACAAAAGACCCTAAATAGCCAAAGCAATCCTCAGCAAAAAAATAAAGCCAGAGGCATAACACTGTCTGACTTCAAACTATACTAGAAAGCTGTAGTTACCAAAGCAACATGGTATTGGCATGAAAACAGACACATGGATCAATGCAACAAAATAGAGAACCCAGAAATCAATCCACTTACTTACAGCCAAATGATCTTCAACAAAGGCACCAAAAACATACATTGGGGAAAAGACTGCCTCTTCAATAAATGATGCTGGGGAAACTGGATATCCACATGTAGAAGAATGAAACTAGATCCGTACCCCTTGCCATATACCAAAATCAACTCAAAATGGATTAAAGACTTAAATATAAGACCTGAAACTATAAAATTCCTAAAAGAAAACATAGGGGAAACATTTCAGGAAGCAGGACTGGGTACAGTCTTTATGAATAAGACCTCCAAAGCACAGACAACAAAAGGAAAAATAAACAAATGGGATTATATCAAATTAAAAAGCTTCTGCACAGTAAGGAAAACAATCAGCAGAGTGAAAAGACAACCTATGGAATGGGAGAAAATATTTGTAACCTATGCATCTGTCAAGGGACCAATATCCAGAATATACCAGGATCTCAAACAACTTAACACTAAAAAAACAGTAACCCAGTTATAAAATGGCCAAGGAGCTGAATAGGCACTTCTGAAAGGAAAGTATATAAATAACCAACAGACACATGAAAAAATGCTCCGCAGCACTAAGCATCAGGGAAATGCACATCAAAACCACACTGAAATATCTCACCCCACTTAGTCTATTTTCAAAAAGAGAATAACAAATGCTGGTGAGGATGCAGAGAAAGGGGAACCTTCCTCCACTGTTGGTGGAACTGTAAATTAGTGCAGCCGTCATGGAAAATAGTATAGAGGTTTCTCAAACAATTACAGATAGAATTGCCATACGATTCAGCAATCCCACTGCTGGGTATACACCCAAAGGAATGGAAATCATCATGTTGAAGGGATACCTGCACTCTCATGTTTATCGCAGCTCTATTTACAACAGCCAAGAGATGGAACCAACCTAACTGTCCATTGACAGACAACTGGATAAGGAAAATATGGAATATATACACAATAGAATACTACTTAGCTATAAAAAAGAATGAAATTCGGCTATTTGCAGCAACATGGATGAGCTTGGAGAAAATTATAAGTGAAATAACCCAGGCATAGAAAGAGAAGTACTGCATGTCCTCATTCATAAGTGAGAGCTAAAAAAAAAAAAAAAACCGAATAAATAAAACAGAAAGATAGTTACAACAAACACAATAACTCGTACTTTCAAAAGGAAAGAACAGAACTGTGGCTACTAGAGGTGAGAAAGGGGGAGTGGGAGGTGGTTGGCAAGAAATTGGTAAAGGGTCAAAAAGAATGATTAGGTTTTGTAATGGTGAGTCACAAATTGTACTGATTAGATTGTCACATATCGCATATAGGTATTGATATTCTACTCTATGTCCCACAAATATGTGTAATCAATTATTTTTCAATAAATTAAAAAGAGTGGGAAATCCTATTATGGTAATTGAAAGATGGGGCCTTGAAGAGGTGTTTAGAATACGAGGACTATGGCTTTGTGAATATATTGATCCACTTATGGAGTAATGGAAGTGGTTCTGATGGCTTTAAAAGGAAAGCAGGTGAAAAGCTTAGTCTCTCTCTTGCTCAGCCATTTTCGCCATGTGACACCCCACATTGCTGTAGAGAGAAACCACCAAAGAAAGCCCTCACCAGATGAGTTCCCTGGACTTTGGACTTCCCAGCTGCAGAAACTATAAGCAATAAATATTGTTTCTTTACAAATCACTCAGTATTGAATTGTGTCCCTCCCCAAAAGTTTCATGTGTTGGAGGCTTGGTCCCCACTGTGACAGTGTTAAGAGGGTGGGAAGTCCTATTATGGTAACTGACAGGTGAGGCCTTGAAGAGGTGATTAGATTGTAGGACCACACCCTAGTGAATGGATTAACAATGGTCAGGGGCATGGTTTGGAAGTCTTTAAAAGGAGAGCACACAAAGAGTCTCTCTCTCTCTCCACTCCACCATTTTCAGCCATGTGAGACCCCTGCATTGCTGTAAAGCCACCACTGAAGAATCCTCTTACCAGATGTGTTCTCTGGACTTTGGACTTCCCACCCTCTGAAACTGTAAGCAATAAATTTCATTTTCTTTTAAATTACCAAGTTCCAGGTGTTTTGTTATAAGCAACAGAAATGGACTAATACACTCCATGTTAAGCATGTGATTCCTAGAAAACTTAACAGACAGCAATGTCTATCACAAGAAGGAGACTATGGGTCTATGATTTTCAAATGTCTTTTAACTATGAGTTCTTTTGTTCAAACAAAATCTCACAAAGAAGCCCATTTTACAACGCAGATGAAGTTAGGGCCTCTCTGATTGTAGCAGGAGTGAAAGACACAGGATTTAACTCCCTGTGTCCACAGGACTCCAGGCTCTTCAAGGCAACACTAGGAAAATAATTGAGAGCCACTGAGGAAATTTTCTTAAAGGCCATGAAGTGGTCAGCCTTTCATTTCAGGTGGATAGTTCTCATGGCTGCAGGATGAGAGGGCAAGTGACCCTCTAAGAAACTTTTTGTTCAGTCTGAAGATGATGAGGTCAAATCTAGAATGGCAGGAACAAGAATGGAGATGAGGGACAAGATTTGAGGAGGAAAAATCAGTAGGACTTGACTGGAATTTGTTGGGTCTATTGATTCATTTATTAATCAGCAGATAAGTAGAGAGTGCTCCCTGTGTGCTCAGCACTATGATAATTGAGCTGTGTGTACAATGTTGAGCAGAACATATACCATCCTTGCTCTATGAAACTTACAGTTTGACTCAGGCTCTGAGAGGAAGAGGAAGGGCTCCAGGGGGGTGCCAAAGGTTCCACTGGAGCAGGTGGTGTTCCTCAAACCAAACAGTGACTAGTGAGGGGTGCAACCACTCCAGTGGATCTTCAACAGCATTTTATTGAAATAAAATAGAATGGAAAATATCAGGGTGCCTTGAATGCCCTAAGGGAAAGAACAGTTTCCAGATGTTTTGCTTGTTACATATGTGAAATTCTGTAGTGAATCAATATGTACAATGTACTTCTTGTTGCTTTGCCTCCCACGATTTGTCACCCTTTTTCCCCTGGGTGACAGAGCTGCCAAAGATTACTCAAAGCCCATCTCTTCTGAGCAGTAAGAAGCCTCATTTGGGAAATTAACCACAAATTGGGGCTCTCTTCCTGCATTTATTTTCCAGCCCAGGACGTTACAGTAAGAGATATAGGTGGGGTTATAGTTTTAACAAGTTTTAACAGTAGAAGCTGATAAAATTCAGTAAAAACAAGCCAGATGACATTCCATAAGGCAATTAAGTGATCCACCATCAAAAGTTTGATCTTAGCAAACATTCCTTCTCCCCACACAATTCCCAATATCTTTACATATCAATCAGTAACTTGTCTGTCATAGAACCAGCAGCCTTGCTGTGTTACAAGTCTTTATCTTACATCAGAGACTATATAGCCTGGGGAAAATTTCTTGTTTTTTGTAAGGTCAATATTTGAAACTGCAAGGCTTTGGAAAACCAGGCCCTGTGAAGTACATTTGTTTTATGCATACTCTGCAACTTCTTACTGAGAGACAAGTTAAAAAAAACAAAAACCAACCAAACAAAAAAACCGTGTAAAATGTTGGGTAAAAAATGACCACACACCTATAACTCTATATTCCTTGAAGGGACTAATTATTTATCTCTTACTCATTCTTGTGTTCCTATACGTGGATAGATTGAAGTGGATGGATAAGTGGAAGTATGGGTTATGTATTCACATGACACATGGATGTATTAAAAATGAATGAGTGGTATCCGGTGGGCTTGAAGTGAAGAAAAAAATAAAATAAGTGGGAGGTGAGGTGTGTAGGTTAATGGGTTATGGATGGGTAGGTGGATGAAAGTTGAATGAAAGGATTATGGATGGAAGGAGGCGAAAAGATCTATAGGAGAAGTCGGTGTAAGGCATGCTGAATTTGAGGTGTCTGAGCTGTTGCTGAACAGTGGAGGTGGACATAGAAGTTAAGGTCGCGAGAGAGGTCAGGGTTAGGAGGCCGAGGCTCTAAGGGTAGTAAGAAAGGGGTGAATTAGTGTGAGGAGGAAAATTGTAAGCGCACGTCTCCACGTGAGACCTTTTGACATCACGGCCACTCCGCGCCACCGCGAGCTCCACCCCACCCCCTACCACCCCACTTCAGCAGGCCCGGCCTTCTTTCCTGCAGACCATGCCCCCGACCTTGGCCTCCAACGAGCCTGAATCCTCCCTACCACAAAGTCCTCTGGCTTTGCCCTCCGCACTCCCCACTCTTTGGGGTTCGTTTCTAAGTACCTGCTTTCCTGTGCGGCCGCTGACCCTCAGTGTCTGGCTGGCCAGAACGGCGTTTATGCTGCTCAACGGCTTAAGACGATTTTTTTTTCTCCGCCTCCGCCCATTCCCACCAGTCAGTCTTTCCTATCAGGTGCCGCTGGGTGGGCGGCCGGGACTCCGGGCTGGCGGGTCTCCTGGGACACCATAGAGATGCAGACCTCCGACGGCCCAGCCCGCTCCCTCCCGAGTGTGGCAGGGGGGAGGAGGGAGGGCTAGAGAGCCTACGTCATTTTCGGTCGCCTCCGGCAGGGTAAGGAGTAACGGCACCTGAGGAGGACGCCGCCGGAAAAGGCAAAAGCCGAGGACAGCCAGAAGCCTGAGGGGATGTGGGGTTGCACGGTGAGCCTAGAAGGGAGTTGGGGGCTGCAGGTGATTCTGTCCCCGCCCACAGAGGGCTGCTGTGAGTCTGGATCTGAGGCCTTCATTTCCTAAGAGAAGGGATCAAGGCTTCTCTATGGGTTGGAGGAGAAAGAGCAGGGTTGAGGACAGCCTTGAGTTACCAGAGTAATTTGGAGGAAGGCCTGTAGGCGCGTTCCCGCTCCTCAGCTCCGAGCTGACGTATCTACACCGGCTGGCAGCGCATTAAGATGGCTGGTTATGCTACTACTCCCGATCCCGTGCGGACACTTCAGGAGGAAGCGGTGTGTGCAATCTGCCTGGATTACTTCAAGGATCCTGTGTCCATCGGCTGTGGGCACAACTGCCGAGGGTGTGTGGCCCAGCTGTGGGGTAAGGAGGATAAGGAAGGCCAGGACGAGGAGGAACATGAGTGGGAGGAAGAAGACGACGAGGAGGCGGTGGGGGCATTGGTGGATGGGAATACTACTTTTCGAGAGGTGGTGTATGGGAGGAATGCTGACGAGTTGTTCCAAGACCAAAAGGATGATGAACTCTGGGTCGGTGACCGTGGCGTAAGGAATTGGGACAACGTGGACTGTGTGGGATCAAGAGAAAGAAGAGCAGGAAGAGCCTAGGAGGCTTGAGACATGACCTGAGAATTGATGTGTACCTAGAAGAAGGGATATTGGAAGAAAACAACGAGGAGGAGGACGAACAGCTGTATCCTGACATCCCCGCCTCCCCCTCCCTGGCAGCTCACCTGCCCCCCAGTGCCGAAAGAGCTTTACACGTCGCAGTTTCGGTCTCAACTTGCAGCTGGCCAACGCGGTCCAGATAATTCGCCAAATGTGCCCCATTCCTTATCGAGGGAGGTGGGGTAATGATCAGGGCATGTGTGCCAGACACCAGGAAGGCCTGACTCTTCTGTGAGGTGGACAAAGAGGCTATCTCTGTGGTGTGCCGAGAATCCAGGAGCCACAACAGCACAGTGTGGTGCCACTGGAGGAGGTGGTCCAGGAGTACAAGGTGAGAGGAATAAGGGGGAAATATGGGGGGCGCGGGTTGGGTGGGTGAAGGAAATGGAAACAAGGGGAGCTGGGGAATGGTAGCATCCCTTTCTCACCACCCACTCAGGTACCTGCTATTTGAACTTCTCCTTTGGGGAGGGTGGGAGCACAGTGGAGAGAGATGGGTATATGTGGACAAAGAAGACACAAAACCATGAAAGCTGGGGCAGATTGGCTTCCCCGGAGTAAGCTGAGCGGACATATCATGGTAACCCGAAGCAGGCCACTATTGTTAATACTGTCAATCTACTTAAGTATAAGGGGTACAGGTAACAGATACCTGGTGTTTAATTTCCCTTTAATGTGGGTTCTGAGACCTTGACCAAAGTCCCTGGGACCCTTACAGATAGGAATGGAAAGCGACAGTACTTGCAGATAT
Source organism: Cynocephalus volans (assembly GCF_027409185.1). Lineage (NCBI taxonomy): Eukaryota > Metazoa > Chordata > Mammalia > Dermoptera > Cynocephalidae > Cynocephalus > Cynocephalus volans. The sequence continues at coordinate 160,914,166 of NC_084461.1, read as the reverse complement.
TAGACGTTTGGTACCTCACAGCACACGCAGTGTCAAAACAGATGACTGGTGTTAGTAGACAGAAATGTAAGGTGTGAGTTCTGGACTAATGGGAGCAACTGGCCACGCCCCTCTCCGAAAGTCTGGAGTTGCTTCCCCACCTTCACTAGGGTCTATTTTCCCTCTAGGGAAAGGCAGAGGACATAAAAATCTTTCATGGGTCAGAATGAACCTCATGTCCTGCTCACTTTCCAGGTATTTTATCATGGTAAAAGGAGTGAGAGATTTAGGATAAGATTATTGTCTAATCTTGGGCAGCTCTTAACCTCTTTGAGCTTCACTTTTTCCCTAGGATTTTTAGGATTAAAAGAGATCAAGTATGTGAAAATATTTTATAAAGCACAAAGTACTAAATAGATGTTTGCATTTTTACTTGGCTTTCTTCTAACTTATCTTGCCTTATTTGGGTGCTGATAATGCCTTGCCTTCTAGTCCTGATCTTCTAAGCATTAGAGAATTGTCTCAATGACAATGAGCATGAGTAACATCTTCTTTACCAAAAGTCTAGATGGATTTGATCTCTAGCAGTACCTAAGGAAGGGGAGGTTGTCTTTAGGCCCATAGAAGTCTTAATTGGATATTCAGCTATGCAATGATTTTTTCTTTTCTTTCTTTCTTTTTTTTTGACAGCTGGCCAGTACTGGGAACCAAACCCTTAGACCATGGTGTTACAAAGCTGTGCTCTAACCAACTGAGCTAAATGGCCAGCCCTTAACCATTAACCTAGATATTGAGTAGCAGTTGCTCACATCTCAGTAGTGCTTTACAGTTTATAAAATGTAGTTTCTCATGTTCTCCTACAGCAGTGTTTTCAAACTGTAGTTTTTGACCAATTAGTGGGTCTTAAAATAAATGGGTCATGCCTAGCATTACTTTAAAATGAAATAAAACATCAGAGCACATAAAGCATAGTAAGGGTAAGTACCGTTTTATGAAACTTTTAAGTAATATATACTGTACACATGTGTAGACTTGGTCTCAAAGTAAACTGTACTACCTACTCTGGGTTGTAGCCACAACACAGACACAGAACACTGTCCTACAGATGTCATCTATTAGATATTATCATTACCACCACCACCCCCATTTTACAGTAACTAATGGTAATTACACAGTTAAGACACAAGTCTAACTATAAATCAACTTTAGGGACAAACCCTAGCACCATGTTTTCCCCCAGGGTAATAATTAAGTTTGTCCATGAAGAAACTACTCCTATGTACTGTGCTTCAGGGTTTTAGTACACTGAAGCTGAGGAAAGGAGGGAACCAATCCTCTGCTAGATTTTTCTGGAAAGGATTTTGAAACAAATTTTAATTGAAAGCCAATTTGGAGAAAAGTGATAGTCTCTTCAACTGGGGAGGCCAGATAACCTCATTTAAAACCGGAAAAGTTATTTGTCAAGCATATCAGTAAGTATAAACAAATAACAGAAATAAGTAAGTCAAACTGGGATGATCCCTTTCTGAAATATATAATATTTTTAAGTACACTTTTATTTTCAAACATACAGCAGAACTTAAGTAATAGTGTTGCCAAATATAGGAACTATACTGGACTGGTAAAAATTTGTATTTTCTGTAAGTTATGTATAAACTGATGGTAATGACACAATCTCTTTCATTCTTTATGCAGTTTATACTGTCGCACTTCCTTTCACTAATAAACATATAAATTATAGTGGGATGATTTAGAATTTTATGGAACAATCCTCATAATACTATTTTTGTATAGCAGTTTATTTAATGTCATAGTATACATTGTCCATCACACTGCTCTGGCTGCAGTGAATTCTCACTTGCTACCTACTAATTCAGCACAATTTTTAAAAATCTACTTTGGAAGTGATCAAGCTTTTTAGTTTTAGGGGGATTGAGTAGAGAGGTTGTTACTAATAGATTCAAAGAATAGATCATTGATTTTCAGAAAGGGGAGAGAAAGACGTTCTCTTCCCCTTCTCCTACAAATTATATCAGCATTCCAGGGTGTGGGGAGACTTATAGTTTATAAAATCAAATTTAGTATTGTAATGTTGAAGAAAAAGACTTAACTTTTCATAATATAGGAAATAAAGTTGGAAGGAACTCCTTGACTGAGAGGAATACAAAGAAGAGCAAGAAAGCATTCAGAGCAAGGCCTATAATCAATGAGGTGTATGAAAGGTTGGGTAGCCACAGGAAATGTTCATTGTGGATATGATACCACTTATACAGCTGTTTCTATTGGATATCCAGGACAATTATAGTGTTTTAAGGTTGATATTCTTTTAAAGTTTGATTTTGTATAAAAGGCTTTTTGGCCCTGAAAGTTTCTTTACATCTTCCATTTTGTCCATCCCGTGAGTTAGAGTTCATCTTGACTCTGCAGGCTAGAATCAGAGGATTATGAAATTAAGATCATTTAGATTTGACCAAGGGCATCATTAAATGGTGTCAGGTTTTAGGCGGCAGATCAGTGTATAAAAAGAAAATGAAGATTTCACTTATTGGGGCTCAGGTGTATAGCTGGATGCCTGTATTGCCCTGTCACCCAGCTGGCACTAAAAAAATTATTCATCATTCTGCAAAAGGGACCAGATGCTTCTATCATCAGTACTTGTTTTTCTGTTTTCTCCTTTGAGGTAGCTAAAAATGGCAGCCAAAAATTTTTTTGAGGCTTTTATCAAGTATATATTCACGTTATGATGCAGAAGATAGGGTCAATTTCTTCAGTTGCATTATCTGAAAGTGTTGGGCAGTGACAGCATGCCAAATACTGTTAAACTCATGCCCTTAAAAACAGTGGAGTGTTCTGCTAAGTACAAGGCTCTGCAGCTTTAAGGTTGGACATTACTGGAATATTGAAAGGAATCTTCAAAGGCCATGAAGGCTTAATATTAAACAGCCCTTTTAATTACAAGAGAAAAAAGTGGAGAAATTTGTGAAAACTTGCATTCCAAGTGCTACCACAACTTTGAGAGGAAATTGAAGCACTCCAGAATTTCTTCATCTGCTTCTGCAGTCTTAACTCTGAATTAATGACTGAGTATATCAAACTTCAGGATTTAAAAACATCAGCTCATTCTTTGTTATTAGTTGAGATGAAGAAAACTGTGCTTTGCTTCCATTCAAAATAAGGCTTTCAAAACTGGATGTGCTATTTTCATGAGCCTAATACTTGACCACCAGAGACAACATTTTTGAAGTTTATCAAATGAACTGAGTTGGGGGAATTTTTATAGGAGTATATGTTGATGGTGCTACAGCAATGGCTTGTTTTGGGCAAAAATTGAAGTTGACATTCAAGATGTACCACAGCAGTCACCATCAAGCATGACCTTCCATCAGTTATCTATTGGAAATCTTCAGCTTTGCTGTTAGCATAGACCATTGTGAGAAATAGTACATTCCATCCCAATTTGCCTTGCTTTTTGAAGACCTGAATGCTGTTCAGTGTTTACTGTTACATACTGAAGTTCCTTGGGTGTCAAAGAGAATTGTATTCAGCATTATGAAATACTTCAAGCAAAACTTGCCAAAAATACAGTCATAAAAGTACAACGTATATATATATAAGTATATATGAGCAAATTCATGCTAAAAATTTATAATTTTCTTGGCCAGTCTTTGAAGGACGAGATTCATGAAGGTTATTTCAAAGAAAAAAGTGAAACATTTAGAACTAATTTTGGGTGATGTGTCCCTGACCTGTGGTAGTGTTTGGGAGGAATATGTTTCACACTAATGTTCATTCCTCACTGGAAGAGCTTTGGGCCGGCCTGTGGCTCACTCGGGAGAGTGCGGTGCTGATAACACCAAGGCCACGGGTTCGGATCCCATATAGGGATGGCCGGTTAGCTCACTTGGGAGAGCGTGTTGCTGACACCACTAAGTCAAGGGTTAAGATCCCCTTACCGGTCATCTTTATTCCATTTGTTCCATTTTCTTCTTACATGTTAAAAGCTTTTTTCCTCCTTTGGTATATCTAGCTGTGGGAGAAAACAGTGCAAGAATGTTGTTGAAAGATACTTGTGTTTTGTTGCATCTTCTATACCACCCAGGAAAGAAAAGTTCAGACTTAAGGGTAGCATTGTTATCATATCATCTGAATAAATTTCTTCCTTCTAAAATTACCATTGCTTTGGTTAATTTTAGTCATGATACTTAATTTTTAAATTTTAAATAACACTGAAGGAGGGAGAATATGAGATTTTGAGGTATATGAAAAGTAGGAGTATGGGTTACAAAAACATTAGGAAAAATTGGTATATCCATATGCACCAGATGTTCACTGTTTATTGAATGTCTTCCTTATGAGGTTCAGCTGTTGACTGTTGTATCGCAAGTCAGACTATTTAAACTTGCTTCTCTATTCCTGTAGCTATAGTCTGGACCTCATCTTCACACAGATTTGCTACACATCTGAAATCCTCAAGTCCAATTGCACTATGACCTTAGCTCTTAGCTTTATAGTGCACTTAAACACACTCCTATTTATCTGCCCTTCAGCTTTATGGAGCCACTATTGCACTGACTCCATATTTTTTCCTTCCTAACTTATCAGACACTTGCTAGCCTTACTATCTTACTGAGCTTGGACCCCATGATTAGTTTTGGCATGAAGACCTGATACATGTTGTGGTCTAGACCAGAATTTCTCAACCTCAGCTCTATTGACATTTTGCATGAGATAATTCTTTGTTGGGGGGACCTGCCCTGTGCATTGTAGGATGCTTAGTAGCATCCCTGGACTCTACCCACTAGATTCAGGTAGCAGTCTTCCACCAGTTGTGACAACCACAAATGTCTCAAGACACTGCTAAGTGTCCTCTGGGGGACATTGAGAACTACTGGTATAGATTCAGGGAAAGTAGTCATATCTACATTACCAGCCTCGTTTAGGCCCTATAGCCAATACCTGGCATAGGTGTTCAAAAGTGTTCAGTGGAAAAGAGCCTCACCTAGCTGGAACCTTATTAAAAGTAGCCTTAGCATCAGTGGATTAATAGATATGACACCCACTTCTCCCAGCTCTTGGAGTGGGGGTGGCAGGGTCAACAAACCTTTTTTAAACATTAGAGCTGCCTGTGTCACTTCTATTTGGGAGAACAAGGGCCACGACATAAAAGCAGTATACAAAACCAAGATCTAGAAATGATAAGTAATAAAGGCGGTCACTTCAGCTACTCCTTAGTTTCAGCGGACGATAGGCAGTTATTTTTGTTTAAGTATTAAGCAGTACTAGTAAATAAGACCAGAGCCTGTGTTCTTGTCAGAGTGGAGGTGGCCCCTGTCTGCTCTTGTCAGAGTAGGGGTGGCCCTGGTCTGGCACATACAACGTCAGCCTATAAAGCACTTCCTTAAAACCTAAGGCTCCTCTGTCATTAGCCATCATCCCCTGGCCTCTACGCCATACTTCCTGAAACCCCTATAGGACTTACAGATTCCATGCTCTTTCCCACCCCCAAGCCCTGACCCTCTCTGAAAGTTATCCTATAACACTGAAGTTATTACAGATATTTATTGGCTGATAAAACAGTGTTGCAAGGGCCGGCCCATGGCTCGCTTGGGAGAGTGTGGTGCTGATAACACCAAGGCCACGGGTTCGGATCCCTATAGGTATGGCCAGTTAGCTCACTTGGGAGAGCGTGGCGCTGACAACACCAAGTCAAGGGTTAACATCCCCTTACCGGTCGTCTTTAAAAACAAACAAACAAACAGACAAAAAAAACAGTTGCAAGAAGGGGAAATGAAGACACTAGACCTCTACATTAAATCTAATAGAACTTTGCAATGATGGACATGTTCTATATCTGTGCTGTGCAATACAGTAGGTACCATTACTCTTGAAATCTGGTTATTGAGCTCTTAAAATCTGGCTAGCGCAACTCAGGAACTTAATTGGGAGGGTGGCTTACAGGGATTGAACCCTGGACCTTAGTTTTATCAGCACCATGCTCTAACCAACTGGCCAGCCCAGGAACTTAATTTTTTTTTGTATTTTAATTAATGTTAAGTAGCCACGTGTGGCTATCAAATCATAAATGGTATAGTTCTATGTACAATGAAGGTAGGTAGAATTTGGGTTCTTCCATGGACTCTTTAGAGTACCAAGTCTAAAGGGAAGATGAAAATGGAGAAAAGAGACAACTTTGTTTTTCTAATCAGGAGAGGTAGGCTATAAGGTGATATTTTTAGGCATAAAAGGAGAAAATGTTTTTTAATCTGACCAAAACAGTTTTGAGCCAGTTATGTGGGTGATGTAACAGGGGAAAACTCTAAAGAAGAGTAGTTAAAAAACTGTATTACCCCTTATCAAAAAAGAGCTGGGGCTGGCCGGTTAGCTCACTCGATCAAGCATGGTGCTGATAACACCAAGGTCATGGGTTCAGATCCTTGTACTGGCCAGCCGCCAGAAAAAAAAAAAGGGGAGCAAGCGGGACTGGGGCTTCAAAATAGGAGGGATATAAATACAAAATAAGGTTTTATTTGGTGCCTGATTTTTGAAAATGGGATGTGGGGCCATACCTAGTTTTAAGCAGGGTTCTTCCTTTTCTCCTTTCACAGCAAATCCTGATAGAAGGTGGTGAAGAGATTTAGAATCCTAGAAGGAAAAGCAGTTTGTGCTGGCAGTATTGAGAGGAGAGGAAGTGAGAGGATCTGGGAGTAACAGGGCTGAAGAGGAGGAGATGGTGCCCCAGGCCATGAGGGCTAAAAATGGTAAATTTAATTGTAGTCTACCTACAAACCAGAATCCTCAGAGGTATAGTATGAGAATCCTGGGTGTGGGGAAATGAGCTCATTTCCATATATGAGAAGTGTAGTAGACACAACAAGATTCCTATTATCAGGAGACCTGCAAAGAAAGGACATGGCCCTCTAAGTTATTACTTTTCTCCCCACCTGTGCTCCCCCCACCCCAGCCCTAAGAAGGGAGGAAATGGATACCTCCAGATTTGAATTAGAAATAGCCTTAAAAAACAAGGAGGCTCATTCCTGCATAGCTATCTCTCCTGCTGAGGTTCATGCTTAGGCATTCCTATCCTTTTCCTTCATCTAAAAGGACTCTTATCCAAACTTGGTCAGAGCCCTCTAGTTGACAATTCCAGTTGACACCAAGCAGGGCCCCACAAAGATAAAGGGGGATCCAGGTGGCCTGGAAGAGGACCCTTGTAGATAACATCTTTTTCTCTGCCATTTCCTAGGCCCATAGAATCCACTCCTCCTACAGCAAAGGATGAGATTTCTTACAGGCCTTGGCTGTTTAACTTAAGTGTGAGCAGGGAGGACTGTCTCTTCCTTAGCCCTCATACTCTTGTGAGTTAGCCAGCCTCAAGATTCCATTCCTGCATATTTTCCCCACCCTGGTTCATATGAAATTCTCTGTCCAGTAGAAGCTGACAAAAGGAACGTTGGGTTATCTTTTGTTTCTTTCTATCACCTAATGCTGCTTTAACAAGAAACCCAGAAGCTTGCCTTCTCCTGGCATTTCTTATACTGCCTGGACTGTAGCCAGGTGCTTGAACCATCCCCATTCCTAAATCCTCTGACTGTGCACATCTGCTGAGGTGCCCAGGCCTATCCCATAGATCCTAAGGAAGCTCTAACAGAATGCATTAGCATCAAATTTCTGCCTAAGATGGACACTGAATCTTTTTTTTTTGACCGGTAAGGGGATCGTAACCCTTGGCCTGATGCTGGCTGCACCATGCTCAGCCAGTGAGCACACCGGCCATCCCCATATAGGATCCGAACCCATGGCCTTGGTGCTACCAGTGCCGCCCTCTCTCGAGTGAGCCACAGGGCCGGCCCGGACACTGAATCTTTATTAGGAGACAGACATTTAAAAAAAAAAAAAAAAAGGTGTGTGATCTTTTTGTAAGATTTATTCCAGGACTGACAATGCTACATCCCCACCTCTCACTAGAAGGAATGGGGCAGCACCTATAATTGCTCACATGTTTCCTGTCTCCAACCTTTTTGAGCTTAATTCTTTAGGTCTCAAACATTCAATAGTTTCTGTATACAGATCCCAATTCTAGACACTGAAATGAAGGAGGTAGTGTAGGGAAGAGAGAGATGGATTGGTATGTTCAACCACTTAATCATAAGGCCTTTAATAAGTACTCAGTCCCTCCCTTAGACCTCTTGTCCAGTGCCTCAGCTCTTGGCTTGCTTCACTTCTTGCCTTGATTACTGCAGTAGCTTAACTCTTCTTGTTTCTAGTCTTGCTCCTCCACCCTAGCCTCTACTCTGACAACAAATGCCTTTTAGCTAAATCACGTGTAGGCAGGAGAGGGATGAGATCAGAATCCTAAAGAGACGGCTTTAGGCTTCAGGACAAAAATCCAGATTCCTTAGCAGCAAATGCCTTCCTGACTAGGGCTCCTTGCCCACCTTGGGTTTCACTTTCCCCTACCTTTCCCCTCAAAGCCAACCCCCTCCCAAACCTCTGCACCCATGCTGATCACTCTGCCTGGAACCCTCTTTAACCACTTGCTCTTTACTACTCATCCTTCGAGGCTGGCCAAACCCTCCACTGAGTGCTGAGAATGCAACACTGAGCAGAAACAAACCAGTTCCTGTCCTCGGGGCACTCATATAAGAGAGCCCTGAGGGATTCAAATAACTACACATTGAGCTAAGGACCAGTACACACTACACAACCACTGTGAGAGCATGAAACAAAGGAACCAGGCCTAGACCTGAATAGAGGGCTTCCCTAAGAAGACAAGCTGAGCTGAGCTGAGACCCAAGGGAAGCTTACATTTAACTAAGAGAAGGAGGGTGGTTAACTAAGAACTCCGGGCCAGCAGCGGTGGGCCCCAGCCAGAAAGGCAGGCTGGCTAATGGATTTTGGACGTGACCCGGGCCATTGTGCAAACATTAAGCACCAGCACAAACTAGCAGCCAGCCTCGTCTTCCACTCCAGCACCCCTCCCCGCTTCCTTTAGAAGCCTCCTGACTTAAAACAACTTTCAGGCTTCTGCATTGGCGCAGTTTTCCACCCAGTTACCTCAACCTAATGGTCCCTCCCCTCGTACATTTCCCGCCCAACAGCTAATATAAACCCTTGCAAACCCATTGTTGCTGCTGCCCGCCATTTTCAGGACAACCTCGGGCTGCCCCCGCCTCCACTTTGGGTGCAGCCCGGCAGGTTCTTTTCCTTTAATAAAGCTTGAACGGTAACCGCATCCTCGGCTCACTTTTCTTTCACTGGCCTCTGAGTTCTCCCCCACAAGTCAGATGGGTTCCTCCAGCAAGCAGACTTCTCACCTCTATGAGGCTGGAGAAAAGGCCTCACCCTGAGAGCCCAGCCCACGCAGGCACTTCTTGTGGGAGGGGCGCGGCGGATTCTCACACTGGACCTGCAGCTGAAAGACGTCACTGCTGAAAGGGACCAAGCTCCCTGTGCTGACCGGGAGTCAGTGCAGGGATTCTTTCTGGAGAGATGAGGCCCCGGCCCGAGCCAGGCGCGTTTGCGCAGGCCGGCAGCTGCGGTGCCCCTGAGGGAAGCAGGCGAGATGGTACTCAACTCCAGATGGTTGCAGAGCTGGAAAGACGGCCGCGCCACCCGTGCCAGCCTCAAGCTACATCTGAAGTGGTCCCCAGGATCGGGGCCACTCCTTCGGCTCGTGATTTTACTTTGGTGGCAACTGTGGCCTGCCGGCATCCCCCACAAGGAGGTGGAGGGGCGGGGGTTAAGGAAAACTCCTAGGGAAAGCCCGAACCTGCAGGGTCTGGTCGTCGGGAAAGTGCGCCATACATTCCATTTCTCCCTTTCCTCTGGCTGGCATTGTCATCTCGGTCCAGGTGGGCTTCAGGACAAAACTCGGCTTTCCCCCCATGGCCCCCGAGGGGGCTGGAGGGCTGCCACAATCGTCTCTTATAAAGAAATGTCTGGGCGCTGGATGAAGCCGCGGACAGCTCCTTCCGCGGGCCCGCCTTCCGCTGTCTGGGTCTGGGTCTGGGTCTCGGTCTGGATCACGGTCTCCCGAGGCGGGGAAGCTGGCAGCCCCTGGGCGGGGCGAGGGAGGACGCGGGGAGGGGTCGGGCGCGAGCCGAGCCGGGGGAGGGCGGGGCTGGCCTCGCTGACCTCCAAGGAGCAGTGCGGGAAGTATAGTCCTTGCGCGTGCGTGAGGCGTCTTGGGGGTAGGAGGGCAGGGGGTGACTTTCTCTTAAACTGGACTCCCGGCAATATCTCAGGGATGCTGATTCCAAAGTTCAAGAAAAAAGCAGAATGAGGTTTCTCGAAAAAGAAAAAAATGTAACGGTGTGACTGAGTGCCGATGTTAGCAGGGGATGGAAGGGAGATTGGAAATTCTCCGAGTTTATAGTCCCGACAGCCAGGGAATCCCCTCACCAGGGGATCTCAGTCCACACGAAGAGGCGGGTGTAGTCCTTCACCCTCCATTTGTGCGGAGGAGCCAGGGAGGCGCTGGCGTGACCGGGGTCGGGGGACAGCGAGCTGGTTATCGAGGTGGATGAAGGAAGGGGTCTTTCATGACCACTGGAGAAACAAAGCACGTGGGTAGGTTCAGTATTGGAAAAACGAAAGGGCAGCCTGTTGAGCGTGCCAAGGAAACGTGATGTACAAGCCTGGGGCCCTAAGAGGACGTTCATCAGGCTGTGGAGGAGCACAGCCAGGACAGCACCTGCGGAACCCCAAGGAGACTGCGGGGGAAGGCAGGGCAGTCTGCAGAGACCAGGAGAGCAAGTGGTCTGTAGGGATCCTGGCCTTCCCCGCAAACCTGGGTGGCCACAACCTGCGGCAGTTTTGCCACTACCCCTTGCCTGACTTCTGCCTTCCCTCCCTCATGCATTCTGGCATGCACTTCCAAGGTCTTTCCCCAAGCCTGTGAGGCCTTAAGTCATTGCCCCCCACCTCCATCTCACTGCTCTGTCCTTGGCTCCTCAGACACTCCAGCTCAGGGCCTTTGGGTTAACTATTCCCTCCGACTGAAACTTTCTTCCTCCATATACCCACAGGGCTCTCTCCCACATATCCGTGTATCTTTACTCCAATCGTCCCCTTTAATCTCCTTTCACCCACCATAGGATGTAAACTGCAAAAAAACCAAAAAACAAAAAAACAAAAAAAACCCAACCAAACAAACAACAACCGGGGTCCCAGTCTGTCTTGTTCACAGCTGTACCCGCAGACCTAAGGTACAGAGCCTGGTACCTAAGAGGTGCTCGCTAAGTTCCATAACATTTACTCTGCCAGGCATTGTTCTGGTCGCTTTACCCATTTACTCCTTTATTCTCCACACCACCATGTGAGGTAGGTATCAATATTATTTCCAATCTCATTTCAAAGATGAGAAACTAAGATTAATACGTGTTACAAATAGAAAAGTAAATACTTCTGTCCAATACCCCATTTATTTTGCATAGATCTTAGTGGCTGCTATCATCCTGATCTGTCCCCACCCCTTTAAAAAAACATATGAGTGGGATGCTGCCAGTACTGTCTCTTAATGTCAGGGATGTGTGAGAATGGGAGGAATTACGTATTTACACGCCATGTGGTTGAGTGGAAAGGCGACAGGCAGCCAGGTATCCTTTTAACACTGCTTCCTGTCTGGGGGCACCTCCTTCAGGGCACACCTGGACCCCCAGGCCCATGGGTTTTTCTGTGGAGTGGTCACGCTTTCGATTGGAATCTCCAGAAGTCAGAACCCAGAGGTCTTTCCCCTCAGTCTTTCAGTTTTTGCAAGAACTCTCCATGCTCTAGCATAGGCCGGAATGGGTTGGCCATGTAGCAACACACAGGCCAGTGTTTAGTTCTTCCATAGTTTTTCCACTCCATAACCCTCCCCTGCCTTAGGCCTGACTGTACTAAGTCCTTCTGGACTTGGAATGCCTCACTGAACACCATCAGAGTATAAATCTCTTGAGAAAAGCGCCGCCTTCTGGGCCTGGAGATCTGTTAAGGATTTGATAGTTCACCTGACCGTGGTTTTAAAGTTTATTTGAAAATATTTTTTTTTCTTACAGAGGTCAATTGTTCTGATTCAGCATTTCTCAAATATAAATTACAAGCTCAAAGTAAAAGAGAAAGATCTTTCAAGAACCAGAAGTCCAGGCCAAAATTTATGGCTGAAGAATTCAGGGAAGGAGTGGGACTGATAAGGTCAATTAAGTAGTGAGGTTTTTAATGCCAAAAAATGTAAGTGGGTTGCAAAGAAGGTATTTAAACAGGTCAAAATACCTTTGGTAATGTTTAACCTATTTTATTTTAGGCCTCATGGAAGCTCAATTTTGAAAATCTAAAATAAATGAAGGTCCCCATTTCAAAAAATGAACTGTAACCAACAGAAGAAATAAGTCTATATTACCATAACAAATTATTTTTAGAAGGAATGCATTAATAATTCAGGAATATATTATTTCACAAAAATATTTTCTAAAAATATTTCAAAAAAATCAGCAAAGATACATTTTTTCTGCCTGATGAAGCAAAATGGTGTCAGTTTGGTCATGTTTTAGCAGATGATCAATACCATGATAGTTTAAAAAAGAGGTCATTCCCTCCTCCAATTAGCAATTCAAGGGTTAGAACTTTAGTAAAAGAGGTTATAGCAAAAGGAAACAGACACATACATACTCAAACACACTCTACAATCGCGGTAACTTTCATATCTGACAATGGCTGGATTTTATCACAAGCAGATAATTTAATGATAGTGTTACTGGATTCAGGTCTGGCTGACCACCCCTTTGAAAAGGAAAGAAAAAAACCTCAGAAGTCAAATGGTTGGTGTTAGAAAAGCAGATGTATTCAGCTGAAGGAGATGGTAGGCTATCCCATCTCAAAGATTTACATTTACTGAGGGGGTTTTAAAGGAAAGGTTGAGGAAATGGAATGTAGGAGGTGAAAAGCAGATGAGAAGGAGATGTGAGTTATGAGGGGTCCATGTCTGTGAGTCAGATACAAGGTCTTGCCAAGGCCTCATCTGGTTTCTGTTCTCATCTTCGCTGTTATCTCAAGACCGTGCATGATTTTGATTTGCGCCAGTGTACTTGGCTGGTGCCCAAGGTCAGCTTCCAGTCGTTTGGCCTTGATCATTTCTCAAAACTCTACAAGTTTCAAAGAAAGAACTGTTAGCTTTGCAAAGTACTAATTAGCTTCTCGGCCTTGTTTTCCTACTTAGCAAGCGAGATAAGAAAGTTGGGCGATGGGAAGCAAGAGTGAAGGAAAAAAAACTGTCCTTTTAAAAATCCTCCCCCACCTGCAGCCCAGGCAGCTTTAGGTCCCAATGTGGCTTCAGTCCTGCTCACTCCAACAATAGCTTTGTTGTTTTAAAAAAAAAAAAAAGAATGCTCAAACAAGGATATCTCCCTTCAATGTAAGAGACAAAGCAGCAGCTACAATTTTAAAATTTACTCCGTAATGAAATCAACATTAACTCTGAAACTAAGACACTGGGAAATCACACTGGTTTGCAAAATTTTTTAATACCATATTTTTCAAGTTGCCCATCATTACTCAGTGTTCAACTCAAAATTAAGCCTTCGGAGGCACCAAGCGGAAAGGGCAGGGCTCACGCTATGCTACATGCCACATAGGGGCCGAGAAGCCTTCAGGTGATCCTTATGGGAATGTGCCGTACACTCCTTTTACGCTTCTGCGTCACACTGTAACCATCCTATGAGGACCCTTTTTAAACACCTGGTAGTGTTGATTTCAGAATGAATTTGAACGCGCTGCCAAATTATGTTGCGTGAGGGAGGGGACCGCGAAACGCGATTTCAACCCGCCCTGTGAGCTACCAGGGCGCCGCCATGTTGGGCGGAAGTGAACCAGGGGGACACCATTTTACTCCGGGGCCGGCATTTCCGGTTCCGGGGAGAGTTGCTCCTTCTTTTTCTCTTCAGGGCCACGGTGTGTTCTCTTGTGCTGCTCGTCTCTCTGAGCTATCTGGTTCCATCCTCGTCGCAGGGGCGACACCCACACCTGCCGCCGCCATGACTGAACAGATGACCCTCCGTGGCACCCTCAAGGGCCATAACGGCTGGGTAACCCAGATCGCTACCACCCCGCAGTTCCCGGACATGATACTGTCCGCTTCTCGAGGTACGGGCTAAAGTCCGGAGCAGGAGACCGGGGTGGGGGGCGGGAGGAACTGGGAATTTGTCGTGTCGCGTGGCTGGCGGGTTGGCGGGCCCAGCAGACTTCTCAGCCAGATGTGAGTTGGGGAGTGCAGACCCAAGCCTAGGCCTCAACCTGGGGGATCCCACTTTGCAGATGATGACGCCGAGACATAGAACAGGCTGTGGCTGCTAGGAGTTTTGGAGGGTTGTGGACTTTTTAAATTTTTTTATCTCTTGCCCACTCCCCCACTGGTGTGGCTAAGTGCGCGCAGGGGCCTATGGGCCGGGCGGGGCGGTGATGATCCCAACATGCCATCTGAGTGTCCATGCTGAAACCCAGAGGCTGTTTCTGAGCTGCCGCCCGACCCCCAACTCGTTGGAGAGTGAGTGGGTTGCGGGGTGGGGTGGAGTTGTGGTCTCATGACTTAAACCCGTTCGCCTGCTCTTTCTAATTTCCTCTGTACTTCACTACGTTTTGAGGCTTCTTGTGTCTTCCGTTTGCTCCCACACTATTAAAAATTGACGCCGGGATCACGTCTGACACTGAATCGGAAAGTTTGTTTGACTGGGACATGTTTCAGTGAAAGCATCCAATCCTGTAGCCTGTAAAGTGACTTTTCCAGCATTAATTACCCCAGTTACTCATCCTGCACCCGTGCTGCTGTGTTGTTGCATTAGACGTCAGATAAAACACAATATAGATGTTGAATTAGTCTGAATCTCAGGAAAGGTTGTCCCTAATCTCTTGCACCTGAATTAACTTCTCATGGTACAGTTTAGCTCTCTACCTGCCTCTTTATTCTGGGGTAATAAGTTATTCAACCGTGGCTAGTAACTGCTTTTATAGCCTGCAGTTCCCCTCCCCACTTATGTGTCTTAATTTGTCATCTTGTTAACCCACCTGTAACCTTGGGACATCCTGAATTGTTTGGTAGGTCAGCAAGTGTGTTGCGGGCTTCCTCACTGGTTTTCCTTCTCTGTTTTTCCTTCTCTTAGATAAGACCATCATCATGTGGAAGCTGACCAGGGATGAGACCAACTACGGCATCCCGCAGCGTGCTCTGCGGGGTCATTCCCATTTTGTTAGTGATGTTGTCATCTCCTCAGATGGCCAGTTTGCCCTCTCAGGCTCCTGGGATGGGACCCTACGCCTCTGGGATCTAACAACGCAAGTAGCTGCTCACTTAGCTCTGGGGCCTTGGGTAAAATTTAGGCCAAAATGAGGTAGATGCAGTTGAGAGGTGGTTTCCCAGGGCAGTCAGGTCCATCTGGGAACTGTAAGGCAGATAGTTGCAGTTGGTCAGCCTTCCTCCTGGCTGTGATTTAGTTACTCAGAATTGCTAAGGTGTGGTCTGGTTGAACATTGTTGCCAGGTACAGCAGTTTGGAGTAGGTAACAGTTTGAACATGCTTTATCTTGAAAGCTCTGTTCTGAGTTGTCAGTGGTAGGTGTAATGGAGGATCCTGGTGATGACAGACGACATTGTCAGCCAATGCCCATGCGGAAGTGAGGACATGTCCTGCAATTCTGAAGGGATTCTCTGGCATATACTCAAGCCAAGGGCTTGCTGGAATCAGAGCCACATCCAGGGTTGTGAGTAATGTGGCCCACTGGGACAGGGACAAGGCCAGAAAAACAATCTGACTGTGGAAGGAGAATGTTTGCAAAGTCTGTCAAGAGAATGACCAAGTTCTCCCTCTCAGGGGCACCACCACTAGACGATTTGTAGGCCATACCAAGGATGTGCTGAGTGTGGCCTTCTCCTCTGACAACCGGCAGATTGTCTCTGGATCCCGAGATAAAACCATCAAGTTGTGGAATACTCTGGGTGTATGCAAATATACTGTCCAGGTAAAGTGAAAGCATAGGCAGACAGCACATGTTAAAGATTCTCTCCCACTCTTTTAACTTCACCTTATGTGGTGAGTTTAAGTCCTTTCTGGAATGTAAAGTGATTTCTGTGGATCTTAAAGATTCAGGTTCTGGGGATGCAAATGCCAGGGAGCCAACATCCATCCCACTAGGTGGGAGGGGTTGCAGTCTAGAGCTTCATGGGACAGGGTTTTTTTCCTTTATTTCCTTTCCATTCTTTGTAGGATGAGAGCCACTCAGAGTGGGTGTCTTGTGTCCGCTTCTCACCCAACAGCAGCAACCCTATCATCGTCTCCTGTGGCTGGGACAAGCTGGTGAAGGTGAGCTTCAAGCCAGGGCACACAGGGCCTTTACAAGCCAAAATGTGCTCCCTGGTGGTCGTAGGCTCCAACTTTGAAAGCTCTGCAGATTCCCTCGGTTGACTTTTTTCCTTTTTTCTCATTAGAGGCCATTAGCTTTTGATTTTTGGTCTGAAGTACCTAATTGTACACAGCTTTTTGTACCTATTTTAATATCAGTTGGCCTTAAGTGACAAAGACAGTTCCTTATTTAACCTTTCTTTTTTGTTACTGATAGAATAAATGGCTTCCCCTGTCCAGGAATGCTTTTAAACAAGGTGCCATGCCTTTTTCTAGAAAGGGGATCTGAATCTTCCTGACCCTAGCTGGTCTGAGCTAGGTTCTTTTCACCTATGAACCCCACCTATCTGTAGGTATGGAATCTGGCTAACTGCAAGCTGAAGACCAACCACATTGGCCACACAGGCTATCTGAACACTGTGACTGTCTCTCCAGATGGATCCCTCTGTGCTTCTGGAGGCAAGGTATTTGGGGGCCAGCAGTCTCCTACTCAATAGAGGAGAGTACCATAGAAAGAATACTTAACCAGTGTCTTTGACATTGACCAGATTGATTTAGGATAATGAGGTGTAGCAATCCAAGAGTATGTTTCTTAAGATCACTTTCTGAAAGTGACATAGTTAAGGTATAATTAGATGAAAAAGATTGTTTTCTGTGTTTTCAGAACTGACTGTAGTGATTTATAAGTTATCAGAGGCAACAGGATCAGTGGGATATCCTGCATTAAAGGAAGGGGCATACAGAAATAAGTATTGATACCTAAGTCATTAGCTTTCAAAAAGCCCAGGGTACTGGGAGAAAGGTAAGAATCTTGAGATGGGTGGGACTGACATCCAGAAGAGGTCACATTGCCCTGACTCACCTTATTTGTCTGCCCAGGATGGCCAGGCCATGCTTTGGGATCTCAACGAAGGCAAGCACCTTTACACACTAGATGGTGGGGACATCATCAATGCCCTGTGTTTCAGCCCCAACCGCTACTGGCTGTGTGCTGCCACGGGCCCCAGCATCAAAATCTGGGTAAGTGTGAGCTATAGTTCAAACTGAGTGCCTGGCTGTGCTGTGAGCCCTGCCACTGTTGTGACTACTGTATTGCCATCTGAGTCATTGCCAAGTCAGCTTCTGGAACAAATGGCTAACCATCAAGGTGTTGATAGAGACCCAGGAAGGTTAAAATTTCCCAGGATTAGGACATGCAGTGGTGGGAGACATTTGTCTACTAAAGGGGATTATAGTGTATAGCAGCTTGCTCAACCTCAGCATTTTGGTCTGGGTAATTCTTTGTTGTGCAGGGTTGTCTTGTGCATTATAGGATATTTAACAGCATCCTTGGTATCCACCCACAAGACGCCAGTAGCAAAACCACACCCCTCACCCCAGTAGTGGCAACTAAAAATGCCTGTAGGCATTGCCACGTGTCCCCTAGGGGGCGCAATCATTCACTATTGAGAATCAGGTTATAAAGGGGCTTTTGAGAGGGGACTTCTGTTCTGGGTAAGTGTCTGGTGTAAAAGTGTTACAAGTGTCTTTACCCTGGTTTTACCCTGTTACTCAGGATTTGGAGGGCAAGATCATTGTAGATGAACTGAAGCAAGAAGTTATCAGTACCAGCAGCAAGGCAGAGCCACCCCAGTGTACCTCTCTGGCCTGGTCTGCTGATGGCCAGGTAAGTGGATCTGTCCTCTAAGGTGACCTAGCTTTAAACTTTCTTCCCTCTGTTTGCTGTTAGTATGTCTAGTCTGTCAGGTACAAGACCAGTGTCTTTGACATAATGTTAAAATGACAAAAGATTAGCCAGGTTGATTAGAATGGCCTAGTTAGCCATGCCAGTGAATGCAGAGTACATATTCTTGCATTGCAGGGAAGATTGTGATCTGGAGGGCGATGGTAACTGCCTTGATCAACTTAACCAGTTCATCCTTATCACCGGCTTTTTTCTCTAGAAATACATGATCTGGTGCTTAAGAGTGGGGTTTAAAGAACTGTTGTCTTTGCTGTGCTAGTGGGACTGCAGAGTTTGTGGTTTTGACATGACCTATCATTGTCATTTCTCCCTTGCAGACTCTCTTTGCTGGCTATACAGACAATCTGGTACGAGTGTGGCAGGTGACCATTGGCACCCGCTAGAAATTTATGGCAGAGCTTTAGAAATAAAAAAAAACTGGCTTTCTAACTTTTAGAAAGTGTTTTTCCTCTGATAAGCAAAAATGCTACAGCCTGTGCTTACAAGTTAAGAAGTCTTCAGCTAATGCATTGGTAAACTAGAAGCAGGGTAATGAAATATGTGGACCAACTAAACAAGGCTCTGGGGAGGAAAGGTAAAGTATCAGTAAATGTAACATCAGATGTGATGTTTATGGGAAGTTATATGCAAGTTTCTCCAACTTTCCCCATCAGTTAGGGCCTACC
Source organism: Cynocephalus volans (assembly GCF_027409185.1). NCBI lineage: Eukaryota > Metazoa > Chordata > Mammalia > Dermoptera > Cynocephalidae > Cynocephalus > Cynocephalus volans. The sequence continues at coordinate 160,895,412 of NC_084461.1, read as the reverse complement.
TTAAGCCTAGGGAAACTTCTTGAGGGAAAGGGACTGATTATTCCAAAGTGGTTGCAGTCAATTTAAGAACAGCAGACTCCTCAGGTCCAACTCCTAACACATAAGAAAGAACTGAACAGAGATGAATTTTGCCATTCCTTCAAAAGTAAAAACAATTCAGAAAGCTTCCTATGCCCTGGCCTCGCAAGCCAGGGATGTTGAGATTCTTGGGAAAACCTCAGTGGTTAGAAAGGAAGTGGCAAGTGATCTTCAAGAACTAGGTGCCAGGGCCGAGCCCGTGGCGCACAGCGACGCTCTCACTGTGGGTTCGGATCCTATATAGGAATGGCCGGTGCACTCACTGGGAGTGCGGTCACGAAAAAGCCAAAAAAAAAAAAAAAAAAAAGAACTAGGTGCCAATAAACAAAGTGGAGTATTCAAATGGGGGGAGGATTTGTGTCCTAGTCACTGTTGAAACAGTATCCTTGCCTGATGAGAACACTGATCAGTGTGATGGGTGCAAAAGGAGGTGTCTTGAAGAGGTGCAATTAACCAGTTGGCTCATTTACTAGGACTGGCTTACTGTGGGGAAGAAGGAAATCAAATTTCTTCTGAGTTGTGTCCTCACTTTGTGCCCATCTGAAGGAATGGACTCCACAAAAGAAGCAAATAAACATTTTATTTCCACAACACAACCCACCATCCCTTTTCCCCAAGAACATGAATTCACCTCAGCCATCACAGCAGAGGACAAAAGGTGATAAGTGACAAGTCAAGGGGTTACTAGAAAAATAGATTACACCCAAGGTTCTCCCAGGGGCCCAAACCCCTGTCCCCAGGCTCCCCATCAGGGCTTTTCAAATGGAACTAAAGGCGTGGAGAGGCTGGAAACTGACAAAAGAAACTCCACTGAACAAAGGGGAAAGACCTGGAGGGGTAAGGTGGGAACAGACTTGCTTCTAGGTTGAGTGCTGGGAAAAGGAAGTGGGGAGAAAATAATTTATTGGGTGATGTAATGGTATGTAGTTTCAATCATGTTGACCATTCCAGATCTTTCACTGAAGCTAAATTCTGGCCGGTCTATGGAGGTAGAAAATTGGGGATGGAAGGAGAGTTTAGAATCCCTCCTTCCCCACAAGAGTAGACATTTATTACCCGCTCTACCCTTTTGCCCAGCCTGCTTCCCCCTAACAGCTTCCAAATTCCTTAGCTAAAATTTGCACTAGATAATGGAATTAGAATGAGGACAGAGTCTTGCCAAACACTCCAGCCTCAGAACTGACATAAAGGTTGAAGAGCAGGGGTAGGGAAAAGGAAGTTAAGATATGAAAATTAGTCTCCCCGAATCCCTTACTCAGACCCCAGGGCAGACTGGGCCTAGGCAAACAGGGAAGATGAGGAAGCTGTTCTCATTATCAGGGACCCATGCAGACCTGTTGGACAGACATAGTAGATGACAGAAGGCCGAGCTGGAGGCCAGGAGGGTTCTTTAGGCTCCTAGAGGGAGAAGCAGGGGCCTGGGGTCAAGGGGGAGTGGGAAGCAACGCAGTAACAAACAGTGGGAGGGGGCCTTTGAGCCCCCAAACTTACGGGCCATCCACCACCACCCAACCCTCCACTGCTGACCAGAGGGGCCCTTGCAGGTGGTAGGCTGATCAAGGGCAGAGCTTGATACGGGTGCCCTTGGAGAGCACGCGGAAGAAAGGGAAGACACGCTCGCCCAAGAAGGCAGCCGAGAAGGTGTGGACGTGGGCTAGAGTCTCTGCATTGTAGAAGCCCAAGCGCCCAGCCTCATAGTCCAGGTACACGCCAAAGCGCCGTGGTTTCTCACTTGGGCTCAGTAGTGTCTGCTCTGTTGAGCTCTGCGCTTGGTAGCGTTTGCCGTTGGTGCCCACACACCACACCTCCCGCTGGAGCAGGGGCTGTTGGGGCTGTTGGGGCAGGTGGAGCCTGCGACGGCGATGGTGGTGGCGGGAGGAGCTAGCATCACTGCTGCCCACAGAGGACCCCCCGGAGCCCACCTTTTCCTTATGATGGGTTGATTCACGGGCAGCACCCACCGCCCAGCCCCGTCGCCCGCCCACCTCTACCTCCCAGTAGTGCCGGCCAGAGCGGAAGCCCTGGGCCCCCAGTACGCAGCAGTCGGCTGAGAAGCGCTTGGGATGGTCAGCAACCTCCTGCCGCCGCTCTGCCAGGCGGACCCCCCGGCGGTCAGGGGACAGCATCAGGGCTGGGTGAGCCGTGTCAGGGTCCAGCGTCAGGTCCACTTGGGAGGGGGGAGGACAAATATGCCAGGGCTGGAACAACTGTTCCTCATCAGAAGCCAATTCCACAGCTTTAGCCTTTTCTCTATAATCCCTCCATCCAGCTGCCCACACCATCCTAGAGGCCAGGAGCAGGTTCCTGTGGGCTCCACCTCTTTCCCCACCCCTGTTCCCAGGGCACCTGACAGGTCTTCCTCTGGCCTTGGCTCTTCTTGCCACTCCACCCTCACAACGTGCCCACAGAAACTACTCTTGGCTTAAAACCTCAGAGTGGCGTACCTGTTTTCTGTTCCATCTCAGAGCCCCCCCATCCCGACCCAACTTCCCTCAGAACCCAATCTCAGGTCCATGAAGGGAAAGGCAAAGGAAGGTCGTACAGGTGACCTCCCTACCTCTCGCAGCCTGACAGAACATCCGGCTCATTTTTCTCACGATGGCATCTGTCAGGAAGTCATGGCTATGGGGTTGGCATGGGTCAGGGGACCAGACCTCTGGGGGCTGCAGCTGTACTTCTTCACACCTGGAGGAAGGGGACCGGGCAGGGGGTGGGACCATGATATTCCCAGAGGGAAGAGCAGAAGCTGAGGGGAAGGAGAGGAGGGTCCAGGAGGCAGAAACACAGGTCCTCGGGAAGGAAGGAAAGGAGAGGGATACCCAAGAGAGGCAGGGATGGGGAATCAGATGCCAGTGGGTCACGAAGGGTAAAGAGTGGGAACACACCTATTGAAAGTCTCCTTGATGTCCTGGAAATAAAAGAAACAAAAAAAAAAAAAAAAAAAGGAGGGAGAAAGAAACAAAAAGAAGGTCAGCTGCACAGGTATAGCTCCATTCCCCCAATCTCCAGCCAAAGGACTGAACTTGAACAGGAAGAGAGAAGCAGCACCCTCAAGGCCCTTAACAAACATGCATCCATCTCAAACACTATACCTAACTCATCCTGCATTAAGCCCAGTAATAAAATTTTCAGAATATGACTTGGTCATTTTTCAGGATGTCACTGTGAAAAATTCTTTCCTCAACTCTCATTTAAACCCCTCTTTCTGCAACTGAATTGTCTTTCTTTTCATTGGGTGTAATGGAAACACATGCTACATTCCTCACTAACTCTGTCTCCAACCTCAAAAAAATGTTTTTGATCTTCAGTTTCAATAATTGTAGGTTCCTTCCAGTGAGAAAAGAGGCGACTCTGGACAGGTGTTTGTTGTAAGCACCGTCTGACACAGCAAACAGCGTGCTGGGGAGTCGGGGGGAAAGGAGCTATGGACAGAAGGGGGACACCGCTCACCTGGAGTAGCCGCAGGCCCCCTTGCTGGCTCCGCTCTTGGGCTTCAGCCAGCAGGCGGCTCAGTTGGGTGGCCTGCTCTGCCAGGCGGCTGGCTGCTGCACCTGCACGCCCCAGCTGGGCTTCATGCATCTCTCGGAGGCGCCGCTCCAGCCCTGCCTGCTCTTCAGCCAGAAACCGTGTCAGCCGCCCAAACTCTGAGGCCACAGCTGCCAGCTCTGACTTCATCTGGCTCTACGATGATGCAAAGGGGATGGTGGATACAAAGTCAACACAGAGGAAGATAAACCAGTTTTCCCACTATTGCCTCTCAACTCAAGGCAAGGAGCCCTATATTCCCCAGGTCTAAGAAAGACCTGGGAGTGGAAAGAGGCCCCCGTCTCCTTCCCCACCTCTTGGCCTCACCAGGCACCACCCCCATATTCCTGGCACACTGTTCCCAAACTCACCAAGCTCGGTTTAGAAAACATCTCCTCCTAACTTGACTCACCAGTCAGGTCTAAGCTTAAATATTCCAAGAGAAGCCTTCCTTCCCCTCCAGATCTAAATTAGGACCATCCTCATACATATCACTATCTCTTCATAGCATATATAATATTTGAAATGCTATGTTTACAGTGGAATATCTTTTAACATCCTTCTCTACTGCATCATAAGCTTCCACTGAAAGGAGCTAGGTATATCTTTGCCACAGTGTCCTCAGACCCTGGCATAGCACCAACCAGAGTAAGCCCTTGGTAAGAATTTTTTTTGAAATGAACAAATAAAAGAATTCAGGAATCAAGACATGAAATTAGGGTCCTGACTGTACTACCAGTCACAGTGACATTAGAAGAGTTACCCAAACCCTCTAGAGATCAGGAGCTGTCAAATTTTTTCGTAAAGGTCCATATAGTAAATATTTTCTGCATTGTAGTCCAAGAGGCAAGATTAAGAATATTATGTAGATACTTAATATCCTGTAACAACAGAAAAAAACTCCTGCCCAGTCCCATCCCATTTGCTCAGGCTGGGCTACCCTGGGTGGTAGGCATGCTTTTCACCCAGTTACCGTCAGCTGAAGACATTCTCCAGACAAAGAGTAACCGGCCAGAGTGGGGAGGGAGGTCCTGGCTGGCCAGGTGGGAGAAGGAAGCAGCCACCACAGTCAGTTTCACTCTCTGCCGCAGTGACACTCAGATCCTGGCATACCTTCTCTGCACCCCAGAGAGAGCCCAAAAGTATCAACTTGGGCAGCTGGCCAGAGGCAGGATAACTCCCAACTCCCAGACTCAGATTCCCCCACTCAATGACTTGCAGTTACATTAAGACGTGTAGGCTGCGATGATCATGGACCCTGGGAAGTGGCAAGGCCCAGCCACTGGCCAGGTAGGGAGGCGGGAAAGGGAGAGAGAGGATGTCCTGGCTTGGTCTCTGAAGTTTACAGTGGGGCCTGGCTAGCCTTACAAAAACAGGCAGGGGGTGGGGGGTGGGAATTAGAGAAAAAAAATCTAAAAAGACTCCTTGGGGAGGAGTAAGCAAGGGCTGAGAAACACTGGACTAGGAGATATTAGGTCTTTACAATGCAAACATTCACTAAATCCTCCCCTACCTTAAACACCTCGGCCCCCTCCCAGGATAAAGCAAGCTTCCCAGGAACTGGGGCTTCTGTGAGAGGTGCTATGGGTGGGCACAGCAGTGTGGAGCACGGGGTCTGAGGTTAGGTGTCTGGGTAGAAAGCCTTGCTCTGAAGCGTTGGGCCAGGCACCCAACCTGTCCAAGCCAGGTTTCAGTTTTTACTACATTTTAGAACGTTGGAACAAACATGCTTCCTGACCTTCTAAGGCCCCTCTTTCAGGACCCTGGAAAGGTGTCTACTCCTCTCCTCTTCCACGCCTCGGCTGTCCTCTCTTCAGGAGATCTAGTCACCACTTGTGAAAACAGGCAGCCCATCTTTCTTGCCTGACCACAGAACCAGTCAGCCCCTGTCATGGACATTCACCAACCTTCAGCTCTGTCATACGCCTCTCCTCTTTGGCCTTCATCTTCTGCACAGCCTCCAGGTGCTTCCTCAGTGGTTCCACGTGCCCCTGCAGTTTGGCCTGAAGGAATGAGAAAAGGAAGGTTAAAGTGGGGGATGGGAGAGGCACCTGCCCCTCCAAAGCCCACTCTCCAACCCTCCCTACAGTGGGTTGGGACTCAAAGCCTGATCCCCCCACCACAGGTGTCAAATGAGCATCTTACACCCTTCCTCCCCTCTCTTCTCTTGGGTGATGACAAAGGCCCACAATCCTCCCTGTACTCACATGCGGAAGCCCTGTGTATATTTTCTAAAGGTGAGATCCTTACGACTACAGAGCCCCACACTCACAGTTGGGGTAAACGTGACTTGAGCCCCTCACCACACTGAGTCTTTCCATATGAATATTCCTGCAACTGGTCCCTGCCCCCCATAAGCAATCTTCTCATGACTTTTATCTCTAAATACTTTTCTGATGCTTTTGCAGCTGTGTTAAAAATCTTTCAGTGGTTCTCCATCATTTCCAAATGATTGTATTGACCCTACATTTCTAGCCTCACCTCCTACACCCACCTCTTCTACAGATCCTCTTTTAAGTTTAGCCACATAAAGCTACTTGTATTTTCCTGAGTATAATTCCATGCTGTTCCCTCTACCTGGGATTACCCTTCTCCACTAGGCCCAAGGCATTTGTCCTTTAAAACCCAGCTCCCAGGGGTGACTAGTTAGCTCACTTTGGAGAGCATGGTGCTAATAACACCAAGATCAAGGGTTCAGATCCCCATACTGGCCAGCCACCTGAAAACAAACAAAAAAAAAAACAAAAAAACAGCCCTCTGTCCATGATCGTGATCCTCCCCACCCCTCAAATTCCTCTGGAACACAGAATAAAACTTTTACACTACTTCCCAGGGCAAATAATTTAAAAGTATGCCTCCCGCAGGACACTGTGGGGTCCTTGCCCCCACTTTACTTATTTTTTCTTTCTTTTTTTTTTTGGAGGGTTTTTTTGGAGGGGCTGGCTTGTACAGGGATCTGCTTATTTTAATTTCTATGCTTCTCTCTGTCCATCTGCTTTCTCTTCCACTCAATTACTTACTAAACAGAAAACAAAAACAAAACCCCTCTCTTCTTAAGGTTATAACATTCACAGCCAATAGGCACATGAGCTCTGTGTTCCAACAATTTCTAGCCAAGTCTTTTTCTTTAAAGTGATGTTAGAGACTTCAGAATGGGTGAAATAAGCCCTATTTATTTGCTTTTTCCTTTTTTATGTTTTCTACTAGTCTTTCTCCCTACTTTTCCTTGGATAACACAGGGTAGAAGAGCTCAAGCCTAAACTCTAATCAGAACAGGAATGCAGTTAGGTGATGTGAGGCAAGCCATGCTTCAGTTTCCTCAGCTTAAACTGAGAATAGAATCTACCTTATGGATAGTAGACTTAGTGCAGTGTCTGGCATGTAGCAAATCATCAGTAAATGTTAAGTATTTGCTACCTAGGCCTTAAGCTACCAGTGACATCCTCCTGATAATGACCCTTGAACTAAAGAGGTTACTGAACCAGGGCAAAAGTGCAATTGTTACACAAGATAAGTGGTTGTTTAAAAAAAAAAAAAAAAAAAAAAAACCCAAAAACTACAGTAATAATAAAATTATGGTCAATCCATAACATGAAAATAGCATAAACTACACAAAATTTTGCTTTTTGATATTAATTTCTACTTTTCTACAGTAGTGTCAACAATTTCTACTCCATTCATTCAGAATTTATAATGCTTAAGTTTACTATTTAATATTTTCCCTAAATTATTGACAAAAAAATCCATAAGCACAATTCCAAATAGAGTACTATTTAAGAAAAATTTTCAAGGGCCGGCCCGTGGCTCACTCGGTAGAGTGCGGTGCTGATAACACCAAGGCCCCGGGTTCGGTTCCCATATACGGATGGCCGGTTCGCTCACTGGCTGAGCGTGGTGCTGACAACACCAAGTCAAGGGTTAAGATCCCCTTACCGGTCATCTCTTATAAAAAAAAAAAAAAAAAAAAAAAAAAAAAAAAAAGAAAAATTTTCAAGGACATCTAACTTTTAGGAGCTTTCTTTACATATAATTTGTGTGTATTACCTATTTAATAAAGAAACGTTTCTACAAAACAACACTGTGTCAAGCTAGTGCAGTTAGTGTATGTTCTGACAGGAATAAACTATCTACTTATAAAATAGCCTATAAGTCAGAAAGGGAATCACACAAATTAGATCTATATAACAAAACTTATGTATTTACATTTGCTCATAAGTTAATGTCAGATTAAATGTATCTATCTGGCCTTTCAAATTGCAGATCCCAGTAAACCAATCAAGAAAAGTGATTATAACTTCTTTTAATTCCTCATCCACTTCAGGACCTAGTACAGGATTTTCAGGCAGCTGGCATTCAACAGATATGATTAATACAAATTAAAATCCAGTCTCAGAAGATCCCTGGAGGAGTCCTGCAGGAGGAGGGTGGAGAAGAAAAGGTGGAATGCCCATGGAGAGTCCACCCCAGGTTCCTGTTAAAAAAGTGACTGCACATTGTGTGATGGGTACAGTTAACTAGGAACTGAGGCAAAAGGAGCTCACAAACTCCCTTAAAAATGTAGGGCCTAACAGGCAGGCAATGTTACCAATGCAGTGATTCTCCTGCTCACTGATTCAGAATCTCTAGTAGTAGGGCCTAGTGTATTTTGAGAACCTCCCTAGTAATTCTGACACTTAGCCAGGTTTGACAATCACCGTGTGGAAAGAATTACATGTGATGAGGTGATGGCTTGTCTTAGCTATGCCACTCACAGCTGAGAAGCCCTAGACACCTTACTCTAAAACTGGGGTAATGACAATACCTAAATAAAGTTACTGTAGGAATCAGGAGGTGTGGAAACACGTCATAAAACAAATAAGGAGGAGAGGCTACCCTCTCCTCCTGCTGGTCCTACTGCTTCAAATCCATCCAGTTTGAAGTAGTGCTATTTGTGCTCTCTCTCTCTCACAGATAAATTTCCTTTACCTATGTCTGAAGAAGAGTCAGGATCAGAAGTAGGTAGCAAGACATTAACCAATTTAGAATCATATTCCAAGAAGAGGTCACATGTCAGAAAAGACATCCAAATGGTGGTGAAGTTGTTGGTAATAACCAAGTCCATCATTTTTACTAAAGCTGTGTGGCCCCCTGTGTATAGTACTTAAAACCTCTCTTTATTTCTCAATATAAAAATGAGAATGGAAAACATATCAAACTCACAAGGTTGTTCTGAATTTTAAATGAGATAGATAGACCATGAAAAGTGCCTGGTACAAGCCTGGTATACTGTACACACTAAATACTAACTATCGGCCCTGGAGAAATTAAAGTTCAAAGCACTCAGAGACTTGACCAAGACTTGACAGTGAATAAATGCAGAGTCAGATCTTCTGACTTAAAAGTCTCTCTTGGGCCAGCCCGTGGCTCACTTGGGAGAGTGTGGTGCCGATAACACCAACGCCAAGGGTTTGGATCCCTATACAGGGATGGCCGGTTAGCTCACTTGGGAAAGCGTGGTGCTGACAACACCAAGTCAAGGGTTAGGATCCCCTTACAAGGAATCTTTAAAAAAATTTTAAAAAGTAAAAAAAGTAAAAGTCTGTCTTTTCTGGGCAGTACACGAGACTGATGCAGATCCAACAGGAGTCCTTGAGGGGAGAACCAAGCCATATCATGGGGTGGGTGGGGAACCCGTTAGGAGGCAAGTGTAGGGCATTTGGGTCTGACATTAGTAGTCATTTCCATGCTCCTGCTTCAGAGCCTTCATTGTTCTTTGAGGCCCCCAGTTCTTTCCATCTCTAGAGGTCTCAGTCAAGGACAGACTATGATCCACATGGAAGAAAATGAGATTGGTGGTAAAGCCTTAGGGACCTGTCACCTGCACTCCTACACTTAGGGACACTGGAAGTGTGAAACAGCAGTGGCCTGCTCTCCAGGAGATGAAACCCAGTGGTCTGGCATCACTGGCTTTGCCCTATTTGCTCTAAGTAAGTCAGCTTTCCCTGGTCTTCTTCACTGTGTCTGCTTTGTTTGTGCACAGGATCCTTCTCATTCTAACCTCCAGAAAGTGCTTAGATAAGGAGAATCAGCTCACCAGTACATGAAGTTTTTTGGAAAAAAAATTTTTTCCCCCAGCTCCCCGTACTTCCTCTCCACCTTCACTAAACTCCCATCCTCTCTTACTTTCTCACCTTGTACTCCTGCACCACTTCCTCCAATGGCACCACGCTGTGCTGTTTGTGGCTCCTGGATTCTCGGCACACCACACAGATGGCTTCTTCATCCACCTCGCAGAAGAGCTTTAGGGCTTCTTGGTGTTTTGGACAGATACCCTGCTCGTTCACACGGCTCCCTCGACCAGGGGTTGGGTGCATCTGCCTTATCACCTGGACCATGTTGGCCAGCTGCAGGTTGGGGCGGAAGCTCCGCCGAGGAAAGCTCTTTCGACACTGGGGGCAGGTGAAGCACCTCCGAGGGGCTGGAGGTGGGGGCAGTGGGGTGACCGGGTCTAGCTCCTCTTCCTCGTCCTCCTCCAGCACTTCCTCCTCGTCCTCCTCATCCTCCCCCCTCAGGTCCTCCTCCATGTCCCCCAAGTAGTAGTCCAGGTCTTCCTCCTCGTCCTCCTCCTCCCACACGTAGTCCATGTTGTCCCAGCTGGACCCGCCCATGCCACTGGTCCAGAACACACCCTCCTCTTCCTCCTCGACCTCCTCTTCCATGTCACCCTCATAGTCTTCTTCCCGCATGGGGGTGTCCCATCCCCCGCTAGCCTCCACAGCCTCTACTTCCTCCTCCTCTCCGTCCTCCTCCTCCTCCTCCTCCTCCCCGCCCCCCCGGTCTAACTCATCCCTGTCCTCCTCATCCTCCCCGCCCCACAACTGGGTTACACACACTCGGCAGAAGTTATGCCCGCAACCGATGGACACGGGGTCTGTGAAGTAATCGAGGCAGATGGCGCACACCGCCTCCTCCTGAAGGGTCTGCACAGGGTTGGGTGTCATGGCAACGGCAGCCATCTTAGTGTCCAGTCAGCCAGTGTAGATGTGCGGCGGGAGGGGCGGGAAGGGGGACAGGGACCTTTCCTCTCAGACTCCCTGGCGACCCGGTCCCACCCCCAGCCCTGCTCCTCCACACCTTGCCTCTAGCCCAGCCAGAGAAACGTCCTCCCGACAACCCACCCCTCCACAGAGTTCCCTACTCCCAGACAACAACCGTGTCTCTGCGAAGGGGAGAACAGAGATCAGCGCCACCGCCAAGCCCCTCAGGTGGCCCTGAGTGCAAATCTGCCCTAACGCTCCCTTGGCCTCCACATCACCCCCCGCCCCTCCTCACTTCCTGGCCCCACCCCCTCGCTTCCGGCCTCTCTCCAACACTTCCGGCGCTTGCACACCACCGAGGCTCGCGAGTTCCCTCCACGGTCGTGCTACGCCCCTTCTCCTCAACCCCACCCCTCTCCGCACCCTTCTCTGGCCCCACCGCAACAGGAAACCGCGAGGGGACGCTCTAGCAGGCACTTGGGAACAGGGAGGGAGGGCTAGGACGGTGGAGGCCCACGTCTCTGTGAAGCGGGAGAGCGGGGAACACGGGCAGGACAGGACCTCCCACCCCCATCCGCCGCCACTGGGGAGAAACTTGGGACAGTGGGAACATTTGGTGGCCGTCTGTTCTCCATGCTATGACCGTATCGCTCCGGCGCCATCCTACCCACCGGGCACGGACGACTGCAGCAAAGGGTCCCCACAGCCGATGCCGGAAACGGAGGGGCGGCCCCGGTGAGCGCTGTGAAGTACTTCCGGTCTCTCTAGGCGGAGAACTTTGTTGTTTGAGGACTCCGGGTCCCTCCAAATCCGATCAGAGGGCGGGGGCAGAAACAACCGTGCTCCCCGACTGTAGTTAGCATTTCTACACCCGTTTTAGAAACTGCCAACCGGTCATTGTCGGGTCATTTGGATGAACTTCCCTAACTGCCCATCAGCAAAGGAATGGTGACAAATCGTTACATCCACATTCCACAGTGGAACACTCTAGCTGTAAAAAGGGAAACCTCTTCAAGATGTATTTAAGCAAAAAAAAAAAAAAAAAAAAAAAGGTGCTGAACAGTCTGTAGAATATACTGCTACCGTCTGTAAAAAAGAGGGGGAGGATGTTAGGTGTACTTGATATCCTTGTATTACTGTGTTTTCTCAGACAAGGATTACAGTTCCTGCCTCAGAGGGTTTTGTGAGAATCAGTGTCATGTAAAGCGATTAGAACGTTGCTTAGCTCGTACAGCTATATACGGGTTAGGTACGCTTGATCATCATCATCGTGTGTAGAATGCTAGTAACGGAGTTTCTCTGGGAAGGCTGAGAGTCAGGGCTAGGACGGACACTTTTCTGTATTTGTCGTTATGTATCCTTTTGTATTTTGAACCAAGCAAATGTTTTATCTTAAAAAAAAGAAAAAATATATATACCCACGTTTTTTCTAAGTGTCTTCTATTCATTCAACAAATATTTTCTGAGCTGTGCACCCCTCATGCCCCGCACCCAAAATACCTCGAGGTGTGTCTTCATGGAGTCCCAGTCTAACAGCAGGGGCTCAAATTGGGTTTGTGGAATTGATTTTACTTCAAATAATCCTGTCCGAAGTGTATTAGTAAAGATGCTGCTGTGGTACCCGGAGCATCTCTGCCAAATAGATTCTTTGTGCGATTAGAAATAATACTTGATGTTTTAGTTAAATATCTCTGTGGGGGGGGGGGAGTTGTTTGTTAGTTAGTTAGTTAGTTTGTTTTTAATGCGGGAGAAGTTAGAGAGCCACGCTTCGAGTACGGAATCTACAGTGAGTGAAGGACACTACGCGATGCCAGGCCTGGGCTATAGAAGTTACCCTGGTCTTGAGGTGCTTCCGGCTTCGTGGGAAAACTCCCAGTGGATGCTGTGCTTCCTAAGTGGGTGGTCCGGGGCCTCTGAAGACACGCCAAAACCACAAGCCCTCGTGGGTGAGATCCTCTATACCAGGCTGCCAGGAGCTACGGGCGCTACTGTGGTGAAGTCCGGCCATAGAACGTGGACAAAGCTCAGCCGGCCAGTGCAGGGAACCTCTGTCCTACTGGAACTCTGGCTTACTGAACTCTACCATGCCCGGCCTTGTGTAGCTTCAGGACGACGCCGGTCAGCCGTTGGTCACCGCAGTTTCCGTAGTGTAGTGGTTATCACGTTCGCCTCACACGCGAAAGGTCCCCGGTTCGAAACCGGGCGGAAACAGCTTTTCCTTTTTTGTTTTCCCTTGGTCTAGTCTTCAACGCTTCTGCGTGCAGAGAAGGTGGCTGTTGCATAGAAGGAAGGACGTGTTTGTCTAACTGTCCCTCTGTTTCAGAGAAACAGGCGGCGAAATGGGACTGCAGCAAAGCCGCGCTCACCTCAGCCACCCTATAAATGCTAGCAATGTAAATCCAGGTCTCACGCCTTTCCTCATCTCCGGCTCTTTCCATCGGAAGTCCGTGCAGCCACCTCTCCTGTCTAGGGATCTCTGCAAGCTTCGGATCTTCCGGCTCTAGTGCCTAGGACAGGGCTAAGCGCACAGTATGCTTTCCGTAATACTTGTGCAATTACTTCTCAAAGAATGCCTGCACTTCTGCATGTAGATCTTAGTCTCTAGGGACAGAAAACTGACTCCTCCCCAGCTCCCTGGCTAGTTCAGTCGGTAAAGTATGAGACTATTATTCTCAGGACCGTGGGCTCGATCCCCAAGTTTGGTGGGTTTTTTCTTTTCTTTAATTTTCTTTTTCTTTTTATCCTTTTTAATTATTTTACAAACGAGAGAGGAACTTTTGCTACAAAGGCAACACGGTACTCTCCTGACCAAGACTTTGCAGCGGCAGCTGCGGCAACACTAACGGTAGGCGCTATATCTGGGTCACAACAGGTGATCCCAGCAGCTGCGCGGAAGACCTGGAGTTGAATATGTCCACAGCCCTAAGAGCCCTGCTGGCCCTAGTAGAATGAGTGAGAAGTCAGTACCTGCAGACAAATTCCTGGAGGTCAGCAACTCAGGCCAGTGTTCTCCTGCTGAAATCCATCCACTCACACTCAACAAGTGTTAGGTGCGTTTTGTTTAACAGATGACCTGTACTTGTGATGGGGACCACCTGCGTTAGAGAGGATGGAGTGCCTTACAGAAGCTGGGGTGAGACCCTAGGACTGCCGCAGGCGTTTATGAACGTCAAAACCGTATCAATCTGATTCACTACCACCTTACTATGTAATTTAGTGGTTAGCTTTCCACTCTCTGTGGCCTGGTTTCGATTTCTGGTCAGTAAAGAGGTGCTCTGTGTTCTCTGAGATCCTCATCTTCAGCATATTCTCTTTATGCTCTTGATTTTAAGAGCCCATCTGTTGTGAGATGTTGCCCCACACATTCCAGCCTCCAGTTTCCCTTGACATGTAAAGGACTATAAAAATGTTCTTTATTAAACACTCTAATGTGGACCTCCTCAGTTTACCGTCTTGTCATGAAATTCTTCCTTTACCACAGCTGAAGTTCATTCGTTTATGCTGACTATTTCCTTAGTCCTGCAAATACAGCCCGTTTTCTATTTTCTAGCTGTCAAAGTTTCCCCATACGCACACCAGATCACAAAAGATCCTATAAAGCTGGTTTATTAAACTTGCTAAGAGAAGGATAGCATCACCTTCACTCTCAGAAGTGTGTCAAAGGAGGCAATGGAGGAGGGTTTAGTATAACACCCTATGAGGGCAGTCTGGACAGAAATTGGTCAGAGTTTGTAAAATAGGCAGAGTTGTAAGTATAGTCCTACCACATGCGTCCCTGGGGAATTACCGTGACTATGGTCTTATCTTGGAAAATATGGGTCTAAACAAGCTGGTGTTCAAAGAGTTTGAACTTTTGCATTTCTGTCTTGTGCAAATGCTTGTGGATTTGTTTGCATACTGTGGTTTCAGGGTCATGTCTTACCATCTTCACTGGGACTGGGAAACACTCCTAAAAGATTCTGGCTTTTTCATTATAGTGAAGCCAAAGTGGACAGGCTTCTCTTCCCCAACCCCCAACAAACCGAGGGCATGACCGGCAGAGCTTTTTGCTACAATTCCTGCTTCCTCTCCTCTCTGTCCTTTCCACTGTAGCCCCTCTGGCCAGGCCGGATTTGGGATGTCCTTCCAGGTAAGTGATCCACGCTACTCTGGGCACAAAGGAGTCAAGTGTTCAACAGTTCAGACATACAATAAACACAAGGAACCCTGGTAGGATCTTTGGTCTTTTTCCCCTTGGTGGTGATGGGGGCTATAGAGGCAGAGGAACTCGCTCTGATTTACATTTTAGAGGGATTCCTTCAGGACTGATGTAAACAGGGAGTTAGAGGGGAGTGAGACTGCATCAAGGTCAGGGTCTGGAAGGACACAGTCATGGTCCAGACAGGAGGTGGTGGGCTCTGGGGAGAGGCAGCAGCCAGAGGGAGAAGCTGGTGAAAGAGTGGGATGCACGGTTTGCACAGTAGCAGGATGAGGGTTTCTGCTTTAGGTGGTTTCATAATGTAGGTCAGAGACAGGGATAGGGGAGTGGGGAGCAGAAAAGCAATGAGTTTTCTTGAACAGGTTGGGCATAATACTTTGAGACATCTAAAAGGACATGTCCAAGACACAGGTGGATATGAAACTTGAGAGAGTGGTCTTTGCTAGAGTCACAAATGCAGAGCTAGGGTGTAGGTCATGGTGGGAGCCAGAAGTTGACTCTCCAGAGAGATGGCCTCTGGTAGATGGAGCAGAAGTCAGGACAGGAGGAAAGCCAGCAGTGAAGCTTCCACCGAGGCCAAGGGATTTGTGATGTGGAAAACAGGGAGAGATCGGCAGAGTCAAATTCAGCACACGGTCTAATAGAGGAGGCAGTAGAACCTCCATGAATTGGGCTCCATGGAGGCCCATAATGACCTTGACTAGAGAACTGGACTCGAACAAGACCGGCTCCTGCCCTTCTTCCTGGTTTAAAGGGGCTTCTAGATCACATACACATCAAGGATCCCTGCTCAGCAAAATTCTGCCTCCGTTCTAAATTCTGACTCCCCAGGAATTCGGGAATCAGCGTAGATGAAAGAAAAACACTTTGCAATATTAAACAATCGATGACTCTTAACTTTGCATATATGTATATCTACATATAACTTGTTAAGCCTCATCCACTCTGTACATTGAATGTTAGGATTGACGAGTTTTATTTTTATACGAATAATTAAAATATTTCATTAAATTTTCAAAATTTAATACAAATTTCAGCTTTATTTAAATAACACTGACAAAATTTGACATTTATTAATTTCAATTTTGCCCTTTTAAAAATAATTTTGCATAATTAGAAGAAATGTATAATTATTTTTTAAAGCACATAAAAAATTTCATTTTATGACTTATATTTTCTTTAACTTACATTTTGACGAAAATATATCCAAATCTCATATAATTTGAGTGCATTTTGCATTTTTTAATCCTCTCGATTGTTACTATCAATAAAGCACAAACTATGTGAAAATGTAAATACCCTGGCTGTCTTCTCTGAAAGAAAAATAACCAATGGGAAGGATTACCCAGTCTTAAAGCTTCGAAGCCACATTTATCTTTCCTCCTGCGAGGCCTGCTAGTTTCAGTCGTTCCTTTTTTTTTTTTTTTAAGTTTAATTGGACGTTTAATTTTCATTACCTGCCTATGGGTCACACTTCACAGTCTGACAAACACCATTACCCAGGGCCGCAGGAAAACTTTCAAGAGCTCTGACCAGGTGGGTGGAGCTTCGAGAACTGGATGAGGACCGTAACTCTTATAAAGTTGATGGAAGATAACCCAAATTGCTATTTCCGTGGTGTAGTGGTTATCAGGGCCACCTAATAGGCGAAAGGTCTTCGGTTCAAAAGTAGGAGGAAACATCCTTGGGAACTTCCATTCTAGCTCTCGTGGTTTTTTTCCTATCAGTGATTCATTTAGTTCAGTTATTTGTCGTTGGGATGTACGTGTATATGTGTATACTTTGTTTACTTTGTTATACCGTTTTATCTCTACTCGTGTCTTTTCCAATCCATTATCAGTTCACTCCAACCAGTGTATTTCAGGTTTAGGTCTGTGGGTGAGAAGGCGATGGTCCTATGTCATTACAACCTTCCTTCAAAGAACTTGAGACCTAGCGGATCAAATACAGCTAGCTACACGGGAATGCCACGCAACGACAAATGAAATATTAAAAAGTGCAAGAAGGAATGGTTGGAAATGTATGGTAGGAGTTCAGGCTGGGGAAAAGTGTTTTCAGGAAAGGTAGTAGTGGTAGCGATAACCATAACATCTACAACGCCTCAGAGGAACGTGACAATACTGTGAGTTAGGCAATATTTTTGTTCCTAGTTTACAGATGAAGCCACTGAGGCACAGTCTACCCGTGCCAAAATGTGGGGTAGAGGAAACAGAAGACGGAGCTAAAGAACAGAAAAAGGGAAAAGAAACATGGCACCGAGAGAAATTCAAGTGAAACACGGCCGGAGAAGTAGCGTTCGTTCGGCCAGCAGAGTGCTGGTGGCTAGGCGGAAAGACAAGTGTCTAGAGGTCTAAGGAAAGCCCAGTCAGGAAAACCTCCAAGCCCAGCAGCTGCCGCAGAGCCAATGGCGATCACTACAACCACCCCACTATGGACACCACCGTAAGCGAGTCTGAGTTTTTCTACCCCGACTGGTTTCTCTCCCAGCACCCCCACTTTCTCACTTACCTGTCCTCAGTGGGAGCACCTCTGCTCCTCCCGTCAGCACCTGAAGCTTCGGCCCCTTGCGCGTGCCCACCAGTGCCCTACATTTAGTCTACTCTGCAGCCCTCCCAATGCCTGGTGTGTCCTCGGGGCCGTGGAGGGCGGTCTGAAGGACCATCAGCCTCTCCGGTTGTGTCGCCGTTAGCCTCCCTTTTCACCAAGATCCTTCCTTGCAGTGCATTCACTGGCCTCGGGCTAGGCATATTGGGAAGCCGGCTCCAGAGGTGACCTCTTCAAGGAACCAGGGGAAAGAAAGGCAGCATAGGCTTCAGAGAAGCATCTGGAGAGGCATTCGGGGCTCCCAATCTAGAGCTCCTGGCAGGCAAAATGTCAGCAGAGACATGCATACATCGGCTCCCCGCAAAACAGCATGCTTCCACGCCTGGAAAATAAGATTACACACACCGGACAGACAGACAGACTTACACACATGACAAGCAGCTCCTTTCCCAGAATTTCTGCCAGATTTGAAAGTCAAATATATAAAACACCAAAGTGGTATATCAATTTTTAAAGCTTCTTACATCTTAAATGCAGCCGGAGCATAATGAAAAATAGCCCAGTGATGGCAAAATTTGTTAGGTCAGCTGCATTAGCTTAACATTTACAAAAAGTACCAATGTCGTTTGTCATCCATTTAAGTTGCTTATAACAAAATACCTGAAACCGGGTGATTTAAAAAGAAAAACATTTATTGCTTACAGTTTCTGAGGCTGGGAAGTCCAAAGTCCATCTGGTGGTGGCGACAGTGACCCAGGGGTCTCACATTGCAAGATGGTGGAAGCAGAGAGAGCAGAGCAGAGAGAGAGAGAGAGAGAGAGAGAGAGAGAGAGAGAGAAACTCCTCTTCTTTTAAAACCCTCAGAACCATGCCATTGACCACCTTTTTTTTTTTTAAAAAAAAAAGATGACTGGTAAGGGGATCTGAACCCATGGCCTTGGTGTTATCAGCACCACACTCTCCAGAGTGAGCCACCGGCCAGCCCTTGACCACCATTTTTAATCCATTCACTACTGCCGGGTCCTACCATCCAATCACCTCTTGAACGCTCCACCTTTCAATTACCATAATAGGATTTCCCACCCTCTTAACCATCACAGTGGAGGATAAGTTTCTAATACATGAAACTTGGGGGACACAATTCAAGCTTCAGTGAGTTTGGGGGGGACATAATTCAATACACTACATTCTGCCCCTGGCCCCCCCAAACTCATGTCCTTTTCACATACAAATACATTCATTCCATCCCCAAAGTCTTGACTTGTTTCAACTCAAAAGTCCAAAGTTCAAGGTCTTGTATCAGTCCGTTTTGTGTTGCTCTAACAGAATACCTGAGACTGAGTAATTTATAAAAAATGGAGGTGTATTTGTCTTATGATTCTGGGACAGCTGCATGTGGCACAGGCCTCAGTCTGCTTCTGTTCATAGTGGAAAGCGGCAGGCAGCCGGTGGGTACAAGCAGATCACATGGCAAGAGGAAGCAAGAGAGAGAGAGGAGGTGCCAGGGTATTTTAAACAACCAGCTCCTGTGGGAATTAATAGAGCGAGAACTCACTCATTACTCCCCCCACGTAGGGAGAGCATTAATCCATTTACGAGGGATATGCCACCATGACTCAAGCAGCTTCCAGCACTGCCACATTGGCGGACAGATTTCCATATGAGTTTTAGTGGGGACAACATATCCAAACTCCATCATTCCATCCCTGACTCCCCAAAAGTCATGTCCCTCTCACAGACAAGAAACAAGTATTCCATTCTTACAGTCCCCAAAGTCTTAGCTTTTTTCAGCACCAACTTAAAATTCCAAAGTCCAAAGTCCAAAGTCTCATCTGAGACCAAAGGCAAAACTCCTTCCATCTGTGAACCTGTAAAAATCAAAACCAAATTTATCTACTGCCAAGATACAATGGTGGCAATGGTGGAACAGACATTGGGTACATATTCCCATTCCAAAAGTGTAGAGGATTCATAAAGCAAAAGTACTTCACAGGGCCTGGTTTTCCAAAGCCTTGCCGTTTCAAATATTGACCTTGCAAAGGACAGGAAAATTTCCCCAGGCTACTGAGTCTCTGTTGCAAGATAAGAATTGTAACACAGCAAGGTTGCTGGCTCAAAGACAGACAGGTTACTGATTGATATGTAAAGATACTGGGAAATTGCTGTAAGAAGAGAATGTTTGCTAAAATCAAGCTTTTGTTAGTGGATCAACTTAATTGCATGTTACCAGCTTCTATTGTTAAACTTGTTAAACTGTACTTAGCAAAAACCCCACCTATGTCTCTTCCTGTAATTTCTTGGTCTAGAGAATAAATGCAGGAAGAGAACCCCAATTCGTGGTTAATTTCCCAAGTGGAAGAAATGCCTCATGCTTGTCGGCTCTGGGATATTAACCCCTTTCTGGGGCATCTCACTGCTCAAAAGAGATGGGCTTTGAGTAATCTTTGGTGGCTCTGTCACCCAGGGGAAAAGGGGTGACAAATCCATGGGAGGCAAAGCAAGACAAAAGGGAGGAATAGGCCAAAAGAAAGGAGAAACAGGCCCCAAACAAGTCTGAAACCCAGCAGGGCAATCATTATGTCTTAAGGTCCAAAATAATCTTTTTTAGCTCCCAGTCCTGCATCCTGGGCACAGTTGGGCATCTGGACCCCCAAAGCTTCAGGCAGCCTTGCTTCCACAGTTCTGCCACTGGGCTGCACTGGTGCCTGCAGCTTTTCCAGGCCAGTGTTGCATGTTACCAGTGGCCCTGCAGTTCTGGGGTCCTGGTGGCAGCCTTGCTGCCTTGGCTCTACTAGACATTTCCCTGGTGAGGGCTCTCTGTGGGGGCTCCAACCCCACGTTTCTGCTTCACATTGCTCTAGTAGATGGCCTCTGTTTTGGCTCCGCCCCTGTGGCAGGTGTCTGCCTGGGCCCCCAGGCTTTTCAATACATCCTCTTGTTGGGAAAATTCAAAACTAAATTCTGAGTAACTTGTAAAATGCCTCTGTAACTAAATGTGCTTATCTCCCAGGGACCCCAGAACTCAGCCTAGTTAATAATCAACTGCCTATCAGCATTTCTGCTTCTGTAATCCTGCCTGCCTGCCCCCCATTTCTGTAATCCTGCCTGCTCACCTAAGTCACATGGGTGTGAAGGAGCTGAAACCAGCAGCTGCTTGTCTAAGATATGTTTATGGATCCTGCCAAACTTGCCTATAAAAACCCTGTTAAACTCATGCTTGGGATCCCAGGAGTTCAGAACAAAAGTTCACCTGGGTCCCACTTGTGTAATAAACCTTCTGACTCTCCAACTCCCCTGAATGTCTGGAGCCTTTCTTGCTGAGTTCATTTCACAACACTCTGAAATCTGGGTGGAGGCTGCCATGCCTCCACAGCTCTCACATCCTGCCAGCCTCCAGACTTAACGCTAGGTGGACACCACTGAGGTTTCAAGCTTCTACTCTCCAGAGCTGCTGCATGAAGCACACTTGAAGGGGCCGTTTGATGCAGGACTGCTCCAGCCAGAGGAGCTGGGATGCAGGGAGTGGTTCCTGGGGGCAGCTGCACCCCAGGTCTGTCCTCTGGGACAACTCAGTCCTTCTAGGCCTCAGGGCCTGTGATGGGTGGTGCACACTTTCAGACTTCTCAAATGACTTTAGGGCTTTTTCCTCATTGTCCTGGTTATTAGTATCTGGCTACCTCACTATCAAGCTGTCTTTAGTAACCAGTTTCTCTGCTTTATCCTTGCATTTTTCTCTGGCTCTCTGCTTCTCTACCACATGGCCAGGCTGCAAATTTTCAAATCTTTATGCTCTACTTCCCTTTTAAATTCTGGCTTTACATTATGCCTTTGTCACCATAACTCAAAGTAGGCTGTTTAAAGTAACCATGCAGCTTCCTCAATGCTTTGCTGCTTGGAAATTTCTTTTGCCAAACATTCCAATTCACAACTCTTAAGTCCCACCTTCCACAAAATCCAAGGGCATGGAAACAATGCTGCCAAATTCCTTGCTTTGGTGTAGCAAGGGTTATCTTTTGTCTAATTCCTAATAAGTTCCTCATTTCTACCTGTGCCCTCATCATCTTCATGGCCTTTACTGTCCACATTTCTTTCAGCATTCTTGTCACAACAATTTAACCAATCTCTAAAATGTTCCAAACTTTCCTTCATCTTTTTGTCTTCTTCTGAGTCCTCCAAACTCCTCCAACCTTTGCCTAACACCCAGTTCCAAAGCTGTATCCACATTTTCAGGTATCTGTATAGCAACACCCTACTCCTGGTGCCAATTTTCTGTATTAGTCTGTTTTGTGCTGCTTTAACAGAATACCTGAGACTGGGTAATTTATAAAAAATGGAGGTGTATTTGGCTTATGATTCTGGGACAGCCGCATCTGGCATGGGCCTCAGGATGCTTCTGTTCATAGTGGAAAGCAGCAGGCATCCAGTGGGTACAAGCAGATCATATGGTGAGAGGAAGCAAGAGAGAGAGAGGAGGTGCCAGAGTCTTCTAAACAACCAGCTCTCGTGGGAACTAATAGAGTGAGAACTCACTCATTACTCCTCCCACCTAGGGAGAGCACTAATCCATTCATGAGGGATCTGCCCCCATGACTCAAACAGCTTCCAGCACTGCCACATTGGGGATCAGATTTCCATATGAGTTTTGGTGGGGACAACATATCCAAACTCCATCAGGTCCCATCTGTGAAATTCAAAACAAGTTATCTACTTCCAAGACACAATGGTGGGACAAACACAGGGTACATATTCCACATTCCAAAAGGGAGAAATAGGCTAAAAGAAAGGGGTATCAAGACCTAAGCAAGTTTGAAACCCAGCAGGGCAGGCATTAAATCTCAGTGCTGGCGAATCAGGTACCTCGACTCTATGTTCAACCTCCTCTGCATGCTGATGTGAAGGTCAGATCCCCAAGTCCTTGGGCAGCTCTGCTCCTATCACTTTCCTGATTGTAGGCCACACTTCAGCTCTCCCAGGCTGGTGTTCCATGCTGGTAGTTCCACAGAGCTGGGGTCTCCATGGTGGTCCTGCTCTCACAGCTCTATTAGACATGGCACTGATGGGGTTTCTCTGCTGCAACTCAAACCCCATGTTTCCACTCAGCATTGCTCTAGTGAAAGTTGTCTGTGGTGATTCCACCCCTGCAACAAATCTCTTCCTGGGTCCCCAGGCTTTTCCATACATCCATTGAAATCAGGATGGAGGCTCCCAAGCCTCCACAGCTCTGGCATTCTGTGAGCCTGAAGACTTAACACCACTTGGACATTGCCAAGGCTTCTGGCTTGTATTTTCCAAAGCTGTGGGTCCAGCCACACCTGGAGCCAATTTAGCCACAGGTGGAGCAACCAAAACAGTGCTGGTGTGGGGAGCAGCTTCCCAAGATGGCCCTGGGCAGCAAGCCTGTGGAGGGCAACTCAGACCTGTTCCCCAAGACCATTTTGTCTCCCTAGGTCTTTGGGCCTGAAATGGAAGGGTTGGCTCCAGAGGCTTCTACAATGCCTTCAGGTCCTTTTTCTCCTTCTCTTGATAATCCTTTTCTTTGCACTAATCTCCTTAGCTAATGGTCACTGGCCTGCACCATTGCATGCTCTCTGCTTCTCTACCACATGGCCAGGCTGCAAATTTCCTAAATCTTTACACTGCTTCCCTTTTAAATTCTGGCTTTATGTCATGCTTTTGCCACCACAACTCAGCACAGGCTGTTACAAGTAGCCATGCAGCTTCCTTAATGCTTTGCTGCTTAGAAATTTTTTCTGCCAAGTACTCTGGTTTGCAACTCCTTAGTTCCAACTTCCACCAAGTACTAGGGCATGGACAGAATGCAGCCAAATTCCTTGCTAGTTCACAGCAAGGGTGACCTGTGTCCCAGTTTCCAACAAACTCCTTCTTATTTGTATCTGAGACCTCCTTAGAATGGTCTTTACAGTCCATATTTCTATCAGCATTCTGCTTTCCACCACTTAATCAGTCTCTAAGACATTCCAAACTTTCCCTCATCTTTTTGTCTTCTTGTAGGTCCTCCAAACTCCTCCAACCTTTGCCTAACACCCAGTTCCAAAACCGCTTCCACCCTTTCCAGTATTTGTTATAAGCAACACCCCAACTCACTGGTACCAATTTTCTGTATTAGTCTGTTTGTGTTACTTATAAAAAAATACTCGGAACTGGGTAATTTATAAAGAAAATGAAATTTATTGCTTACAGTTTCTGAGGCTGGAAAGTTCAAAGTCCATCTGGTGGTGGCGACAGTGACCCAGGGATCTCACATTGTGAGATGGTGAAAGCAGAGAGAGCAGAGAGCCAGAGAGAGACAGAATCTCTTCTTTTAAAGCCCTCAGAACCATGTCTCTGACCACCATTTTTAATCCATTCACTACCGCATGGTCCTATAAGCCAATCACCTCTTGAAAGCTTCACCTTTCAATTACCATAATAGGATTTCCCACCTTTTTAACAGTCACAGTGGAGGTTAAGTTTCCAATACATGGAACTTAGGGGACACAATTCAAGCTTCAGCGAGTTTGGAGGGACATAATTCAATACACTACATTGTTCTTTCATACTTAGTTGTTCACTGCCCCAGAATTTACAGATCAGGAAGTCTATAACAGCAAACAAAGTTCAGGCACCAGTTCTTCACTTCCAGCTGTGTGACCTCATCTCTCAGTGTTTCCATCTCCTCATCCACTAAATGAGGATTCAGAAATATGAAGTTTGTAATTGTAATTTGAAATGTCTAAGAGAATATCACCAATTGCTTAGACATTCAGGATGACTCCATTTGGTAGCCTTGAATCATGAAGGAACCAGTGAAAGGAATTGTTCTTCAAAAATTACTAACTTTATAGAAAACTAACAATATTTGTAAATTAAATTTAAAGTCTTAAGAAAACTAGGCTTTAACATTTACAACTGAAATAAATTGAATAGCAATTGCAAAGCAAGTATGTATTCTTTTCCATATTCAAAAGTCTCCCCCCTCACCCTTAGACACAATACATCTCAAAGGACAGTGGTAATAAACTGCAAGCCTTTCCCAAAACATGCAATGATTTTAACCCAATTGGTCCTGACACAGAATGGAGAGCAGATCATTCTGGGTCATCTTTTTGGCCACTCATCCTTTTGCAGGCAGTTCTCCAGAATTATGTTGCTCTGTTGGCATTTTGGTTTCCTCATTGCCCAAATGCATATTCCTAAGAACACCAACATGTAACTGAGACCTGCCTTTTACCTGGGAGACTTGCCCCCATAAGCCAAGGTGATACGATATAAACAGCAATAAAATGACGAGGTGAGCATTTGGTGATGGTTGAGCCATCTCTCCTGATGCTACACAGACCCTGGAAGAATGACTTTCTCAAGTTTAATAAAAGGAAACCAGTGTCTGTTAAAGAAAGAGATATAGGAGTATTTTTAGACTAGTTAGATAATAGCCATTAGTATATTAAACCTGGAGATAATTTTGTGTTTCAAATGAGGTTTTTAAATGAAAATATTCAAGTAGATGGTTGCTTAATATTTTACATATAAGTTATATATACTCACTCCTGTAAATCACTTCACAAAACACATCCATGATCTAATAATGTATATATGTCCTATATAACTCCAAGACCAAATAGAAAATCACATACAGACTTGATTTCTTATATATGGTTGGATTCTTCCTGTCCAAGTAAGAAAGTTACAGAGTAAGAAATAACTGAGTAGACCTTTCCAGTGATGTCTTGGCTTTGCAAGTGAAGAGACTATAATAGCCTCCATAGAAACAGGCCTGAAAAGAGAAAAAAAACAATGTTGTCATATATAATAGGATTAGAAACTCTATCTGAAAAGAACACTGTAACCTTCAAAATTTTTCATCTGAGTATACCCCTGTGAGGGGCAAAATAAGAGTCCTTTTCCCTGCTAGATGGTACCCCGTAGGTCCTCAAGTGGTTATTATCCTGTAGGACAGGAAGTGAGGGACCCCAGCAATCTTACGGAGTGGAGTCACATGTATCAATTTGTTGTTCAAGCAGCCATTGACCCCAAGGCTGTGGCGAAACAGGCAATCTCATTCATGGCTAGTGAGAGGAAACAGCCTGTAGAATCTGCAGCCAGGCGATTTACCTATTTCTATAAAATTATAATCGTCTCTTCAGCTAAACCAATCAAGAAAAAAATAACAATCGTATATAAACCTTGACCCAGGAAATATCACTTCTGGGAATTAACCCCACAGATATAAGTGCAAAAGTGCAAAATGACAATTGCTACATGCTTATTAACTGCAGCATTGATTGCAACAAGATGTTCTGGAAATAGACGGTGGTGATGGTTGCAGAAGAATGCAACAGAAAATGGTAAATTTTATGTGTATTTTATCAAAATTAAAAGAAACTAATTTTGTTACCAAATAAAGGATAGATAAACCAAAAAACGAGGTCATACCCACAAAAGACCCAAACGAATATTGCACACATGAAGGTTCTGAACGAGTCGGTCGTTTAGTCGGTATGAGCAATCTTCGTAAATTTGAGGGTCAAAACAACTCCGTGCCCAAAGCGGGGGGTAACACCTAAAACCCTGAGATGAAGAGTCTCACGCCCTAACGACTGAGCTAGCCGGACATACCCGGAGGAGAAGATCAACAATTATACCTTCAAGACTAGGTTCGGGGTGTATTCAGGGACACGTCTGAAGCTGGATTGACTCGGGTGTGAAAGAACCACTGAAGTGCTTTGGCAGTCCGGGAAATTCAAACTCTGCTGTGGGTGCCTGACAGCCCCTCCCACTTGCTTCCGTCTTGTGCTTGCTCTACCCTACGAGCGACCCAGCCTTTTTCCGTCCGCAGTGAAGCTCACAGCACGGAGGTAATGGAACGGAAAAGGAAAAACGTGTACATTCTGATAACACCGGAGCGTTCACCCTCTGGATTTTCAGTCAGGGGAGAAAGGCAGTTCCCGAGGCTCGGACGAGGGCGTGTCTCCAACCTGCGCAGATTAGACTCCACCCTCTCGAATTTTCCCTAGCGCTCTGTAAATACCAGAGTATTTTGAAACTTGGAAATAAAGCAAAAGGAAACGGAAAAAAGAAAAAAAAAAAAAAAAAAAAAGAAAAGAAAAAAAGAAAAAGAAAGAAAGAAAAAGGAAAGAAGAAAACGGGACGCACGACCTCCTTGGAGATGCCGGGGATCGAACCCGGGACCTCATACATGCAAAGCATGCGCTCTACCACTGAGCTACATCCCCACTCCCGCGTTTTAGCCCATGCTTTCTTAGTCATTTCTTGAAGTAGGGTGCGGGGAAATCGCAACCAGCGAGAATAACATCCCCGCAGCCGCAGAACCCCCATTTGCAATGCGGGGAGCTACTCCGGGGCCCTCAGCGGACTCCAGACGAGCGGATCTTGACCAATGGACATCCAGAGGGAGGGCAGGGCCCGGAAAAGTACCTGGGAACAGCGGTGAGAAAAGGAGAGGGAATCACCAGGCACGAAGCCCAAAATGAACCGTGAACCGAAAAAGAGAAGTAAGGAAGACTGTGTGCAGGATGCTACCTTTTGTTTTTAAAAGGCGGAAGTTTTTTTTTTTTTTAATTGAAGTATTGATTATACATAATTTTTGGGTAAAAGGGGGAAGTTCAGATAGTAAAATACTGAATATTTAAATAAAAGAATCCAGAATTGTAAAGCTGATTGCTTGGGACGGAGAAAAAAACTAGGGAGTAGGCGAAGGGCGGGCTTTTCACTGTGAACTGCTCTGTATTTTCTGAATTTTTAACTACGTTTAAATCTGTTTAGTCCCGCTGGAAGCCCCCTGGTCTCCCCTGCCGGAATGAGGTGGGTGCCATGGGCCTCAGCCATGCCCCTCCTTCCTCCTCTTCCCACCCTATTTCCTTACCCCTTTCCCTCTCCCTCTACCTCCTAATTGCTCCACAACAACATCTTAGAAGGTAAAAAGATAATATTAATAAATAAATAAACTTTAAAAAATAAAAGATAAAATAGTAATAATTAAATAAATCTGTTCAGTCCAAAAAAAAGCTTGCTGACTGTGTCAAAACTGCTCTAGAAACTGCTCTAGAAACTGTTAGGTTTGCCGTAAACAAACCTAACACCATCCATCCCCTCTTAGAGATCGCATTCCAGAGAAGACAGAGTGCTAGAGAGAAAATAGAGCTAGCGATGAGGGACAGAATGTGGCAAGAGGAGATTTGAACTGTGTGACTGGTCTGAGCAGTCTTCATTGACAAGGTGATAGCTGAAACAAGACTTGATGGAGATGGGAAGTGAGCCTTGCAAGTAACCCGGAGAAAAGGGGTCCAAACAAAGGCGACAGTGAGCGCAAAAGCCACGAAATATGTCTTTGTGACATGTTGTAGGAATAACAAGGAGGCCCATGTGGCTGGAATGAAGTCAACACTGGAGAGTGGTGGGAGACGAGGAAAGAGACACGTGGACGTCGGAGATGGGGACAAAGAACGCGTAGGGCTTTTAGGCTACTGGAAGGACTGTGAGTTTTACTCCGAGACAGGTGGTAGCTGCTGGAGGATTTTGAGCAGAGGAGGGCTGAGATGTGTATCGTGGAGTTATCAGCAGGGAGAGAGCCAAGAAAGTGGAAAAGACCACAAGGGAGTGAGTATAGACACACGTCCAAGGACTGAGCAGAGGAAGGGAGAACAGGAGGAAACCACAGCGGAGGCTAACAAGGAAGAAGTGGGAGAAAAGTCACGGGAATGTAGTGTCCTGAAGGCTCTGGAAAAGGGTGTCAAGAAGGAAGGAGCATGGGAAGGCAGGTGAGGTGAGGTTTTCGCCTTTGGGTTAGAATCGCAGACATTGGCAGTAGCGGTTTCCGAGGAGAGTGGGGGCAAAATCCTGACCTGAGTGGCCTCCACAGGGAGTGAGGAAAGACGATGTGGAAGCAGATAATACTGGCAGCTCTGGAGGGGGCTGTGAAGACGAGCTGAAGGGATGATAGGGCTGGTTTTGGGGGGGCTGAAGGGGGGAGCAACACCGAATAAAGTGGGAAAATTGATTGTAAATATATATTACTTGTCCAGAAACTAAATAAAGAATAAAGAGGGCTGGACAGTAGCGGGAAAGGTAGTTACAGAAGTGGATTCGAGGCCACACTTGGGGGTGAAGGTCCAGGGCCAGGTTCTAGACCCTAAATTTAGCTCAGCAGAGGCCGAGACGAACCGGCGCTGCGGGAACCTGACACTGTGGCCCGGGCGCCAGGCCCTTGCCCCGGCCGTTCTGGGTCGGCCTGCGATGGGAGTGGCGCCCAGCGGGGCTTGCGCTCCAACCTGTTGTGGCCCGTTTCCCGCGGCTGTCTGGGTCTAGGCTGGGGTGGCCTAGAGAGGCTGAGGGAGGGGGACGGAGGGAGGCCGCCGGCCAAGACAGGGGCTAGGGACGCCCAGAGCCGGGGCGCAGGGCGCTGTCCCACACTTGAGTCGCCGCGTGCCCCTTGGCGAGCCATCAACGTGCACCTTCCCCTCCCGGCTCCCCAGCCGGGCTTCCCGTCAGCTCAAGTCTCGGCCTGCCTAATGTCAGCCCCGCCCTTCCTCTCCCAGCGGGCGCTCAGAGGCCAGCCGGGGCCGCCGCACTCCGAGCCACGTACTGTACCAGTGGCCTCCCCGGCGCCGTCCGACCTCGGTGCTCGAAGGACGCGCATGGCGGCGGTGGGGCCGCGAGCCCGCCCGGGCGCCGGAGCCGAGGCGCTGGCGCTGGCTTCAGAGTTGCAGGCCGAGGCGACGTGCTCCATCTGCCTAGAGCTCTTCCGCGACCCCGTGTCCGTCGAGTGCGGCCACAGCTTCTGCCGCGCGTGCATCGCTCGCTGCTGGGAGCGCGGTGGCGCGGGGGCCGCAGCCGCACCCCGAGCGCTGCCCTGCCCGCAGTGCCGCGAGCCCGCGCGGCCCTGCCAGCTGCGACCCAACCTGCAGCTGGCCTCCGTGGCCGCGCTGCTGAAGCGCTTCAGCCTGCCCGCTGCCGCTCCGGGAGAGCGCAGGACCCGGGCGGCTGCAGCCCCGGAGGCGGCCGTCCGGTGCGCGCAGCACGGCGAACCGCTCAAGCTGTACTGCCAGGACGACGGACGAGCCATTTGCGTAGTGTGCGACCGCGCCCGCGAGCACCGCGCTCATGCTGTGCTTCCGCTCGATGAGGCGGTGCAGGAGGCCAAGGTGAGCGCAGGCCGTACCCTGACGGTCCCTGGGAGCTCCTGCCCTGGCCCACCCCTCGCGCGCACGCGGTGCAGACGGCAGACAGGCAGGCAGGAGGCCCAGGTGAGCCCCTGCCTCCTTTCTCCTATCCCAGGCTGCCCAGCGCTGCTTCCCGGGCTGACTGCGGCTCTGCCTCTGTCACCCCACACCACCTCCCCCGTCCCCCACACAGCCCATTTCCCTCTGGGCTGGCTACTGGGCCACCTGCGCGACGCCCCCCACGGACTTGGCAATTTTCTTTCTGTCTGTCCCTGGCTTCTAGCCGCGTCTGCGTTATTGCAGCTCTTCATTCGCAGGAAGACTCTGTCACCCCCACATACCTGCTGCCCCCAATCTTATCTCCTTCCTTGAAGCGTGGCTCTGCTCAAAGTCCCTACCTCGTGGGGCCGAGTGGCACAGCCTCCCCAAAAGGTGGGGTTAGGGGGGCTCCTGAATTAAGTAGAGAGCCTTAGAGCCTTCTGGGCTGTGCCAAGACTGCCGATAATGGGCGCCTCTCTCTGTGCTGCTTCCTTGCTAGAGCCTCAGCGGTGGTGTGTGAGGAGGCCTCGGGTACACAGTCCTCAGTCTTCTTTGCTCCGCTACCCTGCTCTGACCCTCCTACCCAAAGGGCTTTCTGGTGGGGGGAGGAGAGAAGAGGAGAGGACGGGTGGATTGGGTTGTTGGGGGCTTGTTTTTCAGCCTGGTTTGTGCAGCAGATGTTCTTGCGGAAGCGAGACCCAGGGCTTTTGAAGTTACCCTGCAGTTGCTCTGTCCCCATGGGTGTAGCCTGCACAGACTATATCCATCCTGACGTCCAGGGATGACTTCTACCCGTCCTCCTCCTCAATGAGCAGTACCTTCCCTTTCTCCTGGATAGCTCCAGGAAGGCACATGTGCGGGTTTCCAGAATTCTCTTCCCACAGTATCCCTTCTCACCCTCAGGAGCTCCTGGAGTCCAGGCTGAGGGTCTTGAAGAAGGAACTGGAGGACTATGAGGTGTTCCGGTCCACTGAAGAGAAGGAGAGCAAGGAGCTCCTGGTGAGCAGGGCACTACCCCTGCCCCCCAACCATGTGGGCCTCCTGCGGGGTACAACAGAGGGCCACTCACAGCCAGGGATGTGTGTGTGCTGTTGGAGTGTGTGCCTGTGAAACAGCACGGTGGATTTTTAGAAAGACAATAGTGTGCATATTATGTGAGGATACCTTAAAAAGTTCCTGGAACTGGCAGGTCAGCTCAGTTGGTTAGAGTGCAGTATTGTAACACTAAAGTCACAGTTTGGATCCCTGTACCGACCAAAAAGAGTTGAAAGATAATACAAATCTTTCTAGGAAAACAAACCAGAGCTTTTGACAGTAAAAGAGAGTGCTAGAATAATCATTGTAGGACAGCTGGCTTAAACTGGAACTGTCCCAGTGAATCAGGATGTATAGTCACTCTAATATTACATAACTCACCAGTTCGGGCCTATGGAAACATCTTGTAATTGAACACATTCATATTCTGAGGAGGTTTGGGGACCAGGTTTTCCGCAGCCCTTGTTGTGCAGCCGAGGTTACCCAGCACCATCCACTCCCGCTACCATCCAGTTGGGTTAATATCTTTTCTTTCTGGCAGCTGGCAGGTACCGGGATCTGAAACTTTGACCTTATATTATACCACCTCGCTCTTAGAGTGGAACAGGAAAGTGAAATGGGGCTCATTTGGGTTAAGTT
The DNA here is from genome assembly GCF_027409185.1 of Cynocephalus volans. Taxonomy (NCBI): domain Eukaryota; kingdom Metazoa; phylum Chordata; class Mammalia; order Dermoptera; family Cynocephalidae; genus Cynocephalus; species Cynocephalus volans. The sequence continues at coordinate 160,864,159 of NC_084461.1, read as the reverse complement.
GGGCAAACGTGGGTAACTGACTTATTTTATACCTGACAAGTTCACTTCCTAGCTCAATAAATATGAGGAATCTTCAAAAAGTTCATAGAAAGATTTGTATTATCTTTTAGTTTTATTTTTCCACAAATTTTGTGAAGTACCCTCATAGGTGATGAAAAAATAAAAGGATCTACTAGGGCCTGTTAGGGCAAGGTTATTCAGTTTTGGAGTTGGGAATTGGAGGAAGAGGAACTTGAGAACCCTCCTATCCTCAGGGTCAGGAGGGGACAGGGAAAGAACCTTGAATTCAGATATCCTAGTGTCCTTTCCTGACCCTCAACTGCATCTATTACACCTGCATCCAATGTGCATCCCAGATCCTCCTATCTGATCATTCACTTCACTCCACAAGGAAGAGCTCACCCCATCCCCCAACTCCCAGGTCTTCATTCCTCTTCTGCTGGAGAAAGAAGTGTATAGCTCTTCAGCCATTATTTTACATCCATGACCCAGAGGCCCTTCCCGAGCATGGGCCCTTCCTTCTCTGTCTCTGACCTGACTCCTCATGACATTGCTTAGTTCCTTCCACCTCTGTCCTCTTCCAACACCTACCCATCCACCCCCACTTTGGCCCACACAGTCTTTATAATTACAAAGCACTTGCTTAGTGAAACAACTAAGATAGAGTATGTACAACTATTGCTTCATGATAAAAAGGAAAATGAATACTTTTATTTGAAAATGCCCACAGGGCCAGCCATGGCTCACTTGGGAGAGTGTGGTGCTGATAACACCAAGGTCATGGGTTCGGATCCCTATATAGGGATGGCTGGTTAGCTCACTTGGGAGAGCATGGTGCTGACAACACCAAGTCAAGGGTTAAGATCCCCTTACCAGTCATCTTTTTTTAAAAAAAAAAAAGAAGAAGAAGAAAATGCCCTCACCCCAGGGGATATTTGGTAAATGTCTGGAGATATTTTTGGTTATCAACACTTGGATGGGGTGCTACTGGCTTTAAGTGGTAGAGGACAAAAGTGCTGCTAAACATCCTACAATGCACAGGACAGCCAAGACAATAAATCATGTAGTCCCAAATGTCAATAATGCTGAGGCTGGGAGACCCTGACTTACAGTGTTTTGGCAAATACTGTTTCACTTTGTTATTTTCCTGGGAGGCAATATAATGTAGTTATGAGAAGTTTGGAATCTGGGGTCAAACTCCCTGGGTTAGAATCTTGGCTTATTACTTACTGTCTCTATCTCCTCACCGGTAAAATGGAATAAGAAACGTACCCAGCTCACTAGTATGCTGTCAGGGTTGAGGGAGTCAATATCTGTAAAGTGCTCGGTGCTGCTGCTGCTGCTCAACATCCCAGTGAAGAAGGGAAGGCAGGAGCATTGTGGGAAGCCTGGCCTGAACCCAGGTCTTCTGACTTCACCCCCACCCGGTTTCCTCTTCCAGCCATCCCCTCCTTTTCCCTAGAGTTTTCAGGGAAGATGAACTTTGACAGTCAGGCTTCTCCTGGTGGGACAGAATCCTTCTCACTTGTCACTGGCCATGAGAGGCTGTGTTCACTATATTATGCCGACTGCCAAACGTATGTTCACATAAAAAATCAAGAGATCAGGAGTGTCAAGAAACACAGGAGTGTATGTTGTTAATGGAAAGAACAGAATATCAAGTTTGCACACACCATATTAAATCTTTGTGGATGTGCTGGTACCTCTGGCCACTGTTATCAGATTTTTCTTTCTTCCAGGTTCTGTATTTTGAGCATGTGTTACCATCATAATTGCTAAACAGAAAAGGTACTCTTTAAAAAGAAGTAGGGCTGGGCTGGCCTGTGGCTCATTCGGGAGAGTGTGGTGCTGATAACACCAAGGCCACGGGTTTGGATCCCATATAGGGATGGCTGGTTAGCTCACTGGGTGAGCGTGGTGCTGACAACACCAAGTCAAGGGTTAAGATCCCCTTACAAGTCATCTTTAAAAAAAAAAAAAAGAAGTAGGGCTGGGTGGTTAGCTCACTTGGTACAGCCTGGAGCTGATAATACCTAGGTCAAGTTGCCAAATAAATAAATAAAAATAAAAAGAAGTAAAGTAAAGAGTGAAAGTTTGATGGTAATGAAATAAATGTATGTGAGGAAGAAAACCCAACCTTAGTTTAATCTTTATGGTGGCCCCAAGAGGCACTAAAATATCACTCCCACTTTTCAAATGAGGAAACTGCAGCCTGGGTAGTGTTGGGGGAAATTTGAAGTTGCCCTAGTCTAAGTGATAGATCCCAAGCCCAAAGAGACACAGGAACACATCTGTGGCAGGGGAAGAGCAAAGAATGTGTTGAGGCTGTAGCTTGCACAGTGTTAGCATATTTAAAATAGAGTGTGTGAACAGCCTGCATATGTGGGTGTGCCTCTGATCCCCAAAGCATGAGGAAGATGGAACTCTGCCCTGTGGGATGATTCAGAGGCTGCTGTCCAAATGTTATGTCTCCACACCCAAGTCCCCTCACCTCCCCAATTTCTCCTTCTCCTGGGACAGAAGCAGATGGCAGCAGAGCGAGAGAAGGTGGGGGCAGAGTTCCAGACGCTGCGGGCCTTCCTGGTGGAACAGGAGGGCCGGCTTCTGGGCCGCCTGGAGGAGCTGTCCCTGGAAGTGACACAGAAGCTGAATGAGAACCTGGCCCAGCTTGGTGGTGAGATCACCCAGCTCTCCGAGATCAGCAGCCATATCCAGGAGACAGCTCGAAAGCCTGACCTTGACTTCCTCCAGGTGAGTATGGCTGAGCCAGGGCTTTGAGTCATTTTTCCTAGAGAACAGTATCAGATCCTGTTTAATAGAATCACATGATCTAGAGCTAAAGGAGACTGGAAAGAGGTGCCTTGATTCTCCTGGGGTTGGAAGTCTAAAGGGATGTGATAAAACTTTCTTGTCCATGAGCCATGATAATATATCTCACATTGTATTCCAGTATACACATGCTTGAGACAAAAGACTCATTACCTTTGTTACATGTGATGCACTTTGATGTTTTCTATTCTATTTTATTTCATTTAAAATAAATAGTCACAATCCACTAGGTAAACTTCACAAACCACAAATGGGTCAAGAACAGTCATTCAAAGACACTGGTCTGAGTGACCAGTTGTTGCATAAAGGCTGTGACTTGTCTCAGATAGTTTTGAGGGCAGAGGTAACACTGAGTCCCACCAGATGGCTTCAGTGATGATTCTGCAATAAAGCAAGCATTTGCAGAGCTGTGGTAAGGGTCATGTTGATGAGATACCCAGGAGCCAGCCACAGCTGGAGTCGTTGCCAATAGTGCCTATGCAATAGTGGGGCATGGTACGCCTGCTGAGGGTTTATTCTCTTGGGGGCATGGCAAGGGGAAAGTTTTGTTTTCTTAAAACCTGATACTGATTTGGTTTTCTTTCATCTTTCCTTCCAGGAATTTAAAAACACACTAAGCAGGTGAGTGAACCTAACAGTTCCTTGGGCCTCTCTAAGCTTGCTTTTCTCTATTTCCACTGAGCTGTCTCTCTTCATTTCCCACACCTGATTGCTCACCTCCTGATGCCCCCATTTCCTTACATGGGTACCTTCCAACACAAATGTCTGCCTGTCTTGCCCATGAGTATTCCCGCACAAGGTCTAACTCTCCTTTTTCCACCTCTTTCTGCCAAGAGGACCTCACCATTTGAATTGTCACAGCCCAGATAGTGTTTGTGGGCCTTCTTCAGGGTCCCTGTCCTACAGGTGCAGCAATGTGCCTGGTGCCAAGCCAACCACTGTCTCTTCTGAGATGAAGAATAAAGTCTGGAATGTTTCCCTCAAGACCTTTGTCTTAAAGGGGTTGCTGAAGAAGTTCAAAGGTAGGGGCTGAGTATGGGGCGGGCCATGCACTGTGGGTAGGGATGGAATGTTTCTTGCAGTTCAGGGGTTCTAAGGGTGTGCCAAGGCCAGATTGGTGTGCGGAGATGGCAGTGGCAAATCTATTCAGGACTCCCAGGGCATGTAGCTTCCCATGGGGACAGACAGGGTGGAGGGGTATTGGGGCAGAAAGAGGGCTGAGGAGGGATAGCTCAGATTCAGACCAGCTCTGGGCAGAAGAGGGGGAAGTGGAGAGAGGTAGATCAAAATACTTGGGTGTTTTCCCTAGCCTCGTCCACACCCCCCATGCTTGGCCCAGTGCCTGTGCATCAGTTCTTGGCTTCTGGAGTATCGGGGGAATGAGTGGTCAGTTGGTGTATAAATGTTGGAAGAGGTGGTGTCCTTGCTAGACCATCTCCCATGTCATTCATGCATACTCTGCTTTGTTTCTCCTCCTCAGAGGATCTTCGTGAAGAGCTGGAGAAAGAGGAGAAAGGTAGGGATGATGGCTGTGATAGTAAGGATTATTTGGCCACACAGAGAACCTAATGCCTGCTAGTGACTGTCTCTCTGAGCTTTGCACCTGTTGGTTCCTTCCACCCCTGTCTCAGCAACTCTGCCAGTCTGCTCCCCTTTCCCCCTGGTCCTCTTCTGGGCAGTTCTGACTTCTGCAGGTGGCAGTGGGGCCAGTTGGCCTATAAGCTGTGGGCGGTCAGGAGCAGGAGTGCCCTGTGCCTTGGGATATTTAGATTGGGGAAGGCTCGTTCATCACCTGGATGAGCCTCTGTCCCCTGTTCCCACTCCTAGACATATGGAGACTTCTCCTGGGGATGGCGTTTATGTGCAGGGGACAGGGGAAGCAAGGGCAGACTGGAGACAGGAAAGGAGGTGGTTCTCACTCCTGCAGAGCTCTGGAGTGTGTGATATCCAGCACCAAGGGGAGAGTACATATTTCTGATGCTGACAACTGAGTTAAGTCAGAGTTTAGCTGGGTGGAATCTAAATCATCTGAGTAAGACCATGCCCATCCTCTGCTCAGAGCCCTGCGATAATATATCTCACTCAGTAAAGGCCAGAGTCTTCATGGTGGCCCTTCAGAGCCCCAAGGGATCTGGCCTCACTGCACACTCTCCCCCTGGTTTACTCTGTGCAGCCACAGACTCTCCTTTCTGCTGCTAGATGCACGAAGCACACACTTGCACTGCACTGGCTACCACTCTGCCTGAAACAAGTTTCCCACAGACAGCCACATGGCTGATTTCCTCACTTCCTTTATGTCTCTGTTCAAATACACCTTTTCAGTGAAGGTCTTCCCCGGCCCCTGTAGTGGAAATGACAGCCTGCTCTTTTGATTCCTCTTGTCTTCTGTATTTATCATTTTATTGCCTATTTATTTACAATCCAGTATTCCTGTCATCCTGTAGCTTCTTTTCTCCCCCTGCTAGACAGGAAACTACAGAAGGACAGGGATACTCTATAGTCTTGTTCTCTGTGGTATTCCCAGGGCCTAGAATAGTGCTCACAATAAGTGTGCATATTTTAACTTTTTATTATGGGAAATTTCAAACATACTTAAAAGTAGAGAGAAGAGCATAGAGAATGTTACATACCCATCATACATCTTCAGCAACTATCAATTCATGGCTAATATTTTTTATTATTAAATAAAATAATCCACCTCTTCCCACTGTTTTATTTTATTTTTTGGTGACTGGCCAGTATGAGATCTGAACTCTTGACCCTGGTGTTATCAGCACCACACTCTAACCAAGTGAGCTAATCACCCCGACCCCCACCGGATTATTTTAAAGCAAGTCACAGATAACAGATCATTTCCATAAATATCTTAGTATGTTATGTCTAAAGAGATAGACTTTTTAAAAAACATAACCACAAAACCACTATCACATATAGAATAATGAATGATTTTTTCTGGTATCTAATGATCGAATATCCCCAATTGTCTTTTTTTTAATTTTTAAATTTTTTTCCCAATTGTCTTTTAAATTGGATTTGTTGAACTGTTTGAACTGAGATCCAGATCAGGCCCACACATTGCATTTGTCTGATTTCAATAAGTACTTGTTGAGTGAAAAAAAAGTAAAGTACCTGGGAAGCAGAGGGCTGAGAGTTGATTGGGCACTGGCACTGGACACTGGAAGGATTCTTGGAAGAAGGGGAGAGAGGTTTGCAAAGAAGAGCGGGAGGATGGCCCTGAGAAGAGGGGGGCTATGCAAGGGGCCTGCATGGGGACATCTCTTCCTTGTCTTTGCCCCACAGTGGAACTCACCTTGGACCCAGATACAGCCAATCCCCGCCTCATCCTCTCCCTGGATCTTAAGAGTGTGCGCCTTGGACAGCGGGCCCAGGACCTGCCCAACCACCCTCACCGCTTCGATACCAACACCCGCGTCCTGGCATCCTGCGGCTTCTCCTCTGGGCGGCACCACTGGGAGGTGGAAGTGGGCTCCAAGGATGGCTGGGCCTTTGGCGTGGCCCGCGAGAGTGTGCGCCGCAAGGGCCTCACACCCTTCACCCCTGAGGAGGGCGTCTGGGCGCTGCAGCTCAACAGCGGGCAGTACTGGGCTGTGACCAGCCCTGAGCGGACACCCCTTAGCTGTGGGCACCTGTCACGCGTGCGGGTGGCCTTGGATCTGGAGGTGGGGGCTGTGTCCTTCTACGCAGTGGAGGACATGCGCCACCTCTACACCTTCCGAGTCAACTTCCAGGAGCGTGTGTTCCCCCTTTTCTCTGTCTGCTCCACTGGCACCTACTTGCGAATCTGGCCTTGAGGCGGACTGCCCGGCATCTCAGGAAGGGGTGATCACTTATGGGAAAATATTTCCTCTTCCTGGCTACCCATGGGAAGGGATGATGCCCTCCATACTACTGTGCCAGGCTGCCCAAGAGAGACTGCTACAGAACAATTTCAAACTCTGGTCCAGTGGCTGTCCTCAGTTGCAAGAAGGCAGGTTTGGGCTTGGGCCAGCCAGATTCATTATCACTTCTGCTTTACCTTTTTGACAGCTGCCAGCTCTGCCTTGAGAGGTCAGGAGACCTCTGGATCCAGTTGGCCTGACAACATCATCTACTCAGGAAAAGCACTGTACTCCCAGCTCAGACAACAGTTGGGCCAGAACTGGAAGGAGACCGTTGACCCGTACATGAAAGAAAAGCCCAGGGCAACAGCATATAGGCATTGCTACTCTCCAGTACTCCTTAGCCTGATGGCAGAGTGATATGTGCATCCTTAACCACAGTGACAATGAACACATGTCCTCACAGATACCTAACCCCCCCATTTTCCAGTGCCAAAGTAGAGACTTGCTTGGGTAAGGAGATCAAAGGTTCTGGAACATTGAAACACAAGTTGGCACTTATAATTTTACAGGTGTAATTAGCACCAGCACAGAAATTCACAGAGCACAAACATGCTCCTGACAGGCCCTTTCTGGAACTTGCCAAATGCATGCCAATAGCAGAGCACCCTGGTGCCAAGGCCTGCTCAGCCTGGGCACTGGAGGGCATTCACCTGGCCAGCGTCTTTATCCCCTTGGCTAATTGTTCCCCAGATTCTGGATGGCTGGGCTTCTAGGAGGGTGGTAGTGGGACATTGGGGAGATGGAAATATAGACAGTGAGCTCATCTCTAGGGGTGGCTTGGCTCATTCTCATCTCCCCTGGTCTGACTGCAGAAGCACAAGTATAAGCAAGGTTTTCTGCCAGTGTGAATGAGCATGTGTGTTTATGTGTGTAAGGAGTATATGCACGTGTATTTGGGGTGTGGTGGTGGGAAGGAATGTGTGGATTTTGGAGAGGGCATTTATGAGCATGTATATAGGGTTAGGCGCTGCAAACAGACATAGGTCAATTTAGCCATACCCTATTACTGATTTGTTGTTGTTGTTAAAGATTAACCACCCCATATTTTGATAAGGACCATAGGTTTTTCCCACTACCTGGCTACTAGGCTAGATGAATGCCAGTATCAGACCTAATTCTGTTCTGCATAGGTTGTTTAGACAGATGTGTTGGCAAATAGGGACAGTGACAGTCAAATAGTCCAGTCAGCAAGTGTCATGGAGTTTCAGTGCTCTGTCCTTTGAGATGCTTCAAGCACACTTTGCATACAGGGTTCTCATGGGGCAGGCATGATACTGTTCTAGAGGCAGACCCAGTGGACACAGCACCAGGCTCAGGCAATCAGAATCCTGTGTCCGTTGGATCCCTGTACTAGCCAGTGCCAAAAAAAAAAAAAAAAAAAAAAAAAAAAGAATCCTGTATCCTATGGGCTGGGGGCTGGGGACAGGACCATTTAAGAAGCCAGCCTACTGCATTACTCCAGAGGGTGAGTCCTTTGTACTGTTCATAAATGGAGAGTAGCTCTACAACACTGTAGCCAATCTACATATTTAAATAGCACTGATTTCCACAAGGAAAACCCATTTCTAAAATTCATTTGCTAATTAAATTGCCTAATATTATCATCAAGCCCTAATGTTATCTGGGTTTTGTAAAGCTTTTTTGGTGGGGAGGCAGGGTGGGGTGCAGTTGGCCAGTAGAGGGATTCAAATGCATGACTTCGGTTTGTATAGCTTTTTGATTTTTATCACAATTCCTTTTGTACCATCTAATAACTGTGCTGAGTATCACAACATATACTACAGGCCACAGAAGGTGAGACATCCAGTGGAGGTGCCATATGTGCCTGTAGGGCCAGGCTGGGTGCTGCGGGGGTGGCTGTCCACATGCATATTTTCAGTTTTTATGTTTGCGGATGTAATTGTGCATCTATCAGAGAATGTGTATTTGCAGATAACTACATAGATATCTGTAATATCTAAAGAGATGTAACAACAGTTACCATAATAATTGCCTGTGGAGGGGAAGAGATGTTCTTTTCATGGTCACCAGGGCAGTGCAGTGACTTGGATGTAACATGTTAGTGTGAGAGTATGTGTGTGTGCGTTTTCCTTTGCCATCCTTTGGGATCGTAAGCTCTCTGAGACACCTGGCTCTCTGAGAACAATGACTAGCCTAACTTGGTCCCTTCTTACCCCACCTGTTAGTCCCAGATCTCTGTGAGCTTCAGAGCCTTGAGAACCCAGGCCCCTGCCACCAGACTCCTCAGCATCCAGACGGGCCTGGCCTGGCCACCCTGTGCCCCAAGTCAGCTGGCCTGGCAGGGGCCATAGGGCAGGCTGGGCCACCAGGCCAAGGTCCACCATCTGCAGCACCACTTTCTGTCCTTTGCCAGGCTAGGAATCCTGTCCCTCACCTGGGCCCTCATTCTCTGTCTCTGTCCTCCACCTCATGGGCCCTTTAGCGGCCCTGACAGACCAGTTTCTCAGTCAAGGCACTCCGTCAGGTTTGCCTTTTCCTTATTCACCCAAAGGTGAGGTAGGGGCTAAGCGCCCCACCTACACCCGCCTTGACCCAGTCCTTTTGGGTCCAGCACCTCCAAACACCCTGACCTGATCTCCCCACTGCTCCCTCATTCACTACCCAGCCCACTCCAGGTCCCACCTTAACAGCTCGCACCTGGATTCGCCGCAGGACAGTCCTATTGACACCCTTACCCTAACCATTCCTGTAGCCCTGACCTCTGGACCCTCATCCTAACACTACAAGCCAAAGCCCCGGCTCCCCAGTCCTGCCCTCGCCTCTGAACACCAGCCGGCCCCATCTAAGGTTCCCGGCGCTCCTCACAGTTTCGCCCGCCGTAGGCGCCCCCTGCGCCAGCCGCACGCCCCCGCGCGCGCGGAATGTCGGATCTGTCTTGCAGGGCTCTCTCCCAGGATTTACGGCTGGGTTGCAGCACCTACACTTACTGATCTCTCCATCGAGGCCGGCAGCTGTTGGGCAGAAAAATACCGGCCCAGTTTCATTATCCAACTCCTTAATTTGTCAGTCTGCGGCTGCGCGGTGACGGCGGCATCGTCAACCACTAGTGTGCAGGATAACAGCGTGTAGTTGGCTCCATAGCTCAGGGGTTAGAGCACTGGTCTTGTAAACCAGGGGTCGCGAGTTCAAATCTCGCTGGGGCCTAGGGGAGGCGTTTTCCCACATTTTTTTCATCCCTTTCAGAAAATACGAAAATAGGTGAGCCTTCCTGGGAGGACAGATCCTGGCGGAATTACCTCCTCTTTGCCCCTCAGGTACGAGCCGCCCAACTCTCCTTCTACCTTCCCGTCATCTGCTGAAGAGCCAGACCCATTACCTCCTTTCGTTTCGAGCACTGATTGTCCGACCCCGTGCGCCCTCTGTCCCGCGATCCTCCGCGAGCTCATGGTGGGTTTCTCCGTTCTTCTGTCGCCACTCGGGCCAAGGCTCGCCCTAGTCTCTCATCCTTTGCTGGGTGGAATCCACTCAGAAGGATGGAGACGACGACATTAACGCGTTCCTTGCCCACGCCGCGTTCGTCTTCCCCCCTCCACGCGCACTGAGCTTTAGGTCTGCTGCTCTGCCCGCGGCGGCCTTGTGTCCTTGGCCTCTTGGTTCCTACTAAGTATTCGTTTCTCTTCTCTGTGGAATTATGTAAAGAAATGTGCAAACGTCCACATTCGTGACAGCCGGGTCTAAAGACTATAGCCTTGGGGCGGGGGGAGGTATAAAAAAATTAAAAAATAAAAGCTGTAGCCTTGTCACATTCTCTTCCAGTCTTTTTTTTTTTTTTTTTTTTTTTAACGCATTTAGTTTCTTTTAAACAAAAAATTTACACAACTGATGTATGCTGACCTTAGGACTTTGACTTATTAATTTATGCTGTTGACAGAAGTGAGGTGTACAAAATGAGGCTAAGTCCTCTGAACAACCGGGGCGCTGCCCGATGTGCAGGACCAGGCCTGGTGGGGGTCTGGGGGCACCCTCCCTCCGCAGCCTTCCCGGGCACAACGCGCCCTGGCGGCCTTGGCAGAGGCATGGCCCGGTGCCGCGGAGCATTCCCAAATCGCTGCAGCCTTCTTTGCAGCCTATGGAAACCTCACAGAGACCTTGAGCGAGTCATGGGGGGTTGGCCAACTGTTGGCACCGCTCCAGGGTTGCTCAGGATTCGAAAACAGAATTCGCGCCCAGTACACCAGAGAGAAAACCACTCGACGTAGAAGTAGTGGTTGAGGCCAGAAGAGGAGTGAATGGAATAAGTGGGGTGCATGGAGGAGGGAACAGGTATCAATGGCCCATGTCAGGAGGCACACGCTTCCCTCCCTCATCCAGGCCCGCTCCCATCCAAAGAGCCAAGATTTGGGGTCAAGACCTGGACGCGTCCTGGGATCCTCGGACTCGTCACCCCCAAAGCGCCGGCTCCACAGGAATTTTACCTTAATGTAAAAGCCGGATCGCAGGGACCAACGGCGACCTACAACGGGTCTTAAATATAGCCACCCTCTCCACTAAGCCCGTAGATTTCCAGGGTGTGTGTGTGTCTGTGCGTGTGTGTGTGGGGGTGGGGTGGGGGTGGTGGCAGGTGGTCCCCGATAATAGTTGAACAAACTGGTGAATTAACCTCAGGACATGCACTCAGGGGGATCCAGAGTCTGGGCATGACAGCCGTGCCCAAGGAAGGGCGGCCGAGTACATTCACAGGTCACCTGGCAGAATCAGAATCAGGCCGGATCCAGGTGACGTGCTGGAAGGAGGGTTCCCAGGCTCACGCCCTTGTACCGCTGGTGGCAGAGGCGTGTGTTGTCACCTCTCACAGAGTGACGGAGACGCAAGCGTTAAGAGCGATGGATAGCCTGAAGGGACTGTTCCGAGACGACTCCTTCCAGGAAGGAGTAGCAAGGCACAGCCCCAAGTCAGTTTTTGCTTCAGCTTTTATTGTAAAGACAAGAAAGTCACAAAAGAAAAACAGATGGTTAATCAATCATAGTGAAAACATAAGCTGGCTATGTGACAAACTTCATTTAAGCATGTAGAGATCAAAGCAATAAAACAGATCAAGCAATATACCATCAAAAGGAGTCATAAAACTAAGCTATGTGACATACAAAAAGAAACAATGAGATAATCACCAAAGCGCCTAACTCCCTAAGAATTTCAAAGGAACAGCCTAGGGCGAGATGGGGAACGTCCCCCAGGCACTAACTAATCTAACAGAATATCCTTGCAGATTTTAATTTACATACTTTCTAATCATTTAGGTCTAGCTGTACTAAGGGCAACTGCCCCCAGAACAATACCCGTTCTGCTTCAATTTTCTTATCTGCATCAAAGGCTTTAGTCCCGTGTAAGTTTTCTGGTCTTTCTCAATCTCAGCATCCCTACGTGTTTTCCAAAGGGTTGGGCTTTGGCCCCCTAACTATAGGCTTTGGCCTCCTCAACTAAGGACTTTGGTCTTGTAAAATTTATGTATCTTAATTCTATCTAATTAATAACTTCTTAGTCAATATCCTCTACAGTGTGTGCGAGGGCTGGGTTGAAGGAGGGCTATTCGGGGTGGGACGGACACTTGGGTGAGTCAGCTCACCTGGGATATTCATCGTGGGAAGAGCCAAAGGCCAAGGATGTAACCCAGGGAAGCCCTGCGTGGAAGGGACAGAGAAGAGTGAGTGGAGCGGTCAGCGCAGAGGCGGAGCAAGATCACCGAGAATTAGAAGGGAAAAATTAGCATTTTTTCCCTCAGGGTAGGTTAACCACAGTCCGTCTCCAGTACTGTTTCATCACAGCCATCTCTGTAAGAAATTACTCTGCCGGTGACACAAAAATAGACCAGCGGCCCAGCTCTGAGTGGGTTATGGCGAATTTTACAGCAGGGAATTGAATCACTATTTTTTACTACTAAATAACCTAGTGCAATTAAAACCCTTTGGGTGAAGCAGGTCCGAGGCCAGGGAGGGGAAGAAATCCCGCAGAGCTGGCGCCTCGGGTTCACCCTTTGCAGGAGGCCCCTGGGGGCAATCCTGGGGACCGCGCGGAGGAAGGAGCTCGGGCACCAGGCCTCGGCAGTGCGTGTGCGTGTGCGCGCGCACGCGTCGGCGTCTCTGAGGCTGCGCACCAACCACTTTGTGCAGCGTCACCCGGGAGAGAGCCGCTTCCCGATCACCGGTCATTTCTGCCTCACACTTTCCTACATTTTCTGAACATTTTACAAATAAGTTTGTATTGTTTTTTATATTTTCGTAAAACGGTAAAGACGACCTTCCGCCCCTACACCAGGCGCGCCAGTCTGACGGGACGACCTGGGCTTCTCTTCGCCTCTCGCGGCTCACGACCCAGCCGTTCCAGCGCCCTCTCCAAGCACGGCGCTCTCTTCCGGAACCCTCCGGTTCGCCCTGAGTCTGCGCCCCGCCCCCGATCTTCAAGATTCGCGCCTTACTTGGGCTCTCTTGGGAGGGGGCGCCCAGCCCTTCCAGCTTCCTCGAGTGTCCCCGGCACAGAGGCGTTCATTCGTATTCCAAGAGATCTCAGAGGCGTCAAGGGACACGGAGCATTTACGTAGCGCCAAGCTACCTGTGGCTGAGTTAATGGCGTGGACATGAGTAGGGATAGGTTTTGCTTGAGGAACTCCAAAACCCTGAGGGCGGCTCAAAACTTCCAGAGATAAAACCCATTTTTTTAGGCGGTACTTTAATGCACAGAGAATAGCACTATGGAAAGATCCAAAGGACACCACGTCAGCTGGCTCGTTGGTCTAGGGGTATGATTCTCGCTTTGGGTGCGAGAGGTCCCGGGTTCAAATCCCGGACGAGCCCACATAGCTTTTTTGTTGATAAGTACGAAGATCTCGTTACATTGATTGTTTTTGTCCTAGACTCTTGCGAAGGGGTGCACCATCAAGATTTCCCAGAGAGCTGAGGGTCGGGAAGAGCGCGGATAAGAGAGTGGGTGAAACAGCCAGTAACCAAGGGTCGCTGTTGAGAGATAGGACACAGAGCCCGTGCACGAGTTTCTCTGCCCATGTGAGTTCTAGGGCCCTCCCTTAGGCGCAGGAACATGTTTCCAGTGACACCTGAGAGTCCCTGAATAGTAATGTGTGTAATAATAGAAGATCCTCCACGCAGCGGGTTTCCGTAGTGTAGTGGTTATCACGTTCGCCTAACACGCGAAAGGTCCCCGGTTCGAAACCGGGCGGAAACAGTGTTCCCGTTTTACTTACCGATTGGAATCTATTACATTGAGAAAAAGCTGAGAGTCGTTCAGGACAACCCACCGCTATGTCCACGTGGTCTCCTAGGAAGGTTGGAAAGGTATCCATACCTCGGCCTTCCTGCCTCAACCATGGGCACCTGTGAAACACCTAAACGCATCTCCTTTGTCTGCTATATCAGCGCGGAAGGACGGGAACGAATTCGGTCTACGGCAGAGCCGCCTGCTACCAAACGTAACCCCACATCCCGCGTATGTGGCATTGCGAGGACTGGCTTGCTCGTTTTGAGTCCTCCTGTGTGTAATCCATTGCGGGGAGGGTAGGGAGGAGAAGGTAACACTATCCAACGGCTGGGAAGCGGTGGAATTTGAACCTCGCCCCCAAAGGGACTGGAGCCATAATCTAGTCCCTTAGATCCCTTGGCCACGCAATTTAATTAGGTGGCGGTGGGGAAACCTTTACGTGTAATCCTTCAACATAATGTCCCCAAGGTTCTTGAGCAAACACGGCGATGAATCTACAGGTCATTGCAGAACGACATCCCTTTCAGCAGGAAGCAGGATTCGCTTGGACAGAGCCATCGCGTGGAAACTGGGCTGCTGCTTCTTTTTATTTTATTATTTTATTTTTATTCAATCACAATAGATTATACATATTTTGGGGGTTCAACGTTGACATATGTTGATCAAATCAATATTACTAGCATATATATTGTTACAAATAGTACTTATTCTTTATGCCCCTTGTCCAGTCTCTCCCCCTCCCCCTCCCCCTACTCCCTCCCCCCTCTAATTACCCTAGATTTCTTCTCTCCTTCTGAAAGAGTAATGGTTACTCTGTTGATTTGTTGCCTACATGATCTGTCCAATGCTGAGAGGTGTGTTCAGGTCCCCCAATATTGTTGTAGAGCAGATGCTTCTTCTGTCACTCTGCAATGGACTTCGTGGAAAAAGACATCCTCTTCTTTTCTTTATCTCTGCTTGTGACTCCCCTGTGTCAATGCACTCCAGTGGCTGGTGGGCCATCTGCGTGGTGGTTGTGGCATCTAGCTGCTTTCGTGGCAGCCATGGTTATTGTGGTGACTGTGGTGGGCCACCCACATGGAGGTGATGTTTTCGGCATGCTCCTTACCTAGTTGGTGCTGGTGATGGTGTGCCTGGTTGTGGGAGGGGATCTGGTCCCCACTCCATGCTTCAGGACCCCAGGTGGCCCATGGCTCCAGTGGTATGCTTGGTTGTCCCCCCTTTCTGGCTTGGGAGACCAGCAGACTTACGGTCCTTCTAGGTGTTATAGATGTACTTTGGTGAAATGAGACCTTTAATGGTTAATATCAAACTTTGTCTCTGGTTGTGGGTACTCTGTTTTTTCTTTCAGTTCTGTGTTGAATTATTTGCTGTTCCCACCACTTAAACGCCACACTGGAACTAATTTGTTGTCCTTTGCTTACTTCTAAAGTCGGGGAACTTCCTGTGGAGACCAGTACTTGAGCTCTGTAGTTGAGCTACATTGCTGCTTTGCTGTTGATTCCCTGAGGAAGGCTGTTTGTACAGCTCAGGTTTTAATGGTTGACTTTATAGGACTTCTGGGTTTAGTGAAATCCAATGCAACTTGGTTGTGTAGAAACACTGGCCTGGGCCTGAGTCTTTTCAGCAAACTGCACCCCATGCAATTCTGTATTACTGACCAGTCTCCTCTGACTGGTCCTATGCTGATTGGGGGGCAGATCAGCTGTCCTTGCTGTGCCCCAGTGTTCTCCTGGTGGGCCCGTCTCCCCCACTGCCCTTGCTGCAAACACTTCCCATGGGACGAGCTGTACACCAGTCCCTTGCAATGACTCACTGGCCTCTGAGTGGCTCCTTTTTTTCAGTTGTGTGGCTCCTCACTTCTATGTGGGTCCACAGGAACCCTATTAGTGGTCTTGCTGGCCTGAGGGGCTACTAAGGCCCTCTTCTCCCCTGCCACTTCATCTGAAGGGCACAGCTGTGGCTTTTGCTGGCTCCTGCTGTTGCACTCAGCAGCTCCAGCCTGAAAGTGGCTGGGGCTCAAAATGGTTGGAGAGGTTTCTTTCTCTCATCATGGATTCTCTGGCCTTCATGCACTCTGTAGGTCTCTCCTCCTCTTCCCCTGAGCTCTAGTGGCCCCAGCTTGGTTGTCATTGCTTTTTAATAGTTGTTTTGTGGGACAGAGTGATGCTGGGGACAGTCTATTCTGCCATCTTGACCGGAAGTCTGGAGACTGGGCTTCATAGAGCAGACCTGATGATCTGGTTTTGGGATGGACTCTCAAGAAGTTGCCTCTGCCATTCCACTTTGGGGAGTGGGCATGGGCACAGGGGAAACTTTCTACACTCTCACTTTTTTTCTTTCTTTCTTAACTGTGAGTGTGTATTGTTTTTATAAACTAAAAAAGGAGGAGAAAACCTGCACACCCACTCCCATTTTAATTTTTATTATTTTTTAAACTTCTGCTCTTTCTTTTTTTTAATTTAATTTTTATTGAATCAAAATTGGTTATACATATTTTGGGGGTTCAACATTGAGATACGTTGATCAAATCAATATTACTAGCATATATATTTTTACAAATCATAATTATTCTTTATGCCCCTTGTCCAATCTCTCCCCATTCTCCTCTCTCCCCCCTTCCCCCTCTAATTACCCTAGATTTCTTCTCTCCTTCTGAAAGAATAATGGTTACTTTGTTGATTTGTTGCCTAGATGATCTGTCCAATGCTGAGAGGTGTGATCAGGTCCCCCAATATTATCATAGAGCAGATGCTTCTTCTGCCACTCTGAAATGGGCTTTGTGGAGAGAGATGTCCTCTTCTTTTCTTTATCTCTGCTGGTGACTCTTCTTGTGTCAATGCACTCCAGTGTCTGGCGGACCATCTGCATGGTGTTTGTGGCATCTAGCCACTTTTGAGGCAGGTATGCTTATAGTAGTGGCTGTGGTGGGCCACCCACATGGAGGTAGTGTTTTTGGCATGCTCCATTGTGCTGGCAGTGTGCCTGGTTGTGGGGCATGTCCAGTCCCTGGATCCATGCCTTGGGACCCAAGGCACTGGCGGTGTGCCTGGTTGTGGGCAGGAGTTCTAGTCCCCTTCTCCATGCCTCAGGTCCCTGGGTGGGCCCTGAGGTGCTGGTGTGGTGTGCCTGGTTTTGGGACCCACTCCCATTTTTTAAAAAATCTATAACGTTTTGGCCTTGGCACTGATATTCAGAAGTGTTTCTTTAGTGATCGTGTTGGCTGCTGTTCTCAAAGGCCTCCTTCTATGCAGTTATGCTGCCTGAAGTTTCTACCCTCTAAACAAGTTTTCCAGCTCTAGGTATCTGGTCTTGAGAGGACTTCTGTCAGAACATGCTTGATTGGGCTGGCCTGCAGCTCACTTGGGAGAGTATGGTGCTAATAAAACTAAGGTCAAGGGTTTGGATCCCTATATAGGGATGGCCAGTTAGCTCACATGGGAGAACATGGTGCTGACAACACCAAGTCAAGGGTTAAGATCCCCTTACTGGTCATCATTTAAAAAAAAAACAACATGTTTGATTGCACTCTGTATGGAAAATTTTTTTTTCCTGATAGAAAAATTCATTAAATTTATTTTAAAAAATAGGAAAATGTATAGGAAAAAAAATTACCTGTAAAATCATTACTCAGAAATAACAATCAATATTTGGTGAAGGAATCTTCATTTGTTTTTCTGTTGATTTTTCCCTGCACCAGTATATCTATATCCTTAGTTATGATCTTGCTGAAGATACAGATTTAAATCATGCTGTTTAAACATATTTTGTGTCATTAAATCTTCCCAAACCTTGTTTGAGTGGCTGGCTCAAATTCCAGAAGATGGAAGGAGTCTGATTTCTGTTTCTGGCCCTGCCTTTGAATGGGATATTCAAAGAGGGGAGGGTAACTGGTGCTACAGTAGAATAAACTGGGATTACTGCTGCCTCCCAGTGAAGATATTTCCTGATATATGGTTCCCTAATGTAAAGATTGCAGTATGATTCTCATAACTCTATATAGCTGTATGTCTGCTCTTAATCCCATGTGTGTGTCCTACAGGACTCAGACAAATGCAGAGATGTTCTTAGCTGAGGATGTCATGTTTTAATAACTTGACCTTCCATTCAGTTGGGACCATCTTTGCCACACAGTGAAGTTCCCAGTGTGGATTAGGAAATGTGTCTGTAAAACCATGAGGAATCACGAATTGACCCCAGACAGCTCTTGCCATTAGTATTTCCCCATCTTCCCAACTAAGAGCATCAACTTCTTCTTCTTTTTTTTTTTTTTAAAAAAAGATGACCGGTAAGGGGATCTTAACCCTTGACTTGGTGTTGTCAGCACCACACTCACCCAGTGAGCAACTGGCCATCCCTATATGGGATCCGAACCTCTGGCCTTGGTGTTATCAGCACCACACTCTCCCAAGTGAGCCACGGGCCGGCCCAGAGCATTAACTTCTAACAAGAGAATTCTGATTTGGAATCTGGGATCTTTAAAACTTAAAAAAAGAAAGAAACTTTTACTTTGAAATAATTATAGATTCACGGAAAGTTGCAAAGAAATTCAAAAGGAGGTTCCTTGCACCTTTCACCTGTCCTCTCCAATGATGACATCTTGCATAACTATAGTACAGTAACAAAATGAGGAAATTGACGGTCTGTCACTGCAAGGCTCCCTCAGACTTCTCATTCATAACTTCACACAACCCTCCAATCTCCCCTGTTCTCCAGCCCTGAACCCTGACAGCCATTAATCTGTTTCTGTCTCTACAATCTTGTTACTTCAAGAATGTTATATGAAGGTACTTCAAAAAGTTCATGAAAAAATTCATATTATCTTTTAATTCTATTTTTCTGTGAACTTTTTGAAGTACCTTCATATAAATGTAATAATACAGAATATGGTCCCTAGAGATTGGCTTTTTTTTTTTTTTCTTTTTGTAGCTGGCAGGTAGGGGGCTTTTTTCATTTAGCACAGTCCCCTTGGAATTCATCCCAATTGTATCAATAGTTCATTTCTTTTTATTGTTGAGTAGTATTTAATAAATGTACTATAAATGTACCACACTGTGTTTAACCATTCACCTGTTGAAAGATATTTGCACCGTCTCCAGTTTTTCATTGTTATGAATAAAGCTGCTAGTAATATCTATGTATGAGTTTTTGCATGAACATAACTTTGCATTTTTCTGGGATAAATGCTTGACTGTAATTCCTAGGTCATATGCTAAGTGCATTTTTGGTAGTTTTAGAAGAAATTACCAAACTTTTCCAGTATGACTGTATCATTTTGTATTTCCATCAGCATTGTATGAGAGATTCATTTTATCTGCATCTTTGCTAGCATTGGTGTTATCACTATTTTTTATTTTAGCTGTTATAATAAGTGTTGCTTTGCCTCCCACGGATTTGTCACCCCCTTTCCCCTGGGTGACAGAGTCACCAACGATTACTCAAATCCCATCTCTTCTGAGCAGTGAGAATCCCTGAAAAGGGGTTAATCTCCTGGAACCCTTAAGACAGAGGCATTCCTTCCATTTGGGAAATTAATCACTAATTGGGGTTCTCTTCCCATATTTATTCTCCAGACCAGGAAGTTACAGGAAGAGAACATAGGTGGGTTTTTTGCTAAGTATAGTTTAACAAGTTTAACAATAGAAGATGGTAACATTCAGTGAGAAAAGCAAGGTGACATTCCATAATGCAATTTTCAAGAAATTAGGTTGATCCACCAACAAAAGCTTGATCTTAGCAAACATTCTCTTCTTACAGCAATTTCCCAGTGTCTTTACATATCAATCAGTAACCTGTCTGTCCTTTGAGCCAGCAACCTTGCTGTGCTACAGTTCTTTATCTTACAAGAGAGACTAGCTTGTGGAAAGTTTTCTGTCCCCTGCAAGGTTAACATTTTATATGTACTTTTAAGAAGCTAGGCCAAACTGGGAACTGCAAGGCTTTGGAAAACCAGGCCCTGTGAAATACATTTGCTTTATGTATACTCCACAAATAGGTATGTAGTGATATCTTTCCTCAATTTTAATGTGCATTTCCTGAATGGCTAGTGATGTTAAGCATCTTTTAATGTACTTATTTGCTGCCTATATTTCCTCTTCCATGAAATGTCTCTTTGTATTTTTTGCCCATCTTCTACATGAATTGGTGTCTTAGTCCATTTTCTGTTGCTGTAATTGAACACGTGAGACTGGGCAATGTATAATAAACAGAAATCTTTTTAGCTCATGGTTATGGAGACTAG
Source organism: Cynocephalus volans (assembly GCF_027409185.1). Lineage (NCBI taxonomy): Eukaryota > Metazoa > Chordata > Mammalia > Dermoptera > Cynocephalidae > Cynocephalus > Cynocephalus volans. Next base: position 160,843,960 of record NC_084461.1, on the reverse strand, counting down.
GAAGTCCAAGGCTATGGCACCTGGTTATGGCCTTTTTGCTACATCCTAACATGGCAGAGGGTATCACATGGCAAGAGGGCAAGACTGTGCCAGCTCAGGTCTCTCTTCCTCTTCTTATGTGAAGCCACCATTCTCATCATGGAGATCCCACTTTGATGACCTTATATAATCCTAATTACCTCCCAAATGCCCCACCTCCAATCAACACAAATTTGGCAGACACAGTCAAACCATAGCAACTGGTTTTTTCTTCTTTCAAAAATTTTAGTAAAATAAATAATGTGAAATTTACCATTTTAACAATTTTAAAGTGTACATTTCAGTGATATTAAGCACACTCACATTGCTGTGCAACCATCACTACTATCCATGACTTTTCATCATCCTATACTGAAATTCTATATTCATTAAACAATACCTCCCTGTTCCCTTCTGCCCCTAGTCCCTTGTAGCTACTGTTCTACTTTTTGTCTCTATGAATCTAACTATTCTATGTACCTCATAAATGGAATCATACCATATTAATTGTTTTGTGTCTGGCTTATTTTTCTTAGCATAATATATTCAAGGTTCATCCATGTTGTAGCATGTATCAGAACTAACTTCCTTTTTAAGGGGGAATAGTATTTTATTGTGTGTATATGCCACATTTTGTTTATCCACTCATTCCTTGATAGACACTTGGGTTGTTTCCACCTGTTGACTATTGTGAATAATGCTGCTATGAACACTGGTATACAAATATCTGTTCAAGTCCCTGCTTTCAATTCTTTTGTGAATATACCCTGAAGTGGAATTGCTGGATCATATGGTAATTCTGTGCTTACATTTTTGAGGAACCACTATACTGTTTTCCACAGTGTTTGTACCATTTTACATTCCCACCAGCAATTGACAAGAGCATCAGTCTGTTTGCATTCTCACTAACACTTGGATCTTTTCTGAGGTTTTTTTGTTTGTTTTTTTTGTAATAACCATCTTAATGGATGTGAGGTGGTATCTTATTATGGTCTTGATTTGTATTTTTCTATGATTAGTAATGTTAAGTATCTTTTCATGTGGTGGCTGGCCATTTGTATATCTTCTTTGAAGAAATGTCTATTCAATTCCTTTGCCCATTTTTAAATTGAGTACTTTGTTTCTTGTTGTTGAGTTGTAGTTGTAGTTGTTGTTGAGTTGTAGTTGTGCTTTATATATTCTAGATATTAATCAGTTATCAGATATGTGATTTGCAATTATTTTCTACCATTATGTGGGTTGCCTTTTTACTATGTTGATAGTGTCCTTTGATGTTCTCATTTGTTGAATGTTTTTATCATAAAAAAGGTGTTAAATTTTGTCAAATGATTTTTCTGCATCAATTGAGATGATCATGTGGTTTTTATCCCCCTTCGTTCTATTAATGGTGAGGATTTTTTCTTAATGTTGATTATTGATAGTCCTATGTATATTCCAGCTACAAGTCCTTTGTTGAATATGTCATTCACAAGTATTATCTCCCCAACTAGTTTTAGACAAAGGTGCAGCAGCAATTCAGTAGAGAAAGGATAGCCTTTTCAACAAATGCTGCTAGAGCATCTATAGGCAAAAGAATATACATCCCTAGCCAAAATAGTGATCCTTAACCAAAGCCTCACAGCTATGCAAAAGCTAACTCAAATGAGATCACATATTTAAATGTAAAACTTAAAACTATAAAACTTTTAGAAAAAAAGTAGGAGAAAACCTTTAGGACCTACAAAAAAATTGATAACCACGATTAAAAACTTCTTCTCTGTGAGAGACTGTTAAGAGGATTAAAAGATACTTTTAAAGTAAAAACAAAAGATCTAGATAATCATGGATAATTTTGCAAAAACAATGATCTTCAGTCTGGCTTTCCAGATGCCTGAAGAACTTGGTGTCTGAGCTTAAAATCTGCTAAAGAATACATCTCAAACTGTCTTCCCCCATTTCCACCCTCCACACTCATTTGTATAAACAAGGGCAAGACAGATGTTAGGTGTACCGAATCTTAGATTGACTGAAAGTGTATCCTGCCCTGCGACAGAGCGATTCCACAGAAATGAGTACAGAAATGACAAGATCCATGTGCAGAAATGTTCCCAGCAGCTTTATCCATAATAACTTACATCTGGTGTTGACCTGAAAAGAAACTGAGGACAAATATATGTAACAAGAATTTATTGGGCCGACCCAGTGGCACACTCAGGAGGGTGTGGTGCTGCTAACACCAAGGCCATGGGTTCGGGTCCCTATATAGGGATGGCTGGTTAGCTCACTTGGGAGGGGGTGGTGCTGACAACACCAAGTCAAGGGCTAAGATCCCCTTACTGGTCATCTTTAAAAAAAAAAACAACAAAAAAACCCAATAACTTATTGACCCAATATGCTAATTGTAATTGGGGAGACACATAGATTAGGTAGTCCTGAAAATGCTCCAAAAATGGTCAGCAGAGCTTAGCGTTTTACAATCACAAGAAAGGGGAAAAATCAAAAGGGAGAGGTAGAAGGATAGCCCTCCGAATTTTTATGGCTTTTTGGCACCATTACAGCTGCTTCTAAGTAAAATGATCATATGATAACATTTCCTAGGACAGGTGGGTGTGACTGCTGGCTTATCCCAAATCTCCCAAGACACTATAGTTTAGCTGACCTGGTCAGAGCATATTCTTTCATTATCACTGGAAACAGTCCAAATGTCCAACATTTTTAAAATTGATAAATAAAATCATGTATAGTCATATATAGAATAATTACAACAATGATAATGAGCTTACTGCTACAAAAAACAGTATTCATGGATTAATATTGTGCAAATTCAGCCAGACACAAAGTCTGTATTCTGTTAATTCCATACATATGACATTGAAGCATGAACAAAACTAATCTATGGTGACAGAAGTTAGAAACCCTGTTACCTGGGAGAAGGAGGTGCAGGTACTTACTTGGAAGGGACATGAGGAAACTTTTGGGGTGCTGGAAATGTTCTGCCTTGATCTGGGTGATGTGTATATGTATTCACTTAGCTGTGCACTTAAGACCTTTGCACATGTAAGAATCTTTACACAATAAAAACATTTTTGCAAAAATTTTTTAAAATATGAGTTCATTAATTGGAAAAGCTATTGAATTAGTTTTTCATTGCTGCATTAAAAATTACCACAAATTTAGTAGCTCAAAACAGCACAAATTTATTATCTCACAGTTTTTGTGGTTCAGGAGACTGAGTACAGGTTAACAAGGTCCTCTACTCATATTTCACCAGGTGAAATCATGGTGTTGGCCATTTCTGCAATGCCATCTGAGGCTTGGGATTATCTTCCAGTCTCCCTGGTTTTTGGCAGAGAATCCAGTTCCTTATGGTTCAAATACTGAAATTCCCATTTACTTGCTGGCTGTCAGCTGGGTGCTGCTCTCAGCAACTAGAGCTCTCTTTTCTTGAGGCCAGTAGTACACAGCATATCTCTGGCACTACACCTTCTTTTAAAAGGGTTCACCTGATTAACTCAAGCCCACTCAGAATAATTTCCCTTTTGACGAACTCAAAGTCACCTGACTAGGAAACTTAATTACAACTGCAAAATCCCCTCTTTCATAAAATATAACATGACTGTGAGAGTGATATCCCAATCATATTATTTTCTGAAATTCCAAAGATCCATTTGCTTGCTGCTCAATAGCCAATAATTGAGAGACAAGTTTTGGTGTAAGCAAAGGTAGCCTTTAATCAGGAAGCTGGCAGCCTGGGGAAATGGTGGACTCATGTCTCAAAGACCATCTCCCCTTTTCCCAGACTTGCCAAAGGTTTTTATAGGGACAGGTGGTAGGTGACCGATTCAAGGTGATCTAAGCAGGGATGTGCAGGCATAATCATAAAATTGCAAATAAACATCAAAGAACTTCTCGGGTGGGAGCTGATTCATGGTGACCATCTTCCATGAAGTCAAGTCATGGATTCATTTCCTGTTAACCTCAAAAAGACCTAGTTAGTAAGCCAGTAAAGATGGCCACCTGGGTTAATAATTTCTTCTATAATTATTCTGTGTACAGTATGAGCAAAAGTCATCATATCCTAGGGCCGGCCCATGGTTCACTTGGGAGAGTGTGGTGCTGATAACACCAAGGCCATGGGTTCGGATCCCTATATAGGGATGGCCGGTTAGCACACTTGGGAGAGCCTGGTGCTGACAACACCAATCAAGGGTTAAGATCCCCTTACCAGTCATCTTAAAAAAAAAATCATCATGTTCTAGCATCATTTGAACAAAAATCATTGTATTCTAATGTCCAGCTCCAAGCTATGCAGTTCAGGTTACAAGAGTCAGAAAAAAAACTTTTTAATTTAGAAGTTTAACAAAATGGAGTCATTTCTGTTCAGCCAGTTACATATTCATTCAAAGGAAAGGGGTTTCAGGGCTGGCCAGTTAGCTTGGCTAGAGTGTGGGTGATATAACGCCAAGGTCAAGGGGTCAGATCCCCTTACTGGCCAGTTGTCCAGAAAAAAAAAAAAAGAAGGGAGTTCCACAGGAAGTGTATACCAGGGTAAGAATCTTGGGGCCCATCTTTGAATTCTGCTTATCATGATTAAAGACCTGAGAACCACATATGGGAGTGTCTTCCGGCAGAACAAGCTTTTCAAGTTTCTTAAATCTTTTTGTTTTGTAACTTGTTAAAACATGACCCTGAAATGGGATGAGAGGGAGTTCTGTCCTTTCCTCCTTGCTATGTGGCAATCCTAGTATTAGGCCTCATGGCCAGCTTAACATCAGCACAGCCATGATAAGCAACTTTCCACCCTCTTCTCCCTTGCTCCTCCCTATCTCATGTTAATCGATTTTCTACCCCAGCCGCTTTACTTTCCAAGAAAAACCAGAATTTGTGCAAAACAGATTTTTATGCAAAAACAACCACCCAATGCCCTTCCTCTAATTCAAACCTTACAAAACCTTTTTAGTCTGTACAGGGGCAGGATCTGATCTGACTCAGTCTCCCCTTCATGCTGGTGGAATAAAGCTTCTTGTCTGAAATAGTGTCTGGCCCAAGTGTCACCTTTCTTCATCTTGCCAAACCTAACATTTATTGGCGCCCAATGTGGGGATGGGTACTTGGCTCCCAGCCACCATGGTTGCCATGAACCTGGCAAAGCTCCCTCTCTCTCACCCCCCCCACTTCCGGGGTGGGGTCTAGGAGTCCAGCAAAGGATTTTCTCTTGCAAGCAGGGAAGCAATGGACAGTGGCAGCTCATCCCAGCTTACTTCCAGATCCTGAGTTGTCCTTCATCCCCAACTCCACCTGCCCCCAAACCCTCTCTTTTCTCTCTCTCTCTCTCTCTCTGAGATCTCCCATGAAAAGGCAGCATAACTGATGGCAACTGCAGGCCATGGGTGAAGGCTATACCTTGGTATGATCTAAAGGCTCCAGGATTGTTCACCCCAGTAATCAGTGCCCAACAAAGTGGAAATCTCTCTTTCTCTTCTGCTCCACCTCCCCTATCCTGTCCCAAGACTCCAGCCAGCTGCTTTTTGCCACCATACTACATTGCAATTCCTGCATCCAACATAGGCCATTGATCTCTGCTTAGGTGAGTGAATTCTTGTTTCCCTCTCACATGGGAACCCATTCACAGACAGTCCACGACTGTCCTCAAAACCCCAGTGTGGGGGTGGCAGCTCACCTCTCAGCCACACTGGTGGCGAGGCACCTCCACACTTAGGGACACCAAGTGTCATTGGTTTGCCTCTCACTCTCAGATCCTCACTGATTTCTGGGAACAACTGGTCTTTGCTGAGAATCTCAGGGTCTTGAATTTCTCTTATCCCCCCCAAATTTACATTTTCACCTCATGGCAATCAGGTCTCTTATTCTCCTCAAGACACCCCTTTGTGGTTCCTTTTCCATAACCTAAAGACTATTGAACTTTCACCTGATATTCACCCAAAATGGCTTATTTATTTCTGCAACACTGCCTGGCCACAATACAAATTGGGCAATGAAAGCAGGTGGCCAGAAGATGGCACTTTCAATTTCCAAATTCTCCATGATTTAGAAAACTTCCTCAGTAGCAATGGTAAATGGTCTGAAGTCCTGAAAGAAAGTGAGTCAAGATGCCTCTACTAATCAAGCTTTATTAAAGGAAAAGAATCTACCGGGCTGTGCTCAAAGTGGAAGACAGCCTGGGGCTGCCCGCAAGATGGAGGACAGCACCAGATGTGGGGGTGGTAGAGCTTATATAGGACGCCAAGGGCTGGCTGATACCATCAAAGAGGGGCATTATGCTAATGCTGAAGCTATGCGACTAGGGTGGAGAACTGCAGAAGCAAAAGGGTTTCTGTTTAAGTCATGAGGCTTCTCATAAAGGGAAGTGGGGAGGGGTTTTGTGCTGGAGTGGAAGACAAGGCTGGCAGCTATTTTGTGCTTATTGTGTGCACAATGGCACCAGTCACATCCAAGATCCATCATTCCTGCTTTTTAAGTACAGGGAGAAGGGGAAAGGGGCAAAGGTCTCATTCTTCTGAAGCTACTTCCTGCTGGAGATGGGCGAAGATATGCAAAAAATAAAAGATTTATGTTGGCGGGTAAAAGAATTAGGTGGCAGGGTGTTGGTTGCATGTGAGGAGGCTGTATCCTTCTGGGGAAGGGTCGCTGATTCTGAGGGGCTGATCTCCTCCTCGCAGGAACAATTTGGCAACCTTTTGGTTGGTGAAAGCCTGTGTTCATGCCTGCAAGAAACCAGAGAAACACCAGAAGAGATAGGGACCAAAAAGTAGGATGAGGTACAGTTAGGGGTCCTAGTAGGGGCATAAGCCAGGGCATCCAAGGGTTCAGTGGCTGGGGCCACCCCCAAAGTGTGTTTGTGCTTAATAAGCCTTTGCGTCTGTGATCAATGCTTGCCTTTAAATGGTTTAAGTCGTTTTGGATGACCCCGGACTCATTCATGTAATAACAGTGTTCCTCCCCCAAGAAGAGGCAGGTGCCTTCCTTCTTGGCTGTAATGAGGTCAAGGGCCCGATGATAGTTCTGTAAAGCCACTGTCACAAGTGAGGTGACCTGCCAGTGGAGGGAGGAGATGCTATCTATGCTTAGTTCTTCTGAGAGTTTTTGATAGAATTGAGAGGCAGTAGCAAGGCCCACTATGTCAGTCCCAGTTGCGGGAAGGACCCTGCCCCAATTAAAAAAGGTACAATTAGTGCCCTATAGGAGCAGAGGGCACTTCCTGAGGGGGGGCTGAAGTTAATCCCAGTCCCCTCTCCATCCCTCCATCTGTCTGGATGGTGATGTCAGGACGAGCCAAATGAATACACAAGAAATCACGTTGGGGGCAGGCAATGGGATAATGTAATTTTACAAAGGAAATATATTCTGGTTTTAGGGCATGGATGAGGAGGGGGTGAGTGGTAGCATTTGGTGGTGTTAGTAAGGCAGAGTGTGAGCAGGCCTCGCACAATGCTGACAGTCCCCATGAGGTGAGATTAGAGAAAAGATAGATGCAAGCATGACAGAGAGGGGGGTGAGAATGAAGTTAAACAAAGGCTTGGGCATAGGGGACTTCAGACCATTTACCACTGCAACTGAGGAAGTTTTCTAAATCATGGAGAATTTGGAAATCAAAAATGCAATGTTCTGGCCACCTGCTTTCATTGTCCAATTTGTATTGTGGCCAGGCAGTATTGCAGAAGTAAATAAGCCATTTTGGGTGAATATCAGGTGAAAGTTCAATAGTCTTTAGGTTATGGAAAAGGAACCACAAAGGGGTGTCTTGAGGAGTATGAGACCTGATTGCCCATGAGGTGAAAATGTAAATTTGGGGGGGTGAGAGAAATTCAAGACCCTGAGATTCTCAGCAAAGACCAGTTGTCCCCAGAAATCTGTGAGGATCTGAGAGTGACAGGCAAACCAATGACACTTGGCATCCCTAAGTGCGGAGGTGCCTCACCACCAGTGTGGCTGAGAGGGGAGCTGCCACCCCCACACTGGGGTTGTTTTTTTCTTAAAGATGACCATCTTGGGCCAAGCCGGTGGCGCACTCAGGAGAGTGCGGTGTGCAGCGACGCTCCCGCGGAGGGTTCGGATCCTATATAGGAATGGCCGGTGCACTCACTGGCTGGGTACCGGTCACGAGAAAGAAAAAAAAAAAAAAAAAAAAGATGACCATCTTAACCCTTGGCTTGGTGTTGTCAGCACCACACTCACCCAAGTGAGCCACGGGCCGGCCTTCACACTGGAGTTTTGAGGACAGTCGTGGACTGTCTGTGAATGGGTTCCCGTGTGAGAGGGAAACAAGAATTCACTCACCTAAGCAGAGATCAATGGCCTATGTTGGATGCAGGAATTGCAATGTAGTATGGTGGCAAAAAGCAGCTGGCTGGAGTCTTGGGACAGGATAGTGGAGGTGGAGCAGAAGAGAAAGAGAGATTTCCACTTTGTTGGGCACTGATTACTGGGGTGAACAATCCTGGGGCCTTTAGACCGTACCGAGGTGTAGCCTTTGCCAATGGCCTGCAGTTGCCATCAGTTATGCCGCCTTTTCATGGGAGATCTCAGAGAGAGAGAGAGAGAGAGAGAGAGGAAAGAGAAGGTTTGAGGGTAGGTGGAGGTGGGGATGAAGGGCCACTCAGGATCTGGGAGTAAGCTGGGGATGAGGTGCCACTGCTCACTGCTTCCCAGGTTGCAAGAGAAAGTCTTTCCCTGGAGTCCCAGGCCCCATCCTGAGGGTAAAGCAGGGAGAGAGAGAGAGAGCACGAACCTTGCTGGGGTTGTGGTGACCAGGGTGTCTGGGAGTCAATTACACAGACCCACCTTGGGGCCAATAAATGTTAGGTTTGGTGAGACATAGAAAAGGGTGACCCAAGCTAGGTGCTATTTTAACCAAGAAGCTTTATTCCACCAGCGTGGATGGGAGACCAAGTCAGATCAGCTCCTGCCCCTGTACAGACTAAAAAGGTTTTATAAAGTTTGAATTAGAGGAAGGGTGTTGGGTGGTCATTTTTGTATAAAAATCTGTTTTGCAAAAACTCTGGTTTTTCTCAGAAAGCAAGGGGGTAGGGTGTGGAAAGTTGATTAACATGAGATAGGGAGGGGCAAGGGAGAAGAGGGTGGAAAGTTGCTTATCACGGCTGTGCTGATGTTAAGCTGGCCATGAGGCCTAATAGGATGGTCCCCCATCTCTCAATCTCCTAAGGGCACTGTCCCCTACCTCTGTTTCCTCTCACTCTGGTCTAGTTTCTGCCTCTACCACTCCACGTGATTTGTTCTTGTCAAGGTTGCTAACAGCTCCCTGGTTGCTACCCTCATGGGCCCTTCTCAGACTTCCCCATTCTTGGCCTCTTGGCATCTTGCACAGATGACTGCTAACTTTGTGAGGCTGTCTGGTTTGGCTTCCTCTTCATTTTTCTTGTTTCCTTCCCCTCGACTTCTCATTCTCCTGGGAATGCTGATATACTGTCAGGCGTGATCTTCTCCACACCCTCTTCCTTCACTGCTTACGAACTGTAATGGCTTTAGATATCACAACTCTACTGATAATCGACATTTGTTTCTCCAAGCAGGCATTTTGGGGTCCTAGAATCCCATTTCTGTTGATTACTTACTGAATATCTGCCTACTGAACATTACTACTTGGAAACCTCACAGGGCTGTCAATCATGCCTTCCAGTCCCCCACCCCTCAAAATGATTCAAATTTCCCCAACTACTTTGTAAACTTTTAAAAGTTTGTATGAATCAGGAATGAAAAGAGACCTACACATTGCAGTTGGTTAGCCTGTCTCCAGCCTATTAATCCATAGTTTAATTTTTTCCTCTCTTTTTTCTTGCAGTTTATTGTAGAAACCTGGTCCTCTGTCCTACAATGTTTTCTACAATCCGGATTTTACAGATTTTTCATGGAGTGATCTTTTTACACTGCATATGGGACCTGGTGCCTCCTTGCTTTAAACCCTTTAGTGATCCACATTTTACTTAGAAAGAAGGCTCAATAGATGTCTTCAAGGCCTTGCCTGCCCTCTAACCCCATTGCTTCCTCTCTGCCTCTGCTTTGTGTTGGATCTTGGACATGACTGGTCCCATTGTGCACACAATAAGCACAAACTAGCCATTGGCCTTGTCTTCCACTCCAGCACCAAACCCCTCCCCTGTTCTCTCTTACAAGAAGCCTCACGGTTTTAGAGAAAACAAAACTTTCACCGTTTCCGCATGTGCAGAACTCTCCATCCCCATGACCTAACTCAATCCCCACCCCAGAATTACATCAGCCAAGTCTTGGTGCCAACATACCAATATAAGCTCCCACTGCCCTAGGTTAGCAGCTGTCCCCCATTTTCATGACAGCCCTGGGCTGTTCCCCACTTTGAGCACAGCCCAGCAGATTCTTTTCCTTTAATAAAGCTTGAATGATACCTGACATCTTGGCTCACTTTCTCTCATTATTGTGCCAAAACCTGGGAAGGGTCTTGGCCATGCCATCAGACAATCTCCTCTCTCGGGTTGCTTTGCTGCCTCCCGGCCACCCTTCCTGGACCTGCTGAAACCAGGTGCCTATGGGACTCTCTACTTTTGCTGTTTCAGACCAATGCATCCAACACCAGCCTCAATTCAGGGTGAGTCAGTGGGTCTGTCCTGTCTCTACGAGTTTCCCCGACTGCTCTCTATGACTCCAGTCTCTATGAAGCCCAGGTGCCTGGCTGAGGGAACTTTTCTCATGCCCCGCAGCTGTTGAAGGATGCTTCATTATCTGGTCATGGCTTTCCTCTTGAAAAGAAGATGGGCACCAAAGAGGACGCTCTTTGTTGGCATGCTTCTTCTACCAGGACTGCCCACACCCTCTCTCAACCTCTACACAGGATCCTCATGATCCAAACCTCCATGCTCTACACCCTTGGGTCATCTTCTGGCCAATTTCTTGGCCTCCAGGGAGACATTAAAACTCGAACACCTCATTACAATGGATTCCAATGGCCAAAAGATGACACTCTCAATTTAGATACTCACTGAAGTGGCAAGACAGAGAGATTCCTTTATGTTTGAGCCTTCTCCTATCTCTGAATGTGTTCTTCTCTCTGTCAAAACTGTCCTATGTCTCAAATTCTCTTAGCTCATGCTCGACTTCCCCTTCTGGACTGAGATTAATCTTTTAATCCATCAGACTACTCTGCTACCCATACAGGCCATCTTGACTACCTCCATATGCTCCAAATCCTTCACCAGCCCTTCCAACTTTTCCCTCTCTTCAGCCTCAGCCACACAGCCACTTAACCTGTCTCCTTCTCCCCCTTCATCAGGTAACAACCCCACCTCAGCTCTGGCTCCTTTATATCCCCTCCATAAAGTGGCTGGGATGGAAGGAATTGTCCAAGTCCATGTACAGGGAGCAGGCCTGGATAGCAGCTCAGGTATATGCTCAAAATAATAGGCGGCCTGTGGGAGCCATTGCTGTTCCTTGCACGGACCCAAATTGGGACCACCAGGCTGGTCATGGGGATCAGGATCTCTGGGATAACATGAACACACACTTGATTTATGGCCTCCAAAAGGCTACTCACAAGTCAGTCAATTATGACAAGCTTAGAGAAATCACACAGAGATCCACTGAAAATCCCAGTGAGTTCCTAACCTACCTCTCTGAGGCTTTACATGAATACACATGTATAGACCCAAACTCCCCTGCAGGCATGGCCCTCTTACACTCTCATTTAATTAACCAATCAGCCCCTGATATTAAAAAAAAAAAAACTATAAAAGAGATCAGGTCAAATACCAGCTCCTGCCTAATGCCATCCGTGGCTCACATACTCTAAAGCTGGCTGCCTCAAGAGGCAAGCCACCTGAGAACTGCTTCAAATGTGATCAACTGGGCCACTGGGCATGAGCATGTCTCAATCCATGACCACTTCCTGGGCCCTGTCCTCACTGCAAATAGCCAGGTCACTGGGGGGGCTGACTGTGCCACTCTCCAGAGAGGGAGTGGCCCAGTCCCTAACCCACAGCCTTTGGCTTCATGGCCGTCCCTACTGGAGCTTCTAGGCTTTGCCTAGGTGGAGGACTGATGATGCCCAGGGCCTGAAGCCCCCATGGAGGTCACCACACATGAGCCCAGGGTAATTTGCCTCATAGCAGGTAAGCCGATCTCTTTTGTCATCAATACAGGGGCCATTCACTCTATCCTTCCTGAATATGCAGGACCAACAGCCCTGTCCTCTATCACAGTAGTAGGGGTCATGGGATCAGAATACTGCCCATGGATCACTCAATCCCTTTCCTGCACCCTACATCACACCCAGTTCACACACAAATTCTCAACAATGCCTCAATGCCCAACCCCCTTACTGGGATGGGCCATCCTTTTCAAATTCAAAGTTACTCTTACCCTAAACACTGTAACTCCAGCTACAATACTCCTGGCCAGACCTGGCCCCTGGGGCTTCCACCTTCTCCTCCCCCTCATACAAGGTTAATCCCTAGTATGGGATGCTTCTTCTCCCTCCATTGCTATGCACCATTCCCCTATCCTTGTTAAACTGCGGAACCCCTCTTTGTCCCCTAATGTCCCACAGTACCCCATCACTAACAAACACCTGATAGGCTTAAAAACCATCATACACAAACTCCTTTCTTCTCATCTCTCATGGCCTACCCACTCACATTTTAATACACCCATCCTTCCAGTTATAAAGCCTAACAGCTCATACCATTTAGTACAGGACTAATCCTGACATAAGCTGTTCCCAATAACTTACTTGGACAGTACTGCCCCAGGAGTTTTGGGATAGCCCCCACTTTCTGTCCAGGCCTTAGCTCAAGACTTATCTGAACTTCCTGCAACCTCTAGCACTTTAATACAATATGTGGATGACCTCCTCCTTTGTAGCCCCTCCTATGAGGATTCACAGGCCCACACTGTTGCTCTCCTTACTTTCCTGCTGCCCACCAGGGGATATCCATTGTTCCCAGGAAGGCCCAAATTTCTTCTCCTTCAGTCACCTACTTGGGAGTCCCCCCCAACATCAGAGAAATAATGGTGGATAACAAGAGTCTAATTTCTGAACTCCCTACTCCTACCACAAGGGGTGAAATCCTTTCTTTCTTGGGGCTTGCAGGGTGTCTTTGCCTATAGATTCCTAACTTTGGTGTGCTAGCAAAGCCACTTTATGGGCAGCCAAAGGGGATCCTGCCATTCCCTTAGATCCCACAAAACCCATTCATTCTCCCTTCCCGTGATTAAAAGCCGCTCTCCTCGCAGCCCCAGCTCTATCTCTCTCAAACCTATCTCATCCTTTTATCCTATACATCACCAAAACCCAAGGATCAGCAGTGAAGATTTTGGGACAAGAGGCAGGAGATATTTTTTCCCCTGTTGCATACCTCTCTAAACAGCTAGACACCACAGCCTGAGAATGGTCCCCTGTTTACGGGCCTTGGTGGCAGCCACTCTTACAGCACAAGAAAGCTCTAAACTAACTTTTGGATAACAAACAGTCAAGACCTTCTCAGCCATAAGGTCAAGCCAATTCTTTCCCCTCCCTGCCTACAACTTATTCACCTTACTTCACTGAAAACTCCCAGTTCTCCTTTAAACCTCACTCTCCCTTAAATCCAGCCACTCTCATCCCAAAACACTCATGACCCTTAGAACATAATTGCATGGAGGCTTTAGACCTCTTTCTCAATCCCTTCCCACACATCTCCCCGCATCCCATTACGTCATTCATAGACGGGAGCGCCACCTCCACGCCTGCCCCTCAGGTGGGTTATGCCATAGTAAATCTAATACAAGCTATTGAGGCTGCACAACTCCCAAAGGAGGTTGGGGTTATACACTGCAGAGGACACCAAACCTCCAATGACCCCATAGCCCAGGGAAACAAACTGGCAGATCTAATCGCAAAACAGTCTGCTCAATCACTAGGCCCCCCACTCTTCCTCTCCTGCTCAGGCCCTTCTCATAGCCCCTACGCCCTTATCCCAATACACACTCCAAGAAATACAACACCCCCAACAGTTGGGAGCACAGAGAAAGGACAACTGGTATACTCTCTCTGGTGGTTGTGTCCTCCCTACCACACAAGCTGAGCAAATCCTTTTAGATTTCCATAATTCAGTTCATATAGGCTATGAACCCCTACTATGCCTTCTTCAGCCTTTATATTACTCTCCACACATGGCCAAGATACTAAAACAAATCACTCAAAACTGTCCTTTGTGTACTCGTTGCTCCAATCCTTTCCCACCCACCAGGCCAGAGGGTACACTCCTGGCCAGGATTGGCAAATTGACTTTACTCACATGCCTCCCCACAAAAGGACACACTATCTTCTAACCCTAGCAGATACCTTTTCAGGACAGACTGAGGCTTTTCCCTGCACTTCAGAGGATGCTACAGCAGTAACACATGCTCTCACCTCAGAAATCATCTCTCGTTTTGTTTTACCTACCAGTCACTCATACGCCTACAGGCTGATCCCCAAAAGCCCACAGGCCTCAGCCCCCTTGAACTTATGTACAGCAGGCCCTTCACTCTCACACCTCTCCCTTCTAGCTCATTGCCTTTTTTAGGCCAGTATCTCCCTACTCTTTTGCTCATTAGGGATCTTCTTAGGGAACAGGCCCATCATGTATTACCTCATCCTTTCCCCACCACCCTTTCAGACTTTAAACTGAGCCCAGGACAGCAAGTGTATATTAAAACCTGAATCTGAAAGCCACTCCCACCATGTTGGGAAGGGCCTTATACAGTCCTTCTCACCACCCCTACAGCAGTGAAAGTACTAGAAAGGCCCCTTGGTATCACTTATCGTTGGTAAAACTAGCACCTGAGACTTTACCCAAAGATCTGTTAACACCAAGCCAGAGGGGTCCCCCTGCTCCACCCTCAACCGGACATCTCCTCACACTTCATCCATTTTAGGACCCACAAAACTGAAAATCTCCAGGACCTCCACTCTTCCCCCAATCCCAGAAGAAGGATGATCTTTCCCCTGGCAATTATCCTCTCACTCTTGCAGGCCCACTTCATGTCCTTCACACAGGAGCTGCTCCAAGACTGGCCCCAACCTGCTATTGCGGGTTTGCCACCATGGGACATGATAAGTATATGCCACCCCGTGTCCCTAACCTTTATTATACTACCTGTTCTAGTACTTACTACAGGATTAGCCAGTGCTGCCCCAAAAGACTGTAACATTATAGGAAGATTTCTCCTCGCACGCTTCTTAGCAATTTCATTGTGGCAATGTGCCCTTTAAATTCTTTTGGCTCCCTAACCGCATCCTTCTCGTGTTTTTTCTCCTATCTCAATGCTCCCCCTTACCTGGAATGTGGAGGTTCCAGGTCCGAAGGGACAATGCAGTCCTCAGCGAATCAGACTGGTCCCTGAGCTACTCATCTGTCTCCCACTTCATGAAAAACTTTTTGTGGTCACCCCCCTCCCTGTCAATGCAGCCCATAATGTTTCCACAAACGTCTCTTCACTTTCCTCTAATCTCACCTCAGTGGGGACTGTCAGCGTTATATGGGACCTGCCCACACTCTGCCTCACTAACACCAGACGCTACCACTCACTTAACTCTCATCCATGCCCTAAAACCGGAATATATTTCCTTCGTAAAGCTTTGTTATCCTGTTGCCTGCCCCCTAATGTCATTTCTTGCCTATTTGTTTGGCTCGTCCCTGACATCACCATCCAGACAGATGGAGGGATGGAGACGGGACTGGGACTAACTTTGGCCCCTCCCTCTCAGGAAGTGCCCCTACTCCTGTAGGGCACTAATTGTACCTTTTTTAGTTGGGGCAGGGGTCCTTCCTGCAACTGGAACTGGCATAGCTGGCCCTGCTACTGCCTCTCAATTCTATCAATAACTCTCAGAAGAACTAAGTATAGATAGCATCTCCTCCCTCCAGTGACAGGTCACCTCACTCGTGACAGTGGCTTTACAGAACCATCGTCGCTGGGCCCTTGACCTCATTACAGTCAAGAAGGAAGGCACCTGCCTCTTCTTGGGGGAGGAATGCTGTTATTACGTAAATGAGTCCGGGGTGATCCAAAACAACCATTTAAAGGCAAGCATTGATCGCAGATGCAAAGGGTTACAAAACACAAACACACTTTGGGGGTGACCCCAGTCACTGAACCCTTGGCTTCTTATGCCCCTACTAGGACCCCTAACTGTGCTGGGACTCAACCTACTTTTTGGTCCCTGTCTCTTTTGTGTTTCTTTAATTTCTTGCAGTAACGAATGCACGCTTTCACCAACCAAAAGGTTGCCGAATTGTTCCTGCAAGGAGGATATGAGCCCCTCAGAACCAGCGACCCTTCCCTGGAGGAATACAGCCTCTCCACACCAAACCAGTACCCTGCCACCTAATTGTTTTATCCACCAACATAAATCTTTTATTTTTTTCCATATCTTCGCCCATCTCCGGCAGGAAGTAGCTTCAAAAGAATGAGACCTTCACCCCTTTCCCCTTCTCTTTATACTTAAAAGGCGGGAATGATGGATCTTGGACATGACTGGTGCCATTGTGCACACAATAAGCACAAAATAGCCATCAGCCTTGTCTTCCACTATAGCACCAAACCCCTCTCCCGTTCTCTTTTACAAGAAGCCTCATGGTTTCAGAGAAAATGAAACTTTTGACATTTCCATATGCGCAGAACTCTCCATCCCCATGACCTATCTCAATCCCCACCCCGGAATTACATCAGCCAGCTCTTGGTGCCAACATACCAATATAAGCTCCCACTGCCATGGGTTAGCAGCTGTCCCCCATTTTCAGGGCAGCCCCCAGCTGTTCCCCACTTTGAGCACAGCCTGGCAGATTCTTTTCCTTTAATAAAGCTTGAATGGTACCTGGCATCTTGGCTCACTTTCCTTCACTTTGAGCTTCAGAAGTCTGTACCTCCTAGAACAAGGCAAAGTCTTTCTTTCATCCAGGCCTCTTTGTTTACTATTCTTTATTCCCAGAAAACCCTTCCTTTCTGCACCTTGGCTTTCTCTCTTGGTGCTCTTTCTGGGCAACCAACCCAAAATAGGAACTCCTGAATCCCACTCTTGCCTGGATTAGCTATCAGAAAACCCTGTGGATTTGTCACAGCCTCTACATTTTTAGCCTTATTTTTCTTCTTTTTTTACTTCTTAGTTCATTTGATTTGTCATTTGTCTCCTCCTCTTAGAATATAAGCTTATGATAACGGGGACCTGGCCTGTCCTGCTCACCATTGTAGCACCAGAGCTTGTCTATCCCTAGTGATAACTACCACAAAAAAACCAGAAGCTGTGACTGAGTTTTAGATGGCCCAGTTGGTGTAAATTCAGAGGAATAGCAAGTGACGAGTGAGACCAATTTATTTACTCTTACACCAGCCAAGCTGTCTGCTCAACATCTGAACTGATAAGGGAAGTTGGTTGCCTTCCTCTGGGGTGAAGAGGCAGAGAGACTTAGGAGGCCATAGGCTGACTAAGACAATCAGATAAACTGAAAATGTAAGGAGTCAGGTGGGGCAGGCTGGTAGGGGAAGGAATTGCTTCATTCACTGTAGAATTCCTTGGGTGGTGACTCTGGGGTGCCCCTGTTGTGCCAGTCTCCGTGGGTGTCTGTTGGGCCCCCACCTGCTTTCTGTCTCTTTTTAAAGAAGCAGACTCAAGTGCTGACCCGTGGCTCACTTGGGAGAGTGCGGTGCTGATAACACCAAGGCCACGGGTTTGGATCCCCTTACCAGTCATCTTTTAAAAAATAATAAGTAAGTAAGGAAGTAAATAAATAAAGCAGATTCGACTGCCCACCCTTCTGAGGGGACATGGCCTTGTTAGTGCTTCTGTCACCTGGGACAAGTCTATGGACCTTCCTTGTGTAAGGGTGTTTGTGTTTTGTTTTGAACAACTGATCACTAATGGGTAACATAAGGATATTAAAAACCACAAACATAGAACACTCCCAGAAGCTTAAGAAGTATTGATGCCCTCAAGCCAAAGATGATGAAGTTGAACATGTTGGGTTTTTCACTCATTGCAGTGAGACAGAACACACACCTTTGGGAAGCATGGTGTCTCTCAGTGAGAGGGCGTTAGAAGTTATTAACAGGATTTGGGCTTAGTTGGGTGATTTGGGGTAGGGTCTGAGTTTGCTCTAGATTGAATGCTGTCAAAACGTGAGGGCAATTTTATAAGGTTGCCTCAGTAAATCTTAACTAGTTTATAAGGACTGAAGACTAGAGTGAAGATAAAGTTGTAATTGGCAAAGAAGTGACAGTCACTCATTTGGCTGAGGGAGGGGGTGTTTGGTATTTTGTGGGCAGTATAGTGAGCTTGCTTTTCTCTGTGCTTGGACACAGTTATGAAGTGGCCTTGCTTTGTCCCATTTTCTCATGGTGTCAGAGTAACCTTCTTTGAGGTTGGTATTCTCTGGGATTGCTTATGTCTAGTAGGAGAGCATGGCCTGGCTGTGAGTTCCAGGCCAGCTTCCAAATGTCAGGGGCTGCTCTTCTTATTTTCCTTTCTCAGAAGTTGTCATGGTTCTTGATTGCTCCCTGGGTCCCTGTGCCTAAATTTCCTGTGATAGCCTCAATGTGAAATATTTTCTTCTTTGTCCCATAGGCAAGAATGAGTGTGCTGGCATTTGAATCTGAAAATCTTCATCCTATAGAAAATCCCTGATACTTTTTCATGCTAGCTTCCATTTACTTACGCACCTGTTACATGCCAGGTATTCACAATGAACATTCAAACCCCAATCTTAACTGAAATTCCATGGCCTGGTTTAAGTGGGTGGTTTGCATTGCTGAGGCCCTCCAGACCCTTGGAGACACTCCTACCCACCTGCTTTCCTCAGAGTCCTTTACCATTGCCATTTACTTGGTTTAACCCACTTAACCCTCACCACAGCCCAAGAAAGTGAATTCTATGATTAGCTCCAGTTTATAGGAGAGGAAACTAGGTCAGGAAAAGGTTATGGCCAGGTAGGAAGTGGTGAGAGGAACCCACCAGACAGACACCCAGGCACCAGGGCCCCTGACCAGTGCACATGTGCCTCTGCTGGACAGCATAGCAGTCCTGACTACTGCTTATCTGGGCTTCCTAAGGGCTTGCCTGGGCTGGCAGGTGTCAACTCCTAGATCATCATAGTCATTGCACGGTTCTGTTATCTCTGGTTTACCAGTGAAGACACCGAAACTCAGAGTGGCTGTGTGACTCTGCTCAGGCTGCAAATTGTGTTGGGGACTATGGGACCCACTCCCAGGTCTGGCTCTAACTATGCCACAGCAGCTACTAGAGGTGACCTCAAACGGACAGGGCGTCCCAGTGCTACCCCTTGCAATATGACCAGTCGAAACACATGTGACTGTTAGGTTGAGCTCCCAGCAAACAGACTTGGAGGCACAGATTTGTGTGCAGGAAGTTTTCTGGGGAGTGCTCTTGGAATCAAAACTCTCAAGGGAGGGAGGGAGGCATGAATGGGCAGAAGGAGAAGTTGAGCTGCAATGCAGTTGTGCAGTTTCTACTGAGGCCTCAGCTCACACCACAGGGAGCTGTGGATCTGGAAGGAACCTGCAGGAATGTTTGGGCTGAGATGAGGTTGAGGTGAGGGGGCCAGGCCTTTGTGCCCCAGTGCTCATCAGTCTTTGTGTTCAGGTTGCTCCCAGGGAAGAGGCTTATCAGGGAAGAGGTGAAACTGTGAGGCAGCTCCCTTGCCCCAGGGCAATTTCTTCAGCAGGTCTCAGCTGCAGGCAATGCTCCCCAAGTGAAGGGTGCCTCAGGTTTTTTTTTTTTTTTTTGGAGGGGGGAATCCAGATGGGGCACCATAGCATCCACTCCATTACAGTCACCAAAAGACTTGTACAAGAACATTCATAGCAGCAATCTTTATACTAACCTAAACTGGAAACTTCTCAAAGGCCTATTTCTGGTAGAATGGCTAAAGAAAGTCTGATATTGACAATATTAAACTTTACCTGAGCCTTGTACTCCCGGGAAGCAGAGACTATCAAGAAACAGTCATCCTTCTGTGTTCCAGGAAAGGGCTTACTTCAAAGAACCACCCTTCCCCAGGTGACTTAGATAAGACTCAAGGATGACTCCCTTGTTTACAAGGACCCTCCAAATTCCAAGTGTTTGTCTCATAAATGACTAGCTGAACAGTTTGTCCACACTGACCAATCTGGACAAAATGCCTGTTAACTTGACTTGACCAAACTTCAGTCAGGCATCTCCTCTCCCCACAGGCCTTTGACATTGACCCACCCCTGAGCAGCATTGCAACCCTCTTTACAGTCCCTCCCCAGAATCAACTGATCCCAGTGAAAAACACTCCCTGATAAGCCGTCCTGTCACCTGCTCATCCTTACTCCTATCCCACCCGGTTCTTTCTAGCCTTATTTCTCCCTATTAAAACAAAACAAAACAAACAAATGAAAAATCTCTTTCTGTGTAAACTTTGAGACACATATGGTCTCACTGCCTGAGGAGTGTTTTTGCTGTTATAATAGTCCCCCTCCCCTGTTGTAATGTTCTCTTCTTACCCAAGTCCAGACCTATTTTTCATTTGACACTCTCCAGGCACAGCAACTGGAAATGAAAGGGGAGGGAAAGAGAGAGATGGCATAGAGGGGCAGAAGCTGGAGAGAGCCATGGAAGATGCACAGATGCTGGCGAAGAAAGTGTGGCATGAGGCAGAGAGAGGTGCAGATAGAGACGAGGTCAGGTGGACAGCACCCTCCTAGTAAAGGTGGCCTGGGTGCACAGGCTTTTGGTGAAGTGTGGTCCTGGGTCTCTATCCATGGCTGGCAGAGCTGACCTAGGGAGGCAGAGGTATGGATAGAGCAGGAGTCCCCTGTTGTATGCTGGGCCTGGACTGCACTCCAAGCCATTGTAACCTCAGTTTTAACCTTCTGCAACCCATCTGTGAAAACATGAGGGGGTATGAAAAGCTGAACAACCTTGTAAACAATGGGCAGAGGACAGGAATAGAAGTTCTCAGGAAAAAAGAACCCAGAGGTATCAACATAGAAAGAGCTGTGCAGCCTCATCAGGCTCAGGGTGAGGCAGATTGGCAGCAGTGGCGTTCATAAGGCACGGCATCACCCTCGGCAGGATCCACTGTGCTGGAATAAGGAAGAGTGTCCACAGCTTGGAAATAAGGCAAAGGCAGAGCAGCAGGTGCTTCCAAGTCTTACCGGAGCATGGCTGGAATCAAAGCCTACCCAAGGCCTGTCTAATTATGGGCAACAGCTCTCAGACTGGAGCCACATCAGCATCACCTGGAGGGCTCAGTAAAGCACAGATCTCAGGCTACAGCCTTATGAGGTTAATTCCTGCTGTGCCATGTATGAGCGCTTCATTCCTTCTTATGTCTGAATAACATTCCGTTCATCAGTAATGGACATTTAGGTTGTTTTCACTCTTTGGCTGTTACAAATAATGCTACTGTAAACATTCTGTGCATAATGTTTTGTGTGGACATAGGTTTTCGATCGTCTTGTCTATACCCCTAGCAGTGGAAATGATGGGTTGTATGGTAACCCTATTTTAACTTTTTGGTATAGAAAAGTTCAACTTACAACCTATCAGTTCCACTCCTATCATTTATTTTATTTATGTGAAATTTCCCGAAAAGGCACATCAATAGAGACAGAAAGCAGACTGGTAGTTGTCAAGGAGGGAGAGAGGCAGGACTGCCTGCAGATGGGTCTGCAAGAATTTTCATGGTAATGAAACTGTTCTAAAAGTGGATTGTGGTAATGGCTGCAGAACTCTATACATGAGCTAAAAATCATTGCGCTCTACACTTACAATGAATGAATTTTATTACATGTAAACTATACCTCAATAAAGCTGTTATAAGGCCGGCCCGTGGCTCACTCGGTAGAGTGTGGTGCTGATAACACCAAGGCCACGGGTTCGGATCCTATATAGGGATGGCCGGTTTGCTCACTGGCTGAGCGTGGTGCTGACAACACCAAGCCAAGGGTTGAGATCCCCTTACCGGTCATCTTTAAAAAAATAAATAAATAAAATAAATAAATAAATAAATAAATAAATAAAGCTGTTATAAAATGCTGAAACATAAAAACAAACCCCCAAACATGACAATGAAGCAGTTAGTTTCCCAGGGAGTAGCACAGTTGACAACTGTAGTGTGCAAAACGATTCTGGTATCCCAGAACATACTTCACACTTATGCAATGCTTTAATGTAGTATCAGAAGACATGTAACTTGCACTTTGAAACTTGAATTTATTGATAGTATGGCTTTTAGTGAAGTTAAAGTAGTTACATAAATAATAAAGATGTAAATAAATTTCATGAAATGCCAAGCAAATGAAGGAGATTGTGGCCATTGCAAAATTCATAGAAACCATCGAATCCAAAATTGCCAAAATGGGGTTGGCTGGTTAGCTCACTTGGGAGAGCATGGTGCCAATAATACCAAGGTCAAGGGTTCAGATCCCCAGACCAGCCAGCTGCCAAAAAACAAACAAAATTGCCAAAATGGAGAATTTGCCAAGGTGGTTATTAGAGGCTGGGAAGGATAGGGGAGAGGGAAGGATGGGGAGAGGTACAAAATTACAGCTAGATAGGAAGAATAAATTCTAGTGTTCCATAGCACTGTAGGACATCTTTAGTTAATTTATTGTATATTTTAAAATAGCTAGAAGACAAGATCTTGAATGTTCCCAACACAAAGAAATGATAAATGTTTGAGGTGGTGGATATACTAATTATCCTGATTTGGTCATTATACATTGTATACACATATTGAGCTATCACTCTGTACCCCATAAATATGTACAATTATTACGTGTCAATTAAGAAAAAAGTGCATGCCACAGAAATGCAATGATGCTCCATAAAATGATCCAGTTTATGGTAAAAATAAGCATGCCCACCCAATAGTGTGTCTGCATGAGGTGTCAATGTGTACTGCAGTGTTTGTGGGTGTGATGTGCGAAGTACTGCACTTGAAGAGCTAGCTTCACTTTTTATTTTTTATGTCTTTTTAAATCTAAGAAAAAAAACCTTTTGTTTATGAGCACTCAAGGTTGCAGAACAGTTGTGGTGTTGAGTGTGTATGGCTTTCTGGAAGGACACCTGGGCTGAGGTCAGTTCTTTCACTCACTGTCAAGGCACAATTACACATCATTTGGAGGGAGGGGGGGGTCCTCTTCTGTAAAATGGGATGTTAGTAGTGCCTTTCTTATAGGGCAGTGAAGAGAGTTAAAGGAATTAATACATGTACAAGCACAAGCAGAGCCACAGAAATGCTTACTGAACTAACAACAGGCATGCCAGGGCAGGCTCAGTTTTAGGTCCAGGCGATGCAGCAGGAAGGAATCAGAACAGAAGGACCCTGCTCTCTGGGGTTTGCAGTCAGAGGGGGTGGGGCAGGGATGAGGAACAACGGAGAAGACAACTCTACAGACCCACAGAGATGGAGAGCGCGCTGTGACGGAGAGGTGCCCCTCTGAGGTGATCTGACCGGAGGGAGTATCCAGGGAGGATCAGATGGACATTGGAAGACAGAAGGTGGAGGTGCTGAGAGGATGCAGTGGCCAGAACGGCAGAGGCTGGGCCGAGGCACGTGTGTATCAACAACAAGGATAAGGGAAGAATAAAAGTGTTAAGAGTTGGCCTATTTCCTGCAGCCTGAACGGCTGTTTTCCAACTAAGGAAGAAAGCATTCGTAAAAAGCATGTGACCCAGGGCCAGGTGCTCACAGAGCTGTTTCAGTAGATCCCCAGGTGGGAGAGCAGGGCAGAACGGGTTAAGGTCATCCCCGGCTCCGCTCTGCAGCCTGCTCAGGCTCACCTGCTTGAGGAACAGCAGCTTCTCCGCACCTTTCCCGCAGCCCCACGCCCCGGGCCTCCCTCCAGGGCTTGTTAACAGGAAAGTTTCTAACGAGCATTCAACAAGCCACTCTCGGGCTGCAGGGGGAGGGAGCATCCCTGGGGAACCATAAAGCATCCCCTGGTCGCTTCAGGAAACTTCCTGAGCCTGCAAGTCTGCTTAAGGGAGTCCTTACCCCGGCTGACACTGACTGAGCTAATTGGCTGCTCCCTCTGGGAGACGCCCAGCCCGGAGCACCTGAGCACCAGTGACTGGTCTGAAGCCAGGTGTCCCCTGCATCTTCTCAGCAACAACTCCAGGTAGACCTGTCAGGAGCTCCAGGGTGCAGGGCAGCGCCACTGTCCCCACTGCAGGAGCAGAAACTGCCCCTTTCTGCTGGGCCTTTCCACTGATGGGGGAGTGGAGAGGGGATGTCCCCCTGGCAGCCCCTACTCTGTCCTGGAGGACATCTTCCACCTGTACTTCTGCCCTGGATGAGCTGTTTAATGGGGAGCACCACCTGGGTGGCCCCTTCTCAGGGCTGGTCTGGGTTTGGAAATCCATTTGAATTTAGTTCCAGAGCTCTGCGGGCCTGGCAAACTGTGGGAGCCCGGGTCCTAAGCATGGAGTTTGGGGACCTGTTGTGTGACCATGAGCCAGCCATTCCCATCTCTGAGGCTGTTTTCACATCTGTAAAATCAGAGGGTGAATGAGATAATTTCAGAAGGTCCTTCCTAGTTCTAAAATTCCCTGCCTTCCTGGCATTTAAGTATGTCCTATTTCTAAAGTCTCTGCTAAACACCCTACTCTTCATCAGGCCAAGATAAGGAGCCCATCTTCTGGGCTGCTCTTGAATACAGTTGGAGAAGTGGCCTATGTGACATGTGATGAGGCACCCACCCCCAAATGCCTCCCAAGTACCCCCTCCTGGCGTTGTTCTTCCTACCTGTTGACCCCCAGAGCCCTTGGCCTGGGCCTGAGACACAGCAGGAGTTCAGAGAAGTATCTATCATTAGAGTTATTCCAACCACTGGCTTACCTACTCCCGTTGGGACAAAGCTGGCCATTGTCTCAGGAGGACCTACATGATGTTCTAGAAGACAGGGAGGGCCTGGGGAGACTGGGCCCTGCTCACTCCCATTAGGACAGAGTCTGTGAAAGTTTGCCAGAAAAGTTTTTCTCATCGTCTGGCCCTCAAAGACAAGAATTCAAGGAGCAAAAGTGCAGATTGGTATAAATTGTCCTGGTGAACTGGAAAGAGCCTCAGAGGTCATTTTGTCAAATGCCCACAGCATCCCCTGTCTCTGATTTTCACAATTGGGGAAACCAGAAGTAGAATGCTGGGCTGACTGTAGATCACCCTCTTTTCTCCAGTCTCTGCGGGTGAGGAGGTTTCTTATCTGGATCTTATCTGAAAGGTCTTTTCTTCCTGAAAGCCTGATTCCAGGCCCTGGTTAAACACACCTGTTTTGGACTTGAGGGTAGTCAGGTTAGTCAGACTTCTCAGTTCATTTCTGTTCAGGATTGGTCTGTGCAAGGCCTTTTTTTAGTCCTTAAATTTATTCATTTCATTAATTCATTTATTTATTCTCCGTTATGCTCATAGCTCACTCACTTCTCCCTGTCCCCACTGAAATTTCTGACATGTCAGCAGGTGCATGCATGCGCAGGGTGCCTGCATCTGTCATGTGTGGGAGTGGCACTGTCTTGTCAATTTCATCCCATCTCTTCCTGTTCCCTTGTCTTGTGTCATAAGACAAATTACAACAAGTTTAATTTAAAGATCTCAATTGGCTTTATTATGATTCTAGAGTCAGGCAAATACTTCATTCCATAAAATGCCGCCATCACAGGAAACTCAGGAACGGTGGTGGTTGTCAGATGGAGAGGTGAGCACCTCAGCCCTCTAGGACGTCCTTGGGTGGGACTTCAGCAGCTTCCCTATTCCAGCCCCTTCCTCTACAGCCTACCTGGCCAAGCCCCTCTGCCTGATTTTTGAGGTCCCTGTGATCTGACCCATCCTCTCTGCCTACACATGTTTTCTACTACCCTCCACAGTGCCTATTCCACTTAAATCCCAACACACCCATCCTCACTATTATACCTTTGCTAATATTGATAACAATAAGCAAGAACTAACATAGAGGCTTTCTGTGTCCTGGGCCTTGTGCTTGCCTTCCTAGACCTTCTCATTTTACTGTCATGTCACTCTTTTCAAGTAGGTACAACTATTATCCTCATTTTACAGATGAGAACATTGAGGTAAAGAGAGGCTAAGAAACTTGTCAAGGGCAGCAGATAGGAAGGATGGAATAGTCTGGACTCCACTCCTCTCTTCTTCACCTAACATTACATCTGTTCTTCAAGGCCCAGCTCAAATCTCGATGAAAACACCTGTCCCTGACTATTTCAGGTGAAAGTGATGACACGATGCCACATTTTAATAATAACAGCTAAAAAACCAAACCAAAATGAAAACAACATCCCTATTTCTTGTCTTTTTTTTTTGCAGTTGGTTGGTATAGGGATCTGAACCCTTGACTCTGATGTTATTAGCACCACACTATTTCTTGTGTCTTAAAGAAAAAAAACCCATAAACACAAAGAAACTCAAACATGCACCCATCCCTTATTGTCAGGCCTGGTTGGACTCTTGGTTCTCTGCTGCCCTCCTGTGGCCTCTTGTTTTGCTGGTGAGGAGGGTAATAATCTCCGATCCCCTGAAGTCCCAACAGTAGATGTTCCTTCTAGACTCTTGGAGGGTCAGAATATGGGACATAATGTGAACATGACAGACACAATCCCTGCTCTTATGGAGCTTTCAGATTAGCTTTAATAAATTACACAAATACATACACAGTCTGCAACTGAAGATGTAAAGCAATTTTTATATTGTGGGACCTCTTCTGTGATCCAGAATTTACTACATTTCTGGGTGCTCATAAGGATCAGTAGGTATTTGTCAACTGAAAACCTGGTCCTTGTCCAGGAAATGAATTAAGGACACAAAGTCTATGCCAAAAACAAAAAAATAAAAATACCCCACAAATAAAATAAAATAGGAACACCCCCATCTCTGGGCTGATTAAGCAAAGGCTGTAAAACTTTTGTTTGTATAATTGTAGTGCAAATCCCTGCCTCCCTGGAAAGGGGCTGATTAACTCTGAATTTTTTTCCATTTCAGAAGTTCAGTGGTTACAGATACATAGTTCTGGCTGAAACACTCAAGGAACTGATGGGTTGAGGGATACAAAATCCTACAGAGTTCTGAGTGGGTGTGGGTTTAATCAGAGAATGCTTCCTGACAGAGGAGAATTTGGGCCAAATTGAAATTTGGACAGGGCAAAAAGATGGGATAAGAATGAGGAATAACCAGTAAAATATTTAATATTACAGAGCTTAACATTAATTTGGCAGATTGGGTACTACCTAAGTGGTATCAGTAAGGGATTAGTAAAAATAAATTGTTTTATATCTACCCAATGAAAAACGTTGCACCTCTTTGACTAAGGAAACTTGCTTCCGTTTTCATAAGTCTTAGGAGATCCCTCCTCTGGCAATTAAACCTCCAAGGGAAAGGTGCCTCCTGCAAAGTTCTCTGCTCATCTTAGCTGCTCCAACAAACAAATCCCTCCAATGGGGAGGTGGAGAGGAAAAGTGGGGAGTGGGGCAAAGGACTTAACCAGTCTGAGCCCCAGTTTTCTCATCTGTAAGATGGAAATAATGATGTTCACAACAAAATTTGTGTTGTGAGAATTAAGCTGAATTCACAATCTAATCTCGCCAAAAAAAAAAAAAAAAAAAGTCGATGCACCATGGTCCTAAAAATTGTGGTTATTAGTGCCACTGCCCTCCACAATCTTCAAAGGAAGAAAATGAGCAAACACCTTCCTGCAGTTTAGTCTAATTCCAAGAACCCAGTTCTGTCCTCTCTTTTCTCTCTGCAATAAACAGGGACAATTTTTCCCAGGAAAAGATAATTTATTGCAAATATGTACAAAAGACTGGTACAGAGCTTAGAAGATGGATACAAATCATGCAAATAGTTCAAATAGAAATATTTGAAAATAAGTTTTCAAATAACAGTCAAATTCTGTCGTAATGTTCCAGTCTTAATCCTCCAATGGGGAAATAGTGTAGACAATTTTCTTTCTACAGAAACTAAAGTGACACAAAGTAGCAAATTTTGCTAGAGGGGTGTATGTACACAGCACTTTCGTGTGTTTTTTGTATGTGCTAGACACCAAATAAACAAATAAGCAAGGCTTTACCCTGTTCCTCATGGATCTCAAAGACTTTGTACTTTTATTCTTTGAAGAAGTCTTTATAAAGTTTCTAGTTATGCAGTATGGAGGGTGGGAACTCTTCAAAGAGAATTTTATAGGTTTATTTTCTGCCATCTGGAAGTTGTTCATTTAAGATACAAGTGAGAAGCTTTATTTGTGTATTGTGAAACATTATATAAATAAGAGACAAGTGATATCTACATATACACATGAAGCACATAGCATGGTGCTTGGCATATAATAAGCTCTGAATAAATGGTAGGTAATAGCAAGAAGAGTTAGGAAGTTCAGCTCAGGGAGTCCTCTGCTAATAACACTAATTCCAGTTTTAGATAATAAGTGTTAACAATCACAATGCCTTATTTCTGCACAGTGCTTGAGTTTACAAAGCCTTTTTAGTGTATTTAACAAAATAAACAGTCCTCAAAAGTTCAGGGGAAAAAAGTTCATTTTCCACTAGAGAAAGAGAGTACTGATTTAGAGTTTAAAAGGATGTTTCCAAGTCTGCAGGTGTCATGATTCTCCTTATTAATAAGAAAACTTAGTCTCACAATGAGTGAATTATTTACCTGACATCCCAGAGCCAAGAGGTGGCAGGGCCAGGCACCAGACCCTGGATCTTCAGTGCTGGCTGCCAGTCCTGCAATGGTCCAGCCCCTTCCTCAGTGACCCCATCACCTCATGGTTCCTCAAGCTATAAATGAGGGGGTTAAGCATAGGAGTAAGGACTGTGCAGAAGACAGAGACCACCTTGTCATGGCTAAGGGCCCGGTAGCACCTAGGTCTCAGGTAGATGAACATGGCTGCCCCATAGAAGAGGGAGACAGCTGTCAGGTGGGAGGAACAGGTGGCCAGAGCCTTTTTATGGGCCTGAGCAGAGCACATGCGGAGCACAGTCCCCAGGATGTGAGAATAGGAGGCCATGATGATGGAAAAGGGAAAGAGAAGCATAAAGACACAGCAAACAAATACCACCTTCTCAAAAAGAGATGTGTCTACACAGGCCAGCTTCAAAAAAGATAGCACCTCACAGAAGAAGTGGTTTACCTCCCTCAAGCCACAGCAGGGAAAGGTCATTACTACCACCATCTGGATCAAGCCATCTATTATCCCAAAGGTCCAGGAGCTCCCAGCAATCTGGAGACAGATCCCCTGATTCATGAGGATGGGATAGTGAAGTGGGTGGCTAATGGCCACAGAGCAGTCATAAGCCACGAGTCCCAGCAAGAGCCCCTCAGATCTCACAAGACAGACAAAGAAGCCAATGTGTATGCCACAACCCCCAAAGCAGATGGACTTACTGCCAGATAGGAAGTTACCTGCCATCTTCGGCACATTGGTACAGACCAACATGAGGCCCATGAGAGAGAGCTGGCTGAGGAAGAAGGACATGGGTGTATGAAGTCGAGGATCTATGCAGATGAGGGTGATGGGGAGAACATTCCCAGAAAGGGTCACTGTGATGACTGTCATGACCACAGAGAAAAGAATGGGATCAGTTTGACTGTGGGAGAAGATGTCCAAGAGGACAAAGTCATCTGTGGATGATTGGTTCAACAATGTCTCCATGACTCCGTTGTTGTTCCGGGTCACCTGAGAACATGGACAAAAACATATTAGATTGACTGACATTTCTTTTTTGGCCTCTGCATTCCACATTGTCAGTGCACCGTTCTGTCTGCAACTCATCAGGCCTCAACAACGTCAGCTTTGGGATCTATGTACAAGGAGACACTTTTTTGTATCCCCGTGACACAGCAATAGGCGCCCTCTTAGCTCATAGAATTGAACTACGTCTCTGTATTGGTACGTATCCTTCACAAGACGAGTACAAACTGAGTTATTTCATGTGTGATAGGACCTTCAGACAGTCCCCCTGTGCAGGCAAAGTCTTGGCTTTACCATATAATACTCAGTCTTTTATATGGGATCACATATGTTTAATAGGGCTGGGACCATTTCCTTCCCAAGAGATAACTTATATGTGTCATAGAAAGGGGAAGGAGTGAAGCATGAGTTTTTCTTAAGTCTCTATGTCTTTCTACATGTCCTGAGAGTTTTGTCATGCTAACCACTCTGTTATGTTTATAGCATAGATAAAAAGTAGTGCTCCTCTAGTACCAAATCCCTTGATCTTTGGTCAAGAATTTGTTCTAAGCATTTTATCATGAAAGGGAAACAGAGATATGATCTAATTTTCCATGAACATAGCCAAATCAAGAGAGAAAGAAAATCATGCATATCAGAAAAGACAAAGCTTTCTTGGTGATAGTTAAATTATCTGAACCCAAGCAAGTAAAAGAATAAATAATTCCAAACAACTGACTCCAATAAATAATTCCAAAACCATAACTCTTCCACCATTGGCCCCACACTCTCACCAAGTTGAACTGTATCTTTACCCTCAAAGGCCTTTCCAGTATTTATTTTTTCCTTTCCCTATTCTCTCTCTCATAACCTTCCAATCTCACTTGTCCCTTTATCTCTCCAGGGCTGCACTATCAGGCATTTTCATGGTACTGCAAGTAGCACAATAGTGCAGTATTTTCTCTTTAATTTAATTTAATTTATTTTTCTTTTTAAAAAAGATGAGGGGTGAGGAGATCTTAACCCTTGGCTTGGTGTTGTCAGCACCACGCTCTCCCAAGGGAGCAAACCGGCCATCCCTATATAGGGATCCGAACCCGTGGCCTTGGTGTTATCAGCACCACACTCTTTCAAATGAGCCACGGGCCAGCCCTCTTTAATTTTTATATTTGTGATCTAATGTGTCACAAAACACTCCAAATTTCAGCAGCTTGAAATACAAAAAGAAATATTTATTATCTCACAGTTCTGTGGGTCAGGGATCTGGCTTCATCTTATCTGGGTGCCTCTGGGGTAAGGGGTCTCCTGAGGTTACCGTGAAGCTGTCGGCCAGGTGCAGTGCTCTCAAGGCTTGACTGGAAGAGGCTCCACTCCAAGGTCACTCCTGTGGCTGTTGGCAGCCTTGTTCCTTCCACACAGAATGTCTCTTAACTTCAAGGTTGACTTCTCCCAGGGTGAGTGATCCACGAGAGAATGGGAGCAAAAGCACCCTAGTTAAAAGTCGAATCTTTTGTAACTTAACATCAGAAGTCACACTCCACTAGTTCATTGTATTGTACTCTTTAGAAGTGAGTCACTGAATCCAGCCCACACTCAAGGGGTGAGGAATACCCAGAAACAGGACCCTCTTAGAGGCTGCCTATCACTTCCTTTTAGGTTCCAGTTGCAAATCCTGATTGCTGATACAAATAAACTGGGCTCTGATTAATTTGAACAAATAATAGTGTCATACAAGTTGTTGATTCACGTGGAGCCTAGACCACTAAGAATCAAATATTTTGAATTTGTCAGTCTATCTCTAATCTGCTGGGAAGAGGCAGGTCCCTGCTCGCTCTAGTGACAGGCAATACACAATCAGTAAAAACCATGTTCAACTTTTGCATCCCACAGTACTCACATCCATTTCCCATATGGCTTCATAGTGATTCTGCAATGAAGATACGGTGACTGTTAAAATAGACCCTCTTTTACAAACGAGGAAACGGAGGCTCTGAGGAGTTGGCTGGATTGCCCAAGTTTAGTAAATGTAGAACCAAGACTTGAGAAGGGGACTTTTGAGTCTAAGTTCAAGATACTTTACTTTATGTCAGGCTGTTACTGGGAAAAAATATCCTGAGAAGCACAAGCTACTTTGCCTTGGAGAAATTCTCAGTTAGAAGCTTCCAATTCCCTTTCCTTAAATTCTTGGCCCACCCAGTAGCCATAATCTCTTGAAAATTGGAGATGCTTTTGCCAAGCTACAGTACTGGTTTCCTGTCAGATACAGCTCACATTGTCACGCATTAAGTGATGAATGCTTTATCAGTTATGGTTATTCAGTTCCTGTCTTGTGAGTCGCACTGGACAAATGCGATTCCTCAAACCTAGATGAAAATTACAATTACATCTTTGGGCCTGCTGAATTCAGGAAACAGCCTCAAAGTGATGATAATGCAGCTGAGGTGGAGGAACCAAAGAATCCACGTGAGCATCTCTCTAAATGAAGGCAGAATCTTCATTGCATCCCAACACCCCTTCCAAGCCCCAGCCTCAAACTACCACTTCTCAGTGGAATATGAAGGTACTTCAAAGAGTTTGTGGAAAATTGAATTAAAAGATAATCTGGGGCCGGCCCGTGGCTCACTCGGGAGAGTGTGGTGCTGATAACACCAAGGCCACGGGTTCGGATCCCATATAGGGATGGCCGGTTAGCTCACTGGGTGAGCGTGGTGCTGACAACACCAAAAAGTCAAGGGTTAAGATCCCCTTACCGGTCATCTTTAAAAAAAAAAAAAAAAAAGAAAAAAAAAAGAAAAGATAATCTGAATTCTTCCATGAACTTTTTGAAGACCCCCTGTATGCACAATCACATGTCTCACTGTCATCTAAAACAAAAAACTAAGCTGTATTTCCCACCTGCACAACCTACAAAAGCAGTATCACTCCTTCTCATCTTATTTATTTATTTTTTTTTGATAATCATAGTTGTTTGTTTATTTGTTTTTCTTTTCATTTCCTCTTGTTTTGTTTTAACATCTTTCTTTTTTAAAAAAAATTTTTTTAAAATTTATTTTATTTATTTAAAAAAAAAATTTTTTTAAAAATTTTATTTTGTCGATATACATTGTGGCTGATTATTGCTCCCCATCACCTAAACCTCCCTCCCTTCTCCCTCCCCCCCTCCCCCCCAACAATGTCCTTTCTGTTTGCTTGTCGTATCAACTTCAAATAATTGTGGTTGTTATATCTTCTCCCCCACCCCCGGTTTTTGTGTGTGTGTGTGTGTGTGTGTGTGTGTGTGTGTGAATTTATATATTAATTTTTAGCTCCCACCAATAAGTGAGAACATGTGGTATTTCTCTTTCTGTGCCTGACTTGTTTCACTTAATATAATTCTCTCAAGGTCCATCCATGTTGTTGCAAATGGCAGTATTTCATTCGTTTTTATAGCTGAGTAGTATTCCATTGGGTAGATGTACCACATTTTCCGTATCCACTCATCTGATGATGGGCATTTGGGCTGGTTCCAACTCTTGGCTATTGTAAAGAGTGCTGTGATAAACATTGGGAAACAGGTATACCTTCGACTTGATGATTTCCATTCCTCTGGGTATATTCCCAACAGTGGGATAGCTGGGTCGTATGGTAGATCTATCTGCAATTGTTTGAGGGACCTCCATACCATTTTCCATAGAGGCTGCACCATTTTGCAGTCCCACCAACAATGTATGAGAGTTCCTTTTTCTCCGCAGCCTTGCCAGCATTTATCGTTCATAGTCTTTTGGATTTTAGCCATCCTAACTGGGGTTAGATGGTATCTCAATGTGGTTTTGATTTGCATTTCCCGGATGCTGAGTGATGTTGAGCATTTTTTCATATGTCTGTTGGCCATTTGGATATCTTCCTTAGAGAAATGCCTATTTAGCTCTTTTGCCCATTTTTTAATTGGGTTGCTTGTTTTCTTCTTGTACAGTTGTTTGAGTTCCTTATATATTCTGGATATTAATCCTTTGTCAGATATATATTTTGCAAATATTTTCTCCCACTCTGTTGGTTGTCTTTTAACTCTTTTAATTGTTTCTTTTGCTGTGCAGAAGCTTTTTAGTTTGATATAATCCCATTTGTTTATTTTTCCTTTGGTTGCCCGTGCTTTGGGGGTCGTATTCATGAAGTCTGTGCCCAGTCCTATTTCCTGAAGTGTTTCTCCTATGTTTTCTTTAAGAAGTTTTATTGTTTCAGTGTGTATATTTAAATCCTTAATCCATTTTGAGTTGATTTTAGTATACGGCGAGAGGTATGGATCTAGTTTCATTCTCCTGCATATGGATATCCAGTTATCCCAGCACCATTTGCTGAAGAGGCAGTCCCTTCGCCAGTGAATAGGCTTGGTGCCTTTGTCAAAGATCAGATGGCAGTAAGTGTGTGGGTAGATTTCTGGATTCTCTATTCTATTCCATTGGTCAGTGTGTCTGTTTTTATGCCAGTACCATACTGTTTTGGTTATTATAGCTTTGTAGTATAGCTTAAAGTCAGGTAGTGTTATGCCTCCAGCTTTAATTTTTTAGCTCAGCATTGCTTTGGCTATGCGTGGTCTTTTATTGTTCCATATAAATGTCTGGATAGTTTTTTCCATTTCTGAGAAAAATGTCTTTGGAATTTTGATGGGGATTGCATTGAATTTGTATATCACTTTGGGTAGTATGGACATTTTCACTATGTTGATTCTTCCAATCCAAGAGCACGGTATAGCTTTCCATCTTCTTGTATCCTCTCTAATCTCTCTCAGCAGCAGTTTGTAGTTCTCATTATAGAGATTTTTCACCTCCTTGGTTAACTCAATTCCTAAGTATTTTATTTTTTTGGTGGCTATTGTAAATGGGCAGGCTTTCTTGATTTCTCGTGCTGCATGTTCACTATTGGAGAAAAGAAATGCTACTGATTTTTGTGTGTTGATTTTGTATCCTGCTACTGTGCTGAAATCATTTATCAATTCCAAGAGTTTTTTTTGTAGAGGTTTTAGGCTGTTCGATATATAGGATCATGTCATCTGCAAACAGGGACAGTTTGACTTCATCTTTTCCAATCTGGATGCCCTTTATTTCCTTCTCTTCTTTGATTGCTCTGGCTAGTACTTCCAACACTATGTTGAATAGGAGTGGTGAGAGTGGGCATCCTTGTCTAGTTCCTGTTCTTAAAGGAAAAGCTTTCAGCTTTTCCCCATTCAGGATGATATTGGCTGTAGGTTTGGCATATATGGCTTTAATTATGTTGAGATACTTTCCCTCTATACCTAACTTATAGAGGGTCTTTGTCATGAACGAGTGCTGAACTTTATCAAATGCTTTTTCAGCATCTATGGAGATGATCATATGGTTCTTGTGTTTGAGTTTATTAATATGGTGTATCACATTTATTGATTTGCGTATGTTGAACCAACCTTGCATCCCTGGGATGAATCCCACTTGATCGTGATGAATAATTTTACGTATGTGTAGCTGTATTCTGTTTGCTAGTATTTTAGTGAGGATTTTTGCATCTATATTCATCAAGGATATTGGACTGTAGTTTTCTTTTTTGGTTATATCTTTACCTGGTTTTGGTATCAGGATGATGTTTGCTTCATAGAATGAGTTTGGGAGATTTGCGTCCGTTTCAATCTTTTGGAATAGTTTGTAAAGAATCGGTGACAATTCCTCTTTGAATGTTTGGTAAAATTCTGCTGTGAATCCATCTGGTCCTGGGCTTTTCTTTGTTGGGAGCCTTCTGATAACAGCTTCAATCTCCTTTATTGTTATTGGTCTGTTCAAACTTTCTACGTCTTCATGGTTCAGTTTTGGGAGCTTGTGTGTGTCCAGAAATTTATCCATTTCGTCCAGATTTTCAAATTTGTTGGCATATAGTTGTTTATAGTAGTCTCGAATGATTCCTTGTATTTCAGATGAATCAGTTGTAATATCGCCTTTTTCATTTCTAATTTTTGTTATTTGAGTCTTCTCTCTTCTTTTTTTTGTTAGACACGCTAATGGTTTGTCTATTTTATTTATCTTTTCAAAAAACCAACTTTTTGATTCGTTGATCTTTTGAATTGTTTTTTGGTTTTCAATTTCATTCAGTTCTGCTCTGATCTTAATGATTTCTTTCCGTCTGCTAACTTTAGGTTTGGATTGTTCTTGTTTTTCTAGTTCTTTAAGGTGAAGTGTTAGGTTCACTTGCCATCTTTCTATTCTTCTGAAGTGAGCGTTTAATGCAATAAATTTTCCCCTCAATACTGCTTTTGCAGTATCCCACAGGTTTTGGTATGATGTATCATTGTTTTCATTAGTTTCAATAAATTTTTTGATTTCCTGATTGATTTCTTCTTGGACCCATATGTCATTAAGTCGAATGCTGTTTAATTTCCATGTGTTTGTATAGTTTCCAGAGTTTCGTTTGTTATTAATTTCTAGTTTTAATCCATTGTGGTCTGAGAAGATACATGGGATAATTCCAATTTTTTTGATTTTATTGAGACTTGATTTGTGACCTAATATGTGATCTATCCTGGAGAATGATCCATGTGCTGATGAGAAAAATGAATATTCTGAGGTTGTTGGGTGGAATGTTCTGTAGATATCTGCCAATTCCAATTGGTCTAGAGTCTTGTTTAGATCTTGTGTTTCTCTACTGATTCTTTGCCTAAATGATCTGTCTAATATTGACAGTGGGGTGTTCAGGTCCCCTGCTATTATGGTATTAGTGTCTATTTCCTTCTTTAGGTCTAATAGAGTTTGTTTTATAAATCTGGCTGCTCCAACATTGGGTGCATACGTATTTATGATTGTTATGTCTTTTTGATGGATCAGACCTTTTATCATTAAGTAGTTTCCCTCATTGTCTCTTTTTATGGTTTTTAGTTTAAAGTCTATTTTGTCAGATATAAGAATAGCTACTCCAGCTCGTTTTTCTTTTCTGTTTGCATGGTAAATCTTTTTCCATCCTTTCACTCTTAGTCTGTGTGAATCTTTATGGGTGCAGTGGGTCTCTTGTAGGCAGCATATAGTTGGGTCCTGCTTTTTGATCCAGTCAGCCAGTCTGTGTCTTTTAATTGGGGAATTTAAGCCTTTTACATTAAGAGTTGTTATTGAAAGGTGTTGATTTATTTCTTGCATTTTATTGGTTGTTTGGTTGTCTTAGGTGTCTTTTGTTCCTTGCTTTCTGATTTACTATTTGTTTTCTGTGTTTGTTGGTTCCTTAGGTTGTAGATAGTGTTTTTGTTAGCTTGTTTTCTCTTCATGAATGCCATGTTCATTATACTAGCGGGTTTAGATTTTTCTTGGGTTTTTATAGCAGTGGTAGTTATTTTTCAGGAACCAAACCCAGTACTCCCTTGAGGATTTCTTGTAAGGGTGGTTGTGTGGTAGTGAACTCCCGCAGTTTTTGTTTGTCTGAGAAATATACTATTTGCCCCTCATTTCGGAAGGATAGCCTTGCAGGGTAGAGTATTCTTGGCTGGCAATCTTTGTCTTTTAGTATTTTGAAAATATCATCCCATTCCTTTCTAGCTTTTAGGGTTTGTGATGAAAAGTCTAATGTTAACCTGATTGGGGCTCCCTTATAGGTGATTTGACGCTTCTCTCTTGCAGCTTTTAAGATTCTCTCTTTGTCTCTGAGTTTTGCCAATTTGACTATGACATGTCTTGGAGAAGGTCTT
Organism: Cynocephalus volans; assembly: GCF_027409185.1. Lineage (NCBI taxonomy): Eukaryota > Metazoa > Chordata > Mammalia > Dermoptera > Cynocephalidae > Cynocephalus > Cynocephalus volans. The sequence continues at coordinate 160,806,606 of NC_084461.1, read as the reverse complement.
TTTGGGTTGAATACATTTGGAGATCGTTGAGCTTCCTGGATCTGAAGATCTGTGATTTTTCCTATACCTGGGAAGTTTTCTGCCACTATTTTGTTGAATATGTTTTCAATGGAATCTCCATTTTCCTCCCCTTCTGGAATACCCATGACTCGGATATTTGATAGCTTAAGGTTGTCTGATATCTCTCTCAGATTTTCTTCAATGTCCTTGATTCTTTTTTCTTTCTTTTTGTCTGCTTGTGTTATTTCAAACGGCCCATCTTCAAGTTCAGAGGTTCTCTCTTCAACTTCGACAAGCCTGCTGGTTAAACTCTCCGTTGTGTTTTTTATTTCGTTGAATAACTTCTTCAGTTCAGCAAGTTCTGCTACATTTTTTTTCAGGACATTGATTTCCTTATACATTTCCTCTTTCAGATCCTGTATACTTTTCCTCATTTCATCATGATGTCTAGCTGAGTTTTCTTGTATCTCATTCAGTTTCCTTAGAATTATCACTCGAAATTCCTTGTCAGTTATTTCAAGGGCTTCTTGTTCTATAGGATCTAGAGTTTGAGATTTATTAACTTTTGGTGGTGTACTTTCTTGATTTTTTGTATTTCTGGTATCTTTTTTTTGGTGTTTATTCATTGTGGCAGGGGGTTTCACAGTCCACTGGTTTGAGACTAATGACTAACTAGGATGCTGCTGTGGTTGCCAATTTGGTATGGCTACCTCCGTGACTGCTCAGTTGGCCTCTAGTGCCTTGTGTGTGTGGTTGCCTCAGGTCTTGGGCTTCTCCGGGGAGCCACCTTTCTGGTCAGCTTGGACTCTGCTGGGCTGGTGGATCACATACCACAGGGTGTGTGATCGCTATTGAGCTTTCACTTCCTGTGCAGGATTTCTCCCTGTTCTGTGTGCTCTGGCCCAGGCTGTTAGATCATGCAGTGGCGACCCCACAGGGTGTGTGGTTTCTGTCGAGTCTCCGCCTCCCTGGCCGCATGTCTCCCCACTCTGTGCGCACTGTGCTGGGCTGGGGTGTGTCTTCTGCACCCCTCGTCTATCAGCTGGGCCTTCAAGATCCTGCTCGGCACCGCCTCGCCCAGGAAGTCTACCAGGTTTCTGCTAGGCACAGACGACCGGTCTCTCTGGGTGCCTTTGTAGCACTATGTAGATCTTTCTTGGGTCTTGTTCACCTTTGTATCCCCCCGGTATAAACTGAGTCTAGCGCCCACCTGCAGCCTGGTCTCCGGCAGGTTCAAGCGGGCCTGGGAACTCTCCTACCACACTATTCCCAACCAGAAATTCGTTAGGCTTTTTTCCAAACTGGTGGCCGCAGAGATGGTATCTGCCTCCCAGTAACAGGGAGTTTACCTGGGGCCGGAGTCCAGGGTGTGGTGGAGTGACAGTCGGCCCGCCCATACTTCCTTGCCCTCCCGACACTGGCCGGGGACGCCCCCCGCCACCAGCCCCGCCAGAGAACCGCGGAGGGAGTGGGAGCGGAGGCCGGTCTGCAGGCTCCGGAAAGCCCCGCGCCAGGCCAAGGAAGTGGGAGGGCTCAGTGATGGTCGAGCTGGGCGGGGCTGCCCGCACCTGGGAAAATGGAGGCAGCACCGGGGCGGTGAGTGGCCTGGTGGTGCAGGCGGGAGCCTGGTGGGCATCCACCCCCCGAACAGAGCTGTGCCAGGGGTCACTCACAGTGCTGTGCCAGGTCGGGTGCTCGCTCTCTGTCTCTGGTTTGTTGCCTTCCCAGTTCTCGGCCGCTGCCGCCTCGGGCTGTTCAGTCGCGGCGCGGCTCGGGCACTCCCAGGAATCTTCTTTAATGCCGGCCTGAACCCTCGAATCCTGAATAGGGCAGCTGGCCACCTTCAGCATGGCCCCGGCCTCCGGGATCCTGTCTGCATCCACAGCAGCCCTGGCGCCGCATTCCCTGTTTCGAGACTCGCTTTTGCAGCTAAGAAACAGTTCTTTTCCTGCTCCACACTTCAAAGCTGTTGCCTGTAAATGAGGCAGCCTCTCCTGCCGGGGGCAAAGTGGCGGTCACCCCCCACGACCGGCCAGCAGCAGCAGTCCTCCCTTAAGAGATGGCAAGAGGAAGGTCCACAAGTTTCCCGGCTGCCTGAGGCCCAGTGGCCACCTTTTCCACCTCAGCTACTCCGCGCCAGCCGCCGCCATGTTGAAAACCCTTCTCATCTTATTAATGCTGGTGTTCTTCAGGGCTGAGATCAAATCTGATTTTGCCGCTCAGAGGTCCCCAATGTATCCCCATGCCAGGTGATCCCTTCCCCTGTGGTCTTTCACATCACACTCATTTGCCACAAAGAATGCGCAGCCTTGGGTTGCAGTTGTGGTTCACAACACATCCCAGTTGTTTCCCCCACTTCTCCACCCAGTAGCTGGAGAGTTAAGCCATCATCTGGAACTTGTCAGATGATGTCAGTCTTGTGCTGAAGATACACCACCGGCTTCCACCACACTCAGAGCAAGGCCAAATGCATGCAAGGCCCCAAACACGCTACACAATCCCCCCCATTGCCCCTCCGATAGCCAACACCCCGACGTTGCCCCCTTTATTTTTCTCCTGGAGCAAGACAGACACACTCCTACCTTAGGACCTTTACCCTCTTTACGGAGCATCCTCCCACAGTTATCCACACTCTCATTTCAGATCTTCACCCAGTGTTATCTGGTCATTGAGAACTTCTCTGCAAAGTGCCCCAGGCTCCACTCCTTCCCTGCTTTATTTAACTCCACAGCTTTTATCACCCCTTGATATTCTGTATGCTTACTCATCTGTTGATTTCTTTTATTTCTATTGTCATCTCTCCCACTAGAAGATGAGCACCATGAGAGCAAGGGGTTCCTCTGCGGTGATGTGCAGCTGCAATTTCCATTTTCTGAAAGCAGAAGGCGTCCCCTTTAATTGCAGGAACTTGTTCGTGTCTGAATGTAACAGGAGCTCATTAGATTCCTTTAGATTCCTGTTAGATTCCTTTCTGAGGGACAGTGAGTGATAACATGAGAAATATCTTCAGGTATTTACAACAGACAAGGATGAGCTCCACAAATTGATGGTAGCTGCATGCATGAGACATTTGTGTGCTGGTGTATTCAGGTCCACCTTACCTCGCTGTAAAGAAGAAATGAGGCAACTCCACAGAATATGTTCTTTTGCAAACCCCCAGGGTCATGTCCTCAACTAAAATGGGCTTGCCCCGATCCATGACCATGGAGGTGTGCCGCTTGATCTGTGTCCCTACAGAAGGGAACATGTCGTGGCTCCTGACACATACCCTAGAAAATGTGCCTAGGTGCCTGCCATTGCTGCCAACAACACCCAGGTATGATGTTCATGGGGGTGGCTCCGTAGGAGCAAGTCACTGTTCCTACAGCCATCAAGAACTACCTTGGCCCTATCAGCCCCAGGCTTAACCAACAAGCAAAATAAACGAGGTGCTGCTACATCTCACAGCAGAAGTTGTTCTTGTGCTGAGGACACCTGGCCCTACCCATCATGTGCAGAGGTACTTGGCCGCATGCACCTTCAACCAGAGGCTGCCTCTCTCTCTCTCTCTGTTCTTTCATCCCTTCCCACAATTTTCACACTTCTCTATCTCATCAGAAACACAGCACACGTAACAAGTCACTTTCCCTAGAAAAGACTTTCTGTGCAGAAACAGCAAATAAAAAACCAGGAAGGACATCTGAAGCCCTGGGTCCAAGACCCAGCTCCACCCTCACCAGCTGAACCATGTCCAGCACGCTGAGCCTCTGCAGCTGTGGCTGTATCCTCTGTAGAAGGGGCATCATTGTGGCACTCCTGTACGCCTCTGATGACAGAGTTTGCGTGGAGATTTCCAGGAAAGGTTCTGCAAATGTAACTCACATAATACTACGTAGATCACTGAGGACATTTGTTTCTCCATTCTGGATGGCTCCCTTGAACTCAGATTCTTATGTCCACTGTGTACTCAGTATCTCCCCTGGATGTCCATTTCCCAAAGTGACCAAGCAGAATCCTCACCTCCTTCACAGCTCAGTTAATGACAGGTCTGTCCAGTTGCCCAGCATGCAACACTTTGGTTATTCTTGAGTCCTCTCCTCTCACACACACATCCCAATCATCACAACCCCCTGCTGGCTCTTCTTCCAAAGCATAGCCACCCCTGATAACTTCACATTCCTGCTAACTCCCACTGTGTGACACCATTTCCTTAGCTCCTCTAGAGGACAGCAGTAGTCCCTAACTAGACTGTCCACCCAGTTCCACCTTTGCCTCTACCCGAGTCTATTCGCCATAAAGCACTGGCGTAAACCTCTCTCTTTAAAAATAATGGCTAAAGTGCTCCCAATATAAAAGCAAGACTTTCACCAGTGGGCCCTGCCTCACCCCACACCTCCTTTCCTTCTGTGCTCCCTGGGATTCCTCCACTCCAGTCCCACTGGCCGCCCTGTAGTTCCTCCCACACAGCGGGCAGATGACACCAGCCATGGGGGCGTTGGCGCTTGCTCTTACCTGCTCACAGGGGTTCTTCCCAGACATGTTCTGCCTTGTTTGCTCACTTCCTCTTCACGTTCTCAGTGAAGGCTTCCCCTCATACCCTGCTTAGAGTTGAAATCCTTCCTCCCCAATCCCTCCCCTGCCTTATTTTTCCCATTGCACAAAAAACCATCAGGTATGTTAAATTTTGTTCATTTAGATTTGTTTGTTTTCTGCTTTTCCTCCTAGAATCTATGTTCCCTGATGCCACTTTTGCTCATGGTGGGACAGTGCCTGTCATATATTTGCTTCTCAGTAAATATTTGTTGAATGAATAATAATTATGTTATGCAATATAACCAGGAATTTGTTCTGACATCTCACATGCTCATTTTCCTTGTTCTCTACCTTCAGACCCTTCTCCTGGGTGTTAGCTAGTAGCTTCTTCTTCTTCTTCAACATAAAAAAAGCCACCGCATCTGCACAATCTGCCCTGGGGGACAGGATGACTCTCTGGCCCATATCAGCCCCCTCCTTCCTGCCATTCAGCTTTCCTTCTCCCCACTCGTGCTTTGTCGTCCTGTTATAGACCACTCTTCATCCCAGGGACCCATAGCTGAGCCCCCCTGACTACAGATGGAGGGAGAGAGGAAAGGAAAAGTTTAATAAAACATAAAGGAAAGAAAGAAACAGAAGTAGATTAAAAGCAGAGGACTACAAAAAAGACTGAGGTGAGACGTAACACTAGAAGGTGAATGGCCCCTCGCGCGCGCGCGCGCGCACACACACACACACACACACACACACACACACACACACACACACACACCGTTAAGAAAAAACAAAAACAAAAAAGTCCTGGTGGAGGCAGACAATAGGAGGAAGAGGAAATGCTGATAAACAAATAAAAATGGGGAAATGAACCAACATCCAGTTCCAGGAACTGCCAGGAAGAGATAAGGGGGGGTGGTGACAGAAAAAGACCCTCGCTCCCCTTTGGGTGGGTCCCCTGCAAGATAACAAGTTCAGCAGAGATACCCTGTGGAGGAGTTTCTAACATCAAAATCATTTGATCATCCTTCTCCCCTGTTTGCTCTTACTGGGTCAGAGGGGACAGGGAGGAGGTCCCCACCCCTCAGCTCTGACCTCCTTCCCAGCCCCCACCAACCTCTCGGGTGTCCACGTCACCCTCAGCCTCCCTGTGGCCTCTCCAGCTCAGACAGTGGGGCTCAGTCAGACAACAGCCTCCTCTCAGCAAAAGGGTGAGAGAGGCAAAGGGGACTTAGTCAAGGAGATGGTGGTGGGCAGGTGGGGACAGAGCCAGCAGCTGTGCATCCGAGCCCACCCAGTGAGGCCTTCCCTCCTTCCACAATGCCCCTGCCTCTCGTCCTGGTTGCAGTGCTGTCTCCTACCACCCACGCAGGTACTTACCCACCAACTTCAGCCCTGGAACAGGAGCTCCGAAGCTTACAATTAGAGAGACCCAAAGAGCGAGCCTGGGGACAGGACCAGGAGCAGAGCCAGTGGCGACAGTGTGAGGAAACTGCTGGGGAGGCAGCAGCCAGGGCACAGGAATGCAGGAACACGGGGAAAGTTCTTGGTGCTCTACCCCCACACCCCCCATTTCAGCACTTCCCTAGTGACCTCAGGGTCCTCATGGGGTCTCCCCCTGTGGCTGCTCTGTGGATACTTCCTGCACCCCACAATCCACACCTTTCCTTTCCCTGCTCCAAGGCAGCTTACATTTATCGGTCGCCCATGATCTGCGGAGGACCAGTGAGAGGCTGTGCTTGAGTCAAAGGTGGGCACTGAACACAGTCCCAGCCCTCAGGGTCTCATAACCTGGCGAGAGGGAAAGAAGAGCACCCACAATCAGGAGAGTCAGACGGTGGCATGGGAGCTTGTTGCCGTCCCAAACACTGTAAGGTCTTCTGTAAGGTCGCTGAACTTCATAGTTTGTTGTGCACCGTCCTGTGGTCTGCAGTTACTATGCCTGTCATCCCAGCGTAGCGGACAGCACTGCCTTTCACTCTCAAGAGTGTCCCAGTGAACGATAAATGCTATGCTGACTCTATTTGTGGCATTTTGCCCCATTGGAACTTACTCTGTCTCTTCTGTTCCTCTACAGTCTTAACTGTTTTCCAGGCTCCAGCTCCAGCCCAACTTCTCCATTCAAAATTCCCCCAAAACTCAACCCACCGTGACCTCACCTCCCCTGGCTCCCTGCAGACTTACTGTGTATATCTTTGGCAGTGTTTGTTGTATTGCCTGGTGACAGCTCCCGTATTAGCAGTCATTGTATTACACAGGCTGAACTTCTGATCATGTGCATAGGAGGAAACACCTCTCTTTTTGTTCAACCACTGCTTTTAAATGAGACATTTCAAGCTTTTCTTTCCCATCTTTTCATGACATCTCATGTAGTTTCAAGAGTTTTCTGGTCACCTTGAGAGGTGAGATGAAGGTTCGTTCACATATTCCAAAATCCAGTCTATTGGAAATCAAGACTTGAATCTTACATCCTTATGTTTCTTCCCTTGACTCAGCCCAAATGAAGACTAACTTGTGGCTCAGAGACCCACAGCAGCAAAGGGAGAAGAGTCCATTAATAGCAACCATATTACTTATCTTTTAAGATTTTAAAGGCAGTGGAGTTATTTTTTGAAATGTCTGTTTTTTCTCAAATAAATTACTAGGATGTCTGAAATGATACCTTCTTTTTCTTTTGAAAACTCCTTTGTATACGTAGAGGCATTCTCTTTTACTTTAATGTCTGGGTTTAATTTTAAAAATTATTTTGATTGGCTAAGGATATTCAAATTACTCTTCTAATTTTAGCATCACAATGAAAGTAATAACTGTCACATAGATGTTCGTATGATGTCAATATTAACGTTTCTCTGTTAAGAATTCCTTTTTTAAAAAATCTTTTTTAGTTTTAAAATGTTTTGGCAGCTGGCCAGTACGGTGATCTGAACCCTGGACCTCGATGTTAGGAATTCTCTTTAAATGCTCACTCTATTATCACTTTTTTATCCCTTATATTTTACAGACAAACATTAAAATGTTTATGGGTGTATTTACATGATTTCTGAAATTCATTTCTCAGTAACTCATTGGTGAAGTGGAGAGGGGCTAATGGGAGTGCAGATAAAACAATACTGGCTATGAGGTGACAATAGTAGGATCTAGGTGGTGAGTCCATGGAAGTTTATTATATTATTCTCTCAGATTATGCAAAAACACTTGGTTATGTGAGACTTTAGTAGGTCAAGTGTGTGTAATTTCTAGGCAACCACTTAAAAAGAAGTACAGAATGACTGATATGCTACTGGAGAAAAATAAATGAATGATAAATGCTAGTTTATTACCCACCCTTGCCCGCAAATAAAAGACTGGGTGAGAGACAAGTGGGACTAGTAAAAACCAAATAGTAAGATTATGGATTTAAACCTAAAAGGGTCGGCCCCTGGCTCACTTGCTAGAGTGTGGTGCTGATAACACGAAGTCAAGGGTTAAGATACCCTACCGGTCTTCTTTAAAAAAAACAAAAAACAAAAAAACAAGAGAAACAGTTCAACAAAATGAGTAAAATAATAAGTGACCAGAATTAGAAATTTAATAGATTAAAATAACAAAAAACAAAAGCTTATTGGAAATCCCAGAGGTACATACGCACAATGAAATACTATCTAACCTTTTAAAAGAAAGAAACACTGTCATTTCTGAGATGAATGAACTTGGAAGATATTATGTTAAGTGAGATAAGTCAGGCACAGAAGGACAAATACCACATGATCTCATTCATATGTGGAATCTAAAAAAGTTAATATCATAGGAGTAGAAGAGTAGTTACCAGAGCCTGGGCTGGGTAGGGGAAGGGAATATGGAGAGAGGTTGGTCAAAGGATTCATAATTACAGTTAGATAGAAGGAATAAATTCAAAAGATCAGCAGGGGGACTATACAGGAGCAAGGGGACTTTAGTTAATGGTAATATATTATATTCTTGAACACTGCAAAGAGAGTGGATGTTAAGTGCTTGTACCACAAAACTGATAACTGTGTGAGATAGTAAATTTGTTAATTAGCTAGAGTTAACCATTTCACCATGTATATGTACCTCAAAAAATTATGTTGTACATTATAAATATATACAACATTATGTCAAATTAAAAAAAAAATTTAAAAGTTACAGAAAAAAAAGTCTAGACTAGATGGCTTCAGTAACACATTTTACCAAACATTTAAGGAGTAAATAACAGTCTTCCAGAGAATAAAAAAAGGGGGGGAGGGGAGAGGAGGGGAGACACTTCCCACTCATTCTATTAGGACAGCATAATCTTTAACACAAAATTTGACAAGGATGTTACAAGAAGGGAAAATTACAGTCCGACCTCTCACACAAATATAAATGCAAATATCTTAAACAGCAACATATTAGTTAATTTAGTCCTATCATATATAAAAAGAATATTACAGAACAAAATCTTGTATTAATTCCATGAATGTCATAGTGGTTTAACATTCATAAATAAACCAGTGTAAATGTTATAAGTATACCCAGGATTTGTTTTAATCAGGTGTGTTAAGACATGCAAATGACTGCCATGCAGGAAGAAGTTTTTATACTTACAGATTCCCCAGAAAGAAGAGGTAAGGCATGCCATGCAAGGCCACATAAGGATGTACCAGAGCTAGTCAGAAGGCAGAGGGAGCAAGGGAAAAACATGGGCAAGAGCCTTCATTGTGGATTTTGTGGGAAGAAATGGGCAAGGTAAGGTGAGAAGGCTTAGGACTGGCTAGTTTGAATAGTTACAGTGGACTCTGGAACATAGGGGCTGTCCTCAGTTGTCTGGTATCTGGCTCTGGGGTAATTAAGATAGGTGGACAATGGTCTAGAGTGTGAGAGCCCTGTGAGTGCCCAATAAATGAGGCAGTTGGGGTGTGGGCTCTGGATTGGTTGGTTTACATATGACAGGTGGGCTTGCAGGCAAGTCTTTTACTATCTTTAAGAATCTGAGGACCATAGGGACCTCAAGACCCAAGGTCAGCTCTCACTGACAGCTGGCAGGAGCACAGGGACCTCAGAAACTGAGGGCAGCCCCTGCCAACAGACAGCAAGAGTGCAGGACACCATTGCTTCAGACACTGCCACTGCACAGGTGATCTGCCAAAGCAGTGCCACAACTACCACTGCTGCAAAGGTGGCCCATCACAGCAGCCACAATAACCATGCAGATGGTCCACCAACCACTCAGCTGTATTGACACAAGGAGGGTCACCAGTGGAGGTTGGGGAAAGATGTGAGAGAGCAAAGACCCATGACCCAGTCGCCCAACTCACAGGGGGAATTATGCTGCCCCTCCCTGTGGTAGTGCACCAGAGTGGGAGGTTCATGCATGGCCCACTGACTGCCATGATCTGGGGAGAGGCCCACACAGAACCCCTAGAGAATGTGGAGACGCATGACAGCTAAATAGAGAAAGGAAGAAAATTCCCAATCCCACCAACCCATCCTCAAACTGTGGTTTGTAGTTCTCATTATAGAGATTTTTCACATCCTTGGTTAACTCTATTCCTAAGTATTTTATTTATTTATTTATTTATTTATTTATTTTGGTGGCTATTGTAAATGGGCAGGCTTTCTTGATTTCTCTTTCTGCATGTGCACTATTGGAGAATAGAAATGCTACTGATTTTTGTGTGTTGATTTTGTATCCTGAAACTTTGCTGAAATCATTTATCAACTCCAAGAGTTTTTTTGTAGAGGCTTTAGGCTGTTCAATATATAGGATCATGTCATCTGCAAACAGGGACAGGGACAGTTTGACTTCATCTTTTCCAATCTGGATGCCCTTTATTTCCTTCTCTTCTCTGATTGCTCTGGCTAGTACTTCCAAGACTATGTTGAATAGGAGTGGTGAGAATGGGCATCCTTGTCTAGTTCCTGTTTTTAAGGGAAAAGCTGAAAGCTTTTCCCCATTCAGGATGATATTGACAGTGGGCTTATTGTATATGGCTTTAATTATGTGAGATACTTTCCATCTATACCTAACTTGTAGAGAGTCTTTATCATGACTGAGTGTTGAATTTTATCAAATGCTTTTACAGCATCTATAGAGATGATCATATGGTCCTTGTGTTTGATTTTATTGATATGGTGTATCACATTTAGTGATTCGAGTATGTTGAACCAACCTTGCATCCCTGGGATGAATCTCACTTGATCATGGTGTATAATTTTGCACATGTGTTGCTGTATTCTGTTAGCTAGTATTTTATTAAGGATTTCTTTGTCTATATTCATCAAGGATATTGGCCTGTAGTTTTCTTTTTTAGATGTATCTTTACCTGGTTTTGGTATCAGGGTGGTGTTTGCTTCATAGAATGAGTTTGGGAGAATAGCCTCTGTTTCAGTCTTTTGAAGTAGTTTGTAGAGAATTGGTGTCAATTCCTCTTTTAATGTTTGGTAGAATTCTGCTGTGAATCCATCTGGTCCTGGGCTTTTCTTTGTTGGGAGCCTTCTGATAACAGCTTCAATCTCTTTTATTGTTATCGGTCTGTTCAGATTTTCTACATCATCTTGGCTCAGTTTTGGTAGTTTGTGTGTGTCCAGAAATTTATCCATTTCCTTCAGATTTTCAAATTTATTGGCATATAGTTTTTTATAGTAGTCTCTAATGATTCTTTGTATTTCAGAGGTATCAGTTGTAATATCACCTTTTTTATTTCTAATTTTTGTTATTTGGGTCTTCTCTCTTCTTTTTTTTAGTTAGCTATGCTAATGGTTTGTCAATTTTGTTTATCTTTTCAAAAAACCAACTTTTTGTTTCATCAATCTTTTGTATTGTTTTTTGGGTTTCAATTTCATTAAGTTCTGCTCTGATCTTAACAATTTCTTTCCATCTGCTAATTTTGGGTTTGGATTGTTCTTGTTTTTCTAGTTCTTTAAGGTGAAGTACTAGGCTGTTCACTTGCCATCTTTCTGTCCTTCTGAAGTAAGCATTAAGTGCAATAAATTTCCCCCTTAGTACTGCTTTTGTAGTATCCCACAGGTTTTGGTATGATGTATCATTGTTTTCATTAGTTTCAATAAACTTTTGATTTCCTGTTTGATTTCTTCTTGGACCCATATGTCATTAAGTAGAATGCTGTTTAACTTCCATGTGTTTGTATAGTCTACAGAATTTCATTTGTTATTTATTTCTAATTTTAATCAATTGAGGTCTGAAAAAATTCATGGGATAATTCCAAATTTTTGAATTTGTTGAGAATTGATTTGTGACCTAACATGAGATCTATCCTAGAGAATGATCCATGTGCTGATGAGAAGAACACATATTCTGAGGTTGTTGGATGGAATGTTCTGTAGATATCTGCCAAGTCCAATTGGTCTAGAGTGTTCTTTAGATCTTGTGTTTCTCTGCTGATTCTTTGCCTAGATGATCTGTCCAATACTGATACTACAAAGCTATAATAACCAAAACAGCATGGTACTGGCATAAAAACAGACACACTGATCAATGGAATAGAATGGAGAATCCAGAAATCAACCCACACACTTACAGCCATCTGATTTTTTTTTTTTGTCGTTTTTTCGTGACCGGCACTCAGCCAGTGAGTGCACCGGCCATTCCTATATAGGATCCGAACCCGCGGCGGGAGCGTCGCCGTGCTCCCAGCGCAGCACTCTACCTAGTGCGCCACGGGCTCGGCCCACAGCCATCTGATTTTTGACAAAGGCACCAAGCCTATACAATGGGGAAGAGACTGCCTCTTCAGCAAATGGTGCTGGGATAACTGGATATCCATATGCAGGAGAATGAAACTAGACCCATACCTCTCACCATATACTAAAATCAACTCAAAATGGATTACGAATTAAATGTACACCCAGAAACAATAAAACTTCTTAAAGAAAACATAGGAGAAACACTTCAGGAAGTAGGACTGGGCACAGACTTCATGAATGCAACCCCAAAAGCACGGGCAACCAAAGGAAAAATAAACAAATGGGATTATATCAAACTAAAAAGTTTCTGCACAGCAAAAGAAACAATTAACAGAGTTAAAGGACAAACAACAGAGTGGGAGAAAATTTTTGCAAAATATACATCTGACAAAGGATTAATATCCAGAACATACAAGGAACTGAAACAACTTAATGACAAAAATCAAGTAACCCAATTAAAAAATGTGCAAGAATAGGCATTTCTCAAAGAAGATATATGAATGGCCAACAGACACATGAAAAAATGCTCAACATCACTTAGCATTCAGGAAATGCAAATCAAAACCACACTGAGATACCATCTCACCCCAGTTAGGCTGGCTAATATCCGAAAGACTGTGAATAATAAATGCTGACAAGGTTGTGGAGAAAAAGGAACTCTCATACACTGTTGGTGGGAATTCAAAATGGTGCAGCCCCTATGGAAAATGGTATGGAGGTTCCTGAAACAATTCCAGATCAATCTACCATGGGACCCACCTATCCCACTGCTGGGAATATACCTAGAGGAATGGATATCATCAAGTTGAAGGTATACCTGTTCCCCAATGTTCATCGCAGCACTCTTTACAACAGCTAAGTGTTGGAACCAAAAAAGCAACTGCTCTACCACATGAACAGACATCAATGTAGAGATATTAGAAATACAAAAATCCAAGAAAATATGACACCATGAAAAGAATACAGTAATTCTCAAATACCAGACCCTGTAGAGCAGCAAACCCTTGAAATGACTGAAAAGGAATTCCAAACAACAAAGAAAACTTTTATAATGATAACAGTATTGATCCAGCAAGAAGATACAACAATCATAAACATATGTGCACCCAACACTGGAGCATGCAGATATATGAAGGAAAAACTATTAGACCTGAAGAAAGGGATAGATCGCAATACAGTAATAGTTGAGGACCTGAACACTGCTCTCTTAGCATTGGACAAATCTTCTAGGCAACAAATCAACAGATAAACACAGGATTTAAACTACAGTTTAGACCAATTAGATTTGTCAGATATCTCCAGAACATTTCATCAAACAACTACAGAATATGCATTCTCCTCATCAGCATGTGGAACATTCTCTAGGATAGACCACATGTTAAGTCACAAATCAAATTTCAACAAATTTTTAAAAATTGAAATCTTTTCTGGTATCTTTTCAGACAACAAGGAATTAAAAGTAGAAGTCAATAAAAAGCAAAACTCTGGAAACATGATCCTGAACAACTCTGTAAAACTCTGTAAACAAGCTCCTGAACAACTTATGGGTCCAAGAAAAAATTTAACAGAAAATCAAAAAATTTCTTGAAACTAATGAAAATAAAGACATATCATACCAAAACCTGTGCAATACTGCAAAAAAAAAAAAAAAAGAATCATTAGAGATTATTACAAATAACTTTACACCAACAAATTTAAAAAGCCAGAGGCTATGGATAAATTAAGAGGGAAGTTTACTGAAATAAAGGCTTACATGAAAAAATAGAAAGATTTCAAATAAACAACCTAATACTACACCTCAAAAAACTAGGAAATTTATACAATCTGAAAATTAGTAGACAAAATCATCATCATCATCATCATCATCATCATCATCATCATCATCATCATAATTAAGGTCACAGCAGAACTAAATGAAATAGAAACCCTGAAAATGATAAAAAAGATCAATGAAACAAAAAGGTTGGGTTTGTGAAAAGATAGACAAAATAGACAAACCATTAATTGGACTAACTTAAAAAAGAGAGAAGACCTAAATAACAAAAATCAGAAATGAAAAAGGAGACATTACAACTGATACCACAGAAACAAAAAGAATCATTAGAGACTGTTACAAATAACTATACACCAACAAAGTTGAAAAGCCAGAGGCTATGGATAAATTTCTGCACATATACAAACTACCAAGACCAAACCAAGAATAAATAGAAAATCTGAACAGACCAATAACAAGAAATGAGATTAAAGGAGAAATCAGCAATCTCCCAACAAAGAAAAGCCCAGACCAGATGGCTTTACTGCTGAAGTCTACCAAACCTTTAAAGAGGACTTAATACCAATTCTCTTCAAACTACACCAAAAAATTGAAACAGAGGCCACTCTCCCAAACTCATTCTATGAGGACAGCATTACCACCTAAACCAGGCAAAGATACTACAAAAAAAAAAAAAAGAAAGAAAGAAAGAAAACAACAGGCCAATGTCATTGTCATTGAACATAGGTGCAAAAATCTGCAACAAAATACTAGCAATCAGAATACAGCAGCACATCAAAAAAATTATACACCATGATCAAATGGGATTCATTCCTGGGAGACAAGGATAGTTGAACATACACAAGTTAATAACTGTGATATGCCACATCAACAAAATCAAGGACAAAAACTCTATGATTATCTCAATAGATGCAGAAAAAGCATTTGACAAAATTCAACTTCCTTCATGATAAAGGCTGTCAGCAAATTAGGCATACGAGGAAAAATCCCAACACAATAAAAGCTATGTACAACAAACCCACTACCAGTATCACCCTGAATGGGGAAAAGCTTTCAGATTATCTTTTTTAAGAACAGGAACAAGCCATGGATGCCCACTATCACCATTCCTATTTAACACAGTATTAGAAGTACTAGCCAGAGCAATCCAGCAAGAGAAAGAAACAAAGGACATCCAAATTGGAAAAGATGAAGTCAAACTCTCCCTGTCTGAAGATGACATGATCCTATATATAGAAAAACCTGAATACTAACAAAAAACTCATACAGCTGATAAACGATTTCAGTAAAGTTGCAGGATACAAAAGTAAGCCACAAAAATCAGTGGTGATTTTACTACAATAATGAACTAGTAGAAAAAGAAATCAAGAAAGTAAGCCCACTTACAATAGTCACACACACACAAAAGGAATCAATTTCACCAAGGAAGTGAAAGATCTCTATAAAGAGACCTACAAATCACTGCTGAAAGAAATTAGAGGACAGACAGTCACAGCTTCAAAAAAGCAGCTTGATGCCATAGCAGTGGCCACAGCCACCATTCAGGTGGCCTGACAGACGTTCAACTGCATTGACCAAAGGAAGGTTACTGACAGAGACTGGAAAAAGAAGAGATGTCTCTCTCCTCAAACTGCTCTCTAGAGTAATAGAAGAAGCAACTGCTCTACCACATGACCAGAAATCAACATAGAGATACTAGAAATACAAAACTCCAAGAAAATATGGTAACACCAAAAGAATACAGTAATTCTCATATACCAGACCCTATAGAGCAGGAAACCCTTGAAGTGACTGAAAAGGAATTCTGAGCAACAATCTTAAGGAAACTCACAGATACGAGAAGACAGACAACATAATGAAATGAGAGAAAAAACAAAATCCAGGACATGAAGGAGTAAATTTACAAAGAGATTAATACCTTAAAAAATAATGTGGCAGTACTCATGGAACTGAAAGATTCACTCAACAAAATAAAAAACATAACCAATGGCTTAAGCAGCAGGCTAGAACAAGCAGACGATTCTGATCTTGAAGATAGTCTTCTCAAAATAACCCAGGTGGATGAAAAAAAGGAAAAAAGAATTTTAAAAGTGAAAATCTAAGTGAGCTAGCAGACAATCGTAAGCACACAAATATTCAGATCATGGGTGTTCCAGAAGGGGTGGAGAAAGGAAAAGGCATGGAAAACCTATTCAGCAAAATAATAACAGAAAAATTCCCAGATATAGGGAGAGACATGGACAATCAGATCTAGGAGGCTTAAAGATCTCCAAACAGATTCAACCTAAAAGAATTTTATAGTCAAACTGACAAAGTTCAAAGACAAAGAGAGAATCTTAAAAGAAGAATGAGAAAAGCTTCAAGTCACCTATTAGGGACCCCATTAGACTAAGGGCAGACTTCCCAGCAGAAACTCTATAGGCCATAAGAAAATGAGATGAGATATTCAGAGGGAGGTTTTGGTGATGGGCAACAATAATCAGCCACAATGTATATCGACAAAATAAAATTAAAAAAAAAAAAATGAGATGAGATATTCAAAATACTAAAGGAAAAAAACTGCCAACCAAGAATACTGTATTCAGCAAGGCTATGCTTCAGAAATGAAGGAAAAATTGTGTATTTTTTAGACAAACAAAAACTGCACGAGTTCACTCCTGCACAACCAGCCCTGCAGGAAGCCCTCAAGGGAGTCCTGCATCAGGAGACCAAAAAATAATAATCACTCATCTTATCAGCTATGGTTCTGTTCAACTTTCTGTTTTCTCTTCTTTTTTTTTTCATAATGCAGTCTTGGTAGGTGGTGTGCGCCTGCACATTTATTCATTTCATCTAGATGATCTAATTTCTTCACCAACAATTTTTCGTAGTATTCTCTTATAACCCTTTTGATTTCTGTAAATTTGGTTGCAATAAACCCTCTTTCATTTCTGATTTTAATTATTAGAGTCTTCTCTCTTTATCCTTACTTATCTGGGTAAAGGCTTGGCAATTTTGTGGATCTCATCAAAGTACCAACGTTTGGTTTCATTGATTTTCACTATTTTTTTCTATTTTCTATTTCTTTTATCTATGCTCTAATTTTTATTATTTACTCCCTTTGCTAGATCTGGGCTTATTTGCTCTTCACTTTCTAGTTTCCTAAGGTGCAAAAGTGATTGTTGATCTGAGAGCTTTCTTTTTTATTAATATATGCATTTGCATTAAATAAATTTACCTTTTGGCAAAAAATATTATAAAAAAATTTTTTTCAATCATTTTTTGGAGGTATATCTAGAGTTTAAACATACCTAGTTATTTTTAGTGCAATTTTTCATCCTGCTTTTCCACTTAATATTACATCTTGAAAATTTGTTTTAAATACTCTTCAAAATTATAATTTTAAGGCTGACCTCGTGGCTCACTCGGGAGAGTGCTGCGCTGGGAGTGCAGCAGCGCTCCAGCCGCGGGTTCTGATCCTATATAGGGATGGCCGGTGAGCTCACTGGCTGAGCGCGGTGCGGGCGACCCCGAGCCAAGGGTTGCGATCCCCTTACCGGTCACAAAAAAAAAAAAAAAAAAAAAATTATAATTTTAATAACTGTATTATATTACATTTTATGGAGGTCCATAATTTATTTAGCTATTCTCACATTGTTGGACAGTCAGCTTATTCCTAATTTTTTGTCTTTATATAACTGACTTCCACATTAAAAAAAATTTTTTTCTTTGATTATTTGTTTATGGTTTCAAGAAGTTGGATAATTTGTTGAAAGTGTGTGAACATTTTAAAGACTTCTATTTATGAATCCAGAGTGTTCTTTAAAAAAGTTTTACAAATTTATACCTATACTAGAAGATTTTGACATCTCATAGCACCAGTATTATATAGTACCATATTTTTTTCAGTTCGAGAAATGAAAAATGTCATTTTTCTGCTTTAATTTCCATTTCTATGAACATCTTAGAATGTATTTAATAGCCACTTGAATTTCTTTTGGGTGTGTGACTTGTCTGCTCATGTCCTTCACCAAATTTTTGTTAAGATTTTTCTAATTCATTTTTAAGAGTTCATTATGCATTAAGGATGTTAATCTGTGTGTTTAATTTGTTCCTTACCAATTGACTTTAAATTCAATTTGTGGTTTTCCCTCTGTGTATGTTGAAAAAATAATTTTCTATCTAAACATTAAATAAATTTTAAAAAATAAAGCAAATTTTTAAAAAAAGAATTGAAGAGGACACAAACAGATGGAAAGACATTACATACTCTTGGATTGGAAGAATGAGAATTGTGAAAACTGGGGCAGGCCCATGGCTCACTTGGGAGAGCGTGGTGCTGACAACACCAAGTCGAGAGTTAAGATCCCCTTACTGGTCATCTTTTTTAAAAAAATAAAAATAAAAATAAATAAAATTGTGAAAATGTTTATACTACCCAAAGTGATCTACACATTGAATGCAATCCTCACCCAAATACCAATGATATTCTTCACAGAAATAGTAAAAACAATCCTAACGTTCATAGGAGCAACAAAAGACCCCCAACAGCCAAGGCAATCCTGAGCAACAACAATGAAAAAATAAAGCCAGAAGCATTACACTGACTTCAAATTATCCCACAAAGCTAGAGTAACCAAAAACAGCCTGGTACTGGCCTAAAAAAAGACTTGGACCAATGAGACAGAATAGAGAACACAGAAATCAACCCACATACGTGCAGCCGAGTGATCTTTAACAAAGGCACTAAGAACATACACTGAAGAAAAGACTGCCTCCTCAATAAATGATACTAGGAAAACTGGACATCCATATGTAGAAGAATGAAACTAGACCTGTACCTCTCATCATACACCCAAGTGGATTAAAGACTTAACTATGAGGCCTGAAACAATAAAAATCCTAAAAGAAAACATAGGGGAAACACTTCAGGAAGTAGAACTTGTCAAGGACTTTATAAATAAGACCTCAAGGGCACAAGCGACTAAAGGAAAAATAAACAAATGGGATTACATCAAACTAAAAAGCTTTACACAGCAAAAGAAACAATTAACAGAGTGAAAAGACAACCTGTACAATGGGAGAAAATATTTGCAAACTAGACATCTGACAAGGGATTAATATCTAGAATATACAAAGAACTCAAAACAACTTAACAGTAAAAAACCAAGTAGCCCAAATAAAAAATGGGCAAAGGAGCTGAATAGGCATTTCTCAAAGGAAGATATACAAATGGCCAACAGACACATGAAAAAATGCCCAACATCACTAAGAATCAGGGAAATGCAAGTCAAAACCACATTGAGATATCCTTTCACCCCAGTTAGACTGGCTATTAATCAAAATGACAGAAAACAACAAATGCTGACAAGCATGCAGAGAAAGGGAACCCTCATACACTGTTGGTGGGACTGTAAATTAGGGCATCCATTATGGAAAGCAGTATGGTGTTTCCTCAAACAACTATGGATAGAACTGCCATCTGATCCAGCAATCCCACTGCTGGGTATATACCCAAAAGAATGGAAATCATCATGTTGAAGTGATACTTGCACTCCCATGTTCATCGCAGCTCTGTTTACAATAGCCAAGAGTTGGCACCAACCCAAATGTCCATCAGTGGACAAATGGATAAGGAAAATGTGGTGTATATATACACAATGGAATACAACTCTGCCAGAAAAAAAAAGAAAAGAAAAGAAAAGAAATTCTGCCATTTGCAGCAACATGGTTGAACTTAGAGACAATTATGTTAAGTGAAATAAGGCAGGCACAGAAAGAGAAAGATCACATGTCCTCAGTCATAAGTGGAAGCTAGAAAAATAAACAAATAAATAAAAAAAGAAAGGTACAATCACAATAATTCATTGAATTTTCAAAAGGAGAGAACAGAACTGAAGCCAGCAGAGGTGGGAAAGGGGGAGAAAATGGGGGGTTAGCGAGAAGTTAATAAAAGGTCACAAAAAAGTGATTACATTGTGTAATGTTGAATATACTAATTATCCTTATTTGAGCATCACATACTGTACACAGGTATTGATATTCAATGCTGTACCTCACAGATATGTACGATCAATTATTTTTCAATAAAAGAATAAAAAACCAAAAAAACCCCAAAAAAAACCACAAACAAAAAACAAAAATCTAGCCAGTCCTGGGAGGAGCAGTCCCTTCAGGGTCAGCAAAATCCCAATATGTCAAAGCATCAAAAATACAGAAAATTAAAAGGCATGATTAATAAAGTAAATCAAAATAGAAACAATATGAAAGGGGAAATATCATCTCAAAGGATGCAGAAACACGATTTAGTGACATTCGATAGCCATTCATGGTCAAGCTCACAGCAAGCTAGGACAGAAGGAAACTTCTATTTACCATTGTTAATACTTTTGTGTGCATTTGAAATTCCTTTTAATTCATATTTAAAATTCATTGTATATCTAGAATAAGCTTAATATAGGATGTGCAAAGAGTCTATTCTACAAAAACATTGCTGAGAGAAATTAAAGAAGCTAAATAGAGGAATATATCATATTCATTCATTTGAAATACTTTATTTTGTAAGAATGTCAATTCTCACCAAAATGGTCTACAGATTCAATGCATTATCAATCAAAATCCTTGCAGAACTTTAGTGGTAATTGCTAATAGTGAAAATTATATGAAAATGTAAATAGCCAGGTACAGTCAAAACAATCTTGAAGAGAATAAAAGTTACCAGGTATTAAGATATATTTTTGAAATATAGTGATTAAGAGAGTTGGTATTGCCACAAATACATGAAATAGACTGGGAGAATAAAAAAAAAGAGTCCAGAAGCAAACCCAGCTCAGAAACACCAAGTTAGAAATAATAATAATAATAATAATAATCATGACCAGCAATTTTTTTTAGCACCATGCCAGGTACTGTAATAAGACAGCTATATGCATTACATCATTTAATCTTCAGGACAACCTGTCCCCATTTAACAGATGTGGACCAGAGGCACAGAGAGAAAAGCAAAATAAAGTAACTTGCCACAATTTTGACTTTAGAGAGCTAATGCTTAACCACATTAGAAAGAGAATAAGACAATTTCAGACACTGACAAGTACTATGAAGGAAATAGAACAGGGTAGTTAATGTGATAAGGAGTGGCTGGCTAGGGTACCTCAGAGAACTCTGAAATAAAGACATCTCTAAGGGTGAAGCATTAGACTCAACACCCAGTGGGTCTCAGAACAGCTGCATCAAACAGCTAATCTCAGAGAGACAGATCCACAGCAAGATACAATGTGTGACAGTGACAGACATGTGATGGAGTCTGGATGTGCTGTCCCCTCCAAAACTCATGTGGAAATTTGATCTCCGATGTGGCAGTGTTGGCAACTGATTGTGTCATGGGGGTGGATCCCTCATGAATAGATTAATGCTCTCCCTGGGGGGTGGGGGAGTAATGAGTGAGTTCTCACTTGATTAGTTCCTGCAAGAGCTCATTGCTTAAAAAGACCCTGGCACCTTCTCTCTCTCTCTTGCTTCCTCTTGCCATGTGATCTGCTCGCTGCCTGCCACTTTCCGCCATGAGTAGAAGCAGCCCGAGGCCTGTGCCAGACGCAGTTGTCCCAGAATCGTAAACCAAATAAAACTCTCTTCTTTATAAATTACCCAGTCTCAGGTAATTCTGTTATAGCAACACAAAATGGACTAAAACAACATGTCTAAGGAAAGAGGGGATGGGCCAGCCATGAGGCTCACCCCTTCACCTGCTCACAGATGCTGTTTCAGGGCCTTCAGGGTTGGGCACAGCAGAGAGGAGAATGAGTGGAGGGAAATGGCAAGCCTTATGGGACTGGCACCCTTGGGGTCTATTTGAGTTGCCCAGGCAAATGTTGGCCCTCTATCCCAAAGGCTGTGTGTATGAGCTCTCCAGAGCCACCTCACCGACCCCTTCCCAGACACCATTCCCAGGAGGTGGTAGCCCTTCAGTCTAATGGTGGCCCCTGCTGAGCTGGCCAACCTGGCCTGCTTGATCAATATACAATACATGTATAATTTACCAAGAAATTCCACCATTATGTAGAATGTGTAAAAGCCAGTTTCATTCACCAGGTGCTAAATTCTTTTCTGGATTCTAATTTTTGTGGCTATAATGAATGTTAGAGCCAAGCTCCCCTTCAAGATGACTCCAGCCCAGCCAACATCCGGGGTAGCAAGTTCACTCTCAGGAAACATTGCCCTTCACAGGCTTTTTCTTCACTACCCAATCACAGGCAGCTGGCATATTTAGGGTTGTTTTTTTTTAAAGATGACCAGTAAGAGGATCTTAACCCTTGACTTGGTGTTGTCAGCACCGCGCTCTCCCAACTGAGCTAACCAGCCATCCCTATATGGGATCTGAACCCGTGGCCTTGGTGTTATCAGCACCACACTCTCCCAAGTGAACCACGGGTCGGCCATTTTAGGTTTAAATCCATAATCTTACTATTTGGTTTTTACTAGTCCCACTTGCCTCTCAGCCTGTCTTTTATTTGCGGGCAAGGGTGGGTAATAAACTAGCATTTATCATTCATTTCTTTTTCTCCAGTAGATCAGTCATTCTGTACTTCCTTTTTAAGTGATTACCTAGAAACTACACGTGCTTGACCTGCTAAAGTCTCACATAACCAAGTGTTTTTACTACTTCCTGATTAACAATGAGCACCTTAGAACCCTTTCTTTCCAATAACTTCACCACTCTGCCTTCTTTGCCATTTTTTTTGTACAGTTCAATTCTACATATATTTTAAACTCCACTCAACCTTCTTAACTTTTTTTTTTTTTATTGTCTTTTTTGTGACCAGTAAGGGGATCGCAACCCTTGGCTCAGTATCGCCCGCACCGCGCTCAGCCAGTGAGCGCACCGGCCACCCCTATATAGGATCCGAACCCACGGCGGGAGCGGCACTGCGCTCCCAGCGCCGCACTCTCCCAAGTGCGCCACGGGGTCGGCCCCTTCTTAACATTTTATAATCAGTATTCAATTACTTCTTTTTTTGGAAACAGTTGATTGTACACATCTGTGACGTACAGAGTTGAATATCAATACCTGTGTGCAATATGGGATGCTGAAATCAGGATAATTAGTCTACTCAAAACTATACAATGTAATCATTTTCCACGGCCCATTTGCCCTTTCCATTGTTCTTTAGGCCACTTTGAATTCCCATGCTTCTATCTGGGGTCATTTTTCCTTGGCTTCTGCTTGTAGAAATTCCTTTTAGTGTTTTGTGTTCTTTTTTTGTGTGTTGGTTCATTTTTCTTTTCTGTGTGTTTTGTTTTGTTTAGCTTTGATGCAAACATTTTGACAGAAAATTCTCTTTGCATAAAATCATCTTATTTTGCCTTCATTCTTGAGTGATATTTCTGTTGGAAATATAATTCTAAGTGGGCCGTAGTTTAAGATGTTGTTTTAGCGTTCATCAGTTTTTGGAAAAGGCAGCCGTTAAAGTCTTCTTGATGTACTTTTTAACATAATCTGTCTTCTCTCTTGATATTGTTAAATTTTTTCTTTTTGTTTTGATTATCAGCAGTTATGCTATGGTGGTTCTAGCTGTGGATTTCTTTTTATTCATCATACTTTTGCTTAACACGGTTTTTTAATCTGTGACTTGATATCTTTCATCATTTTTAGAAATTGCTCCACCAGTATTTTTTTTTTCCAAATATTGTTTCTGACCTATTTTCTCTTTCCCTTCTGCTTTTGGGACCCTGGTAACATTTAAGTTAGATCTCACTGTATCCATATATTTCTTATACTCCTTTTCATATTTTCTTTTTTCTGCATTTCATTCTTGATTTTTTTTCTATTGACCTGTTACTCAATTCACCAATTCTCTCTTTATCTGTGTCTAAACTATTGCCAAACCCATCTACTGAGTTCTTAGTTTTTATTTTTTTGGCTGTTAAGGTTTCATTTTATCTTTTTCCATAGATTAAAGCTGTCTGGTGAAATTATCCATCTTGCTTTCTTTTCTTTTGAACACAGTAATGACAGTTATTTTAAAGTCCATGAATGGTAATGCCAATACCTGGATCTCCTTTTAATTTGTTTCTTCCCCCCGCTCCTCTTAAATTTGGTCATTTTATTCTATCCATGCAATGCCTGGTAACTTTTCCTTTTTCTTTTTTTGTTAAGCACTCTTCTGCCATCAGCATATACTGCCATCAGCACTATAGTGACATCAGCAGTATACAGATATCAGCACTATGGTAACTTTTTCTTGAGTGAAAGACATTGTGAAGTACAAATTACAGAGATAATTTGAAGCTCTGGCTGCTACTCTTTTCTTCTAGAGGGGGCTAACTTTTCTTTTTGTTGGACAGCCAGTACAGCAGCAGGTTACCTTAAACCAGCCTGTGACTGATCTGCAAGAAGCTGAGTTCAGCCTTCATGAGAATTTATCTACTTCTGATTAATGATTAGTCTTAGTGCATAATCTTTCTGGGGTCTTAGTTGGGAGCCTAGGGTGTTTTTGAGGCCTCTGAACTGCAATTTTTTCCTCCCAGATCTATAAAATTACCAAAAGCTCTGCTTAGCTTTCCAGCCTCTGGAAAAGCAGAGGGCCCTCTGTCATTTATAAGTCAGCAAATGCCTTGAAAGGAAAAGCATCACAGAATGTCCAACTCATCTAAAGACACTTCCCTAGAATCTCAACCCCTCGTGTCATGGCTGGTGATATTTTTATGATACCTTCAAAAAGACTGGGTTTTTTAGGGCCGGCCCATGGCTCACTTGGAAGAGTGTGATGCTGATAACACCAAGGCCACGGGTTCAGATCCCTATATAGGGATGGCTGGTTCGCTCACTTGGGAGAGCGTGGTGCTGACAACACCAAGTCAAGGGTTAAGATCCCTTTACCAGTCATCTTTATTTTAAAAAAAAAGAAAGAAAGAAAGGTTGAATTTTTGGATTTTATCAACTTCTCTAGTTGTTTAAGATGTTCTGATACAAACTGGTCCACAGTGGCTAGACATTTTTTTCTTTTTCTTTTAATTTTGATTTTTAGTGATATAAAACACCAAAGTCCAAACTATAACATAAAGTACACTCAAAGATGCCCCTTTTCTATCTCTGTCCCACACCCGTATTTCTTCCTTCCTTCTGTATATAACCATATGTAATAGTTTTGGGTTATTCTTTCATTGTTTTTTGAAAATGTAAACATTTTGTATGTAAAACTTCTCCTTTCTTAACATGAGAGATATCATACTATGTGCACCTTGCTTTTTTCACTCAACATTATGTCCTGAAGATTACTCCAGTATAGAAGATAGGGATATTTCGTGTTCCTTTTTACAGTTGCGTAGCACTTCATTATGTGGATATATTACAGTTTACTCAACCAGTCTAAGGTGAGCTTTCAGATATTTGTTATTATAAAAAACTTGAGACATACGCATAATCTGAGAGAATAATATAATAAACTTGCGTGGACTCACCACCTAGATCCTACTATTGTCAACTCATGGCCAGTATTGTTTTATCTGCACTCCCATTAGCCCCTCTCCACTTCACCAATGAGTTACTGAGAAATGAATTTCAGAAATCATGTAAATACACCCGTAAACATTTTAATGTTTGTCTGTAAAATATAAGGGATAAAAAAGTGATAATAGAGTGAGCATTTAAAGAGAATTCCTAACACCGAGGTCCAGGGTTCAGATCACCGTACTGGCCAGCTGCCAAAACATTTTAAAACTAAAAAAGATTTTTTAAAAAAGGAATTCTTAACAGAGAAACGTTAATATTGACATCATACGAACATCTATGTGACAGTTATTACTTTCATTGTGATGCTAAAATTAGAAGAGTAATTTGAATATCCTTAGCCAATCAAAATAATTTTTAAAATTAAACCCAGACATTAAAGTAAAAGAGAATGCCTCTACGTATACAAAGGAGTTTTCAAAAGAAAAAGAAGGTATCATTTCAGACATCCTAGTAATTTATTTGAGAAAAAACAGACATTTCAAAAAATAACTCCACTGCCTTTAAAATCTTAAAAGATAAGTAATATGGTTGCTATTAATGGACTCTTCTCCCTTTGCTGCTGTGGGTCTCTGAGCCACAAGTTAGTCTTCATTTGGGCTGAGTCAAGGGAAGAAACATAAGGATGTAAGATTCAAGTCTTGATTTCCAATAGACTGGATTTTGGAATATGTGAACGAGCCTTCATCTCACCTCTCAAGGTGACCAGAAAACTCTGGAAACTACATGAGATGTCATGAAAAGATGGGAGAGAAAAACTTGAAATGTCTCATTTAAAAGCAGTGGTTGAACAAAAAGAGAGGTGTTTCCTCCCATGCACATGATCAGAAGTTCAGCCTGTGTAATACAATGACTGCTAATACGGGAGCTGTCACCAGGCAATACAACAAACACTGCCAAAGATATACACAGTAAGTCTGCAGGGAGCCAGGGGAGGTGAGGTCACGGTGGATTGAGTTTTGGGGGAATTTTGAATGGAGAAGTTGGGCTGGAGCTGGAGCCTGGAAAACAGTTAAGACTGTAGAGGAACAGAAGAGACAGAGTAAGTTCCAATGGGGCAAAATGCCACAAATAGAGTCAGCATAGCATTTATCGTTCACTGGGACACTCTTGAGAGTGAAAGGCAGTGCTGTCCGCTACGCTGGGATGACAGGCATAGTAACTGCAGACCACAGGACGGTGCACAACAAACTATGAAGTTCAGCGACCTTACAGAAGACCTTACAGTGTTTGGGACGGCAACAAGCTCCCATGCCACCGTCTGACTCTCCTGAATGTGGGTGCTCTTCTTTCCCTCTCGCCAGGTTATGAGACCCTGAGGGCTGGGACTGTGTTCAGTGCCCACCTTTGACTCAAGCACAGCCTCTCACTGGTCCTCCGCAGATCATGGGCGACCGATAGATGTAAGCTGCCTTGGAGCAGGGAAAGGAAAGGTGTGGATTGTGGGGTGCAGGAAGTATCCACAGAGCAGCCACAGGGGGAGACCCCATGAGGACCCTGAGGTCACTAGGGAAGTGCTGAAATGGGGGGTGTGGGGGTAGAGCACCAAGAACTTTCCCCGTGTTCCTGCATTCCTGTGCCCTGGCTGCTGCCTCCCCAGCAGTTTCCTCACACTGTCGCCACTGGCTCTGCTCCTGGTCCTGTCCCCAGGCTCCCTCTTTGGGTCTCTCTAATTGTAAGCTTCGGAGCTCCTGTTCCAGGGCTGAAGTTGGTGGGTAAGTACCTGCGTGGGTGGTAGGAGACAGCACTGCAACCAGGACGAGAGGCAGGGGCATTGTGGAAGGAGGGAAGGCCTCACTGGGTGGGCTCGGATGCACAGCTGCTGGCTCTGTCCCCACCTGCCCACCACCATCTCCTTGACTAAGTCCCCTTTGCCTCTCTCACCCTTTTGCTGAGAGGAGGCTGTTGTCTGACTGAGCCCCACTGTCTGAGCTGGAGAGGCCACAGGGAGGCTGAGGGTGACGTGGACACCCGAGAGGTTGGTGGGGGCTGAGGAAGGAGGTCAGAGCTGAGGGGTGGGGACCTCCTCCCTGTCCCCTCTGACCCAGTAAGAGCAAACAGGGGAGAAGGATGATCAAATGATTTTGATGTTAGAAACTCCTCCACAGGGTATCTCTGCTGAACTTGTTATCTTGCAGGGGACCCACCCAAAGGGGAGCGAGGGTCTTTTTCTGTCACCACCCCCCCTTATCTCTTCCTGGCAGTTCCTGGAACTGGATGTTGGTTCATTTCCCCATTTTTATTTGTTTATCAGCATTTCCTCTTCCTCCTATTGTCTGCCTCCACCAGGACTTTTTTGTTTTTGTTTTTTCTTAACGGTGTGTGTGCGCGTGTGAGGGGCCATTCACCTTCTAGTATTACGTCTCACCTCAGTCTTTTTTGTAGTCCTCTGTTTTTAATCTACTTCTGTTTTTTTCTTTCCTTTATGTTTTATTAAACTTTTCCTTTCCTCTCTCCCTCCATCTGTAGTCGGGGGGGCTCAGCTATGGGTCCCTGGGATGAAGAGTGGTCTATAACAGGACGACAAAGCACGAGTGGGGAGAAGGAAAGCTGAATGGCAGGAAGGAGGGGGCTGATATGGGCCAGAGAGTCATCCTGTCCCCCAGAGCAGATTGTGCAGATGCGGTGGCTTTTTTTATGTTGTCGTTACCAGGTTAAGAAAAAAAAAAAAAAAAAGAAGCTACTATCTAACACCCAGGAGAAGGGTCTGAAGTTGGAGAACAAGGAAAATGAGCATGTGAGATGTCAGAACAAATTCCTGGTTATATTGCATAACATAATTATTATTCATTCAACAAATATTTACTGAGAAGCAAATATATGACAGGCACTGTCCCACCATGAGCAAAAGTGGCATCAGGGAACATAGATTCTAGGAGGAAAAGCAGAAAACAAACAAATCTAAATGAACAAAATTTAACATACCTGATGGTTTTTTGTGCAATGGGAAAAATAAGGCAGGGGAGGGATTGGGGAGGAAGGATTTCAACTCTAAGCAGGGTATGAGGGGAAGCCTTCACTGAGAACGTGAAGAGGAAGTGAGCAAACAAGGCAGAACATGTCTGGGAAGAACCCCTGTGAGCAGGTAAGAGCAAGCGCCAGCGCCCCCATGGCTGGTGTCATCTGCCCGCTGTGTGGGAGGAACTACAGGGCGGCCAGTGGGACTGGAGTGGAGGAATCCCAGGGAGCACAGAAGGAAAGGAGGTGTGGGGTGAGGCAGGGCCCACTGGTGAAAGTCTTGCTTTTATATTGGGAGCACTTTAGCCATTATTTTTAAAGAGATAGGTTTATGCCAGTGCTTTATGGCAAATAGACTCGGGTAGAGGCAAAGGTGGAACGGGGTGGACAGTCTAGTTAGGGACTACTGCTGTCCTCTAGAGGAGCTATGGAAATGGTGTCACACAGTGGGAGTTAGCAGGAATGTGAAGTTATCAGGGGTGGATATGCTTTGGAAGAAGAGCCAGCAGGGGGGTGTGATGATTGGGATGTGTGTGTGAGAGGAGAGGACTCAAGAATAACCAAAGTGTTGCACGCTGGGCAACTGGACAGACCTGTCATTAACTGAGCTGTGAAGGAGGTGAGGATTCTGCTTGGTCTCTTTGGGAAATGGACATCCAGGGGAGATACTGAGTACACAGTGGACATAAGAATCTGAGTTCAAGGGAGCCATCCAGAATGGAGAAACAAATGTCCTTAGTGATCTACATAGTATTATGTGAGTTACATTTGCAGAACCCTTCCTGGAAATCTCCATGCAAACTCTGTCATCAGAGGCTTACAGGAGTGCCACAATGATGCCCCCTCTACAGAGGATACAGCCACATCTGCAGAGAGAGGCTCAGCGTGCTGGACATGGTTCAGTTGGTGATGGTGGAGCTGGGTCTTGGACCCAGGGCTTCAGATGTCCTTCCCGGTTTTTTATTTGCTGTTTCTGCACAGAAATGTCTTTTCTAGGGAAAGTGACTTGTTACGTGTGCTGTGTTTCTGATGAGATAGAGAAGTGTGAAAATTGTGGGAAGGGATGAAAGAACAGAGAGAGAGAGAGAGGCAGCCTCTGGTTGAAGGTGCATGCGGCCAAGTACCTGTGCACATGATGGGTAGGGCCAGGTGTCCTCAGCACAAGAAGAACAACTTCTGCTGTGAGATGTAGCAGCACCTCGTTTATTTTGCTTGTTGGTTAAGCCTGGGGCTGATAGGGCCAAGGTAGTTCTTGATGGCTGTAGGAACAGTGACTTGCTCCTATGGAGCCACCCCCGTGAACATCACACCTGGGTGTTGTTGGTGGCAATGGCACCTAGGTACATTTTCTAGGGCATGTGTCAGGAGCCACGACATGTTCCCTTCTGTAGGGACACAGATCAAGGGGCACCTCCATGGTCATGGATCGGGGCAAGCCCATTCTAGTTGAGGACATGACCTTGGGGGTTTGCAAAAGAGCATATTCTGTGGAGTTGCCTCATTTCTTCTTTACAGTGAGGTAAGGTGGACCTGAGTACACCAGCACACAAATATCTCATGCGTGCAGCTACCACCAATTTGTGGAGCTTATCCTTGTCTGTTGTAAATAACTGAAGATATTTCTCATGTTATCACTCACTGTGCCTCAGAAAGGAATCTAACAGTGAGCTCCTGCTACATTCAGACACGAACAAGTTCCTGCAATTAAAGGGGACGCCTTCTGCTTTCAGAAAATGGAAATTGCAGCTGCACATCACAGCAGAGGAACCCCCTGCTCTCATGGTGCTCATCTTCTAGTGGGGTAGAGATGACAATAGAAATAAAAGAAATCAACAGATGAGTAAGCATACAGAATATCAAGGGGTGATAAAAGCTGTGGAGTTAAATAAAGCAGGGAAGGAGTGGAGCCTGGGGCACTTTGCAGAGAAGTTCTCAATGACCAGATAACACTGGGTGAAGATCTGAAATGAGAGTGTGGATAACTGTGGGAAAATGCTCCGTAAAGAGGGTAAAGGTCCTAAGATAGGAGTGTGTCTGTCTTGCTCCAGGAGAAAAATAAAGGGGGCCACGTCAGGGTGTTGGTTGTGGGAGGGGCATTGGGGGATTGTGTAGCGTGTTTGGGGCCTTGCATGAGTTTGGCCTTGCTCTGAGTGTTGGAAGTCCATGGTGTATCCTGAGCAGAAGATTGACATCATCTGACAAATTCCAGATGATGGCTTAACTCTCCAGCTACTGGGTGGAGAAGTGGGGGAAACAACTGGGATGTGTTGTGAACCACAACTGCAACCCAAGGCTGCGCATTCTTTGTGGCAAATGAGTGTGATGTGAAAGACCACAGGGGAAGGGATCACCTGGCATGGGGATACATTGGGGACCCCTGAGTGGCAAAATCAGATTTGATCTCAGCCCTGAAGAACACCAGCATTAATAAGATGAGAAGGGGTGATACTGCTTTTGTAGGATGTGCAGGTGGGAAATACAGCTTAGTTTTTTGCTTTAGGTGACAGTGAGATATGTGATTGTGCATACAGGGGGTCTTCAAAAAGTTCACGGAAGAATTCAGATTATCTTTTAATTCAATTTTCCACAAACTCTTTGAAGTACCTTCATATTCCACTGAGAAGTGGTAGTTTGAGGCTGGGGCTTGGAAGGGGTGTTGGGATGCAATGAAGATTCTGCCTTCATTTAGAGAGATGCTCACATGGATTCTTTGGTTCCTCCACCTCAGCGGCATTATCATCACTTTGAGGCTGTTTCCTGAATTCAGCAGGCCCAAAGATGTAATTGTAATTTTCATCTAGGTTTGAGGAATTGCATTTGTCCGATGTGACTCACAAGACAGGAACTGAATAACCATAACTGATAATGCATTCATCACTTAATGCGTGACAATGTGAGCTGTATCTGACAGGAAACCAGTACTGTAGCTTGGCAAAAGCATCTCCAATTTTCAAGAGATTATGGCTACTAGGTAGGCCAAGAATTTAAGGAAAGGGAATTGGAAGCTTCTAACTGAGAATTTCTCCAAGGCAAAGTAGCTTGTGCTTCTCAGGATATTTTTTTCCCAGTAACAGCCTGACATAAAGTAAAGTATCTTGAACTTAGACTCAAAAGTCCCCTTCTCAAGTCTTGGTTCTACATTTACTAAACTTGGGCAATCCAGCCAACTCCTCAGAGCCTCCGTTTCCTCGTTTGTAAAAGAGGGTCTATTTTAACAGTCACTGTATCTTCATTGCAGAATCACTATGAGGCCATATGGGAAATGGATGTGAGTACTGTGGGATGCAAAAGTTGAACATGGTTTTTACTGATTGTGTATTGCCTGTCAATAGAGCAAGCAGGGACCTACTTCTTCCCAGCAGATTAGAGATAGACTGACAAATTCAACATATTTGATTCTTAGTGGTCTAGGCTCCACGTGAAGCAACAACTTGTACGACACTATTATTTGTTCAAATTAATCAGAGCAGGGCCGGCCCGTGGCTCACTCGGGAGAGTGCGGTGCTGATAACACCAAGGCCCCGGGTTCGGATCCCATATACAGATGGCCGGTTCGCTCACTGGCTGAGTGTGGTGCTGACAACACCGAGTCAAGGGTTAAGATCCCCTTACCGGTCATCTTTAAAAAAAAAAAAAAACCAAATTAATCAGAGCCCAGTTTATTTGTATCAGCAATCAGGATTTGCAACTGGAACCTAAAAGGAGGTGATAAGCAGCCTCTAAGAGGGTCCTGTTTCTGGGTATTCACACCCTTGGGTATTCCTCACCCCTTGAGTGTGGGCTGGATTCAGTGACTCACTTCTAAAGAGTACAATACAATGAACTAGTGGAGTGTGACTTCTGATGTTAAGTTACAAAAGATTCGACTTTTAACTAGGGTGCTTTTGCTCCCATTCTCTCGTGGATCACTCACCCTGGGAGAAGTCAACCTTGAAGTTAAGAGACACTCTGTGTGGAAGGAACAAGGCTGCCAACAGCCACATGAGTGACCTTGGAGTGGAGCCTCTTCCAGTCAAGCCTTGAGAGCACTGCACCTGGCCGACAGCTTCACGGTAACCTCAGGAGACCCCTTACCCCAGAGGCACCCAGATAAGATGAAGCCAGATCCCTGACCCACAGAACTGTGAGATAATAAATATTTCTTTTTGTATTTCAAGCTGCTGAAGTTTGGAGTGTTTTGTGACACATTAGATCACAAATATAAAAATTAAAGAGGGCTGGCCCGTGGCTCACTTGGGAGAGTGTGGTGCTGATAATACCAAGGCCACGGGTTCGGATCCCTATATAGGGATGGCCGGTTTGCTCCCTTGGGAGAGCGTGGTGCTGACAACAAGTCAAGGGTTAAGATCTCACCCATCATCTTTTTAAAAAAGAAAAATAAATAAAGTTAAATTAAAGAGAAAATACTGTACTATTGTGCTACTTGCAGAACCTTGAAAATGCCTGATAGTGCAGCCCTGGAGAGATAAAGGGACAAGTGAGATTGGAAGGTTATGAGAGAGAGAATAGGGAAAGGAAACATAGGACCGTACAAGGAATTACAACCCCCCACCCCCATCTCTTCCTGACTTACAGTATCTAGATTCTAAGGGGAATCTTGATGACAAAGCAGCCTCAGGATCACAAATCAGAGTACAGACCTGTGGGTTTGGAGCCGAAGCAATAGTTTTAACACTAGCACAGTCCACTCCTTTGGCCATTCAACATCCATACCCACCATTTTACCCATATTTAAACTTTCAGTAAAAGCAACATTTTGCTTTTGCCTAAAAATGTTTAACTATTTTTTGCACTTTGTATCCTTCAACAGTCATGGTATCCATCTGTGGGTAATGTTAGTTATACCTCATCTGCAGCTAAAACCTCATCTGAATATTCACCACCAATTGGTATATAAAATAATAAGAAGAAAGAGGAGAAAAAAGAACAAATTAGCTTACACACACACACACACACACACACATTCTCACACACACACACACACACACACACACATTCTCACACTACAACCCACCAATTGATCATGAAGCCATAATTTATTCTTCTTTCTTCTTTCACTTCCCATACCATATTTCCTTTGCCTCCATCTTTTCAGGGTCTTGTTTCTGAACTTGCAGTGTAAATGAGTTGATGTCATAACTGAGGCCAACTGCTCTGGGTGATGAAATGTGTATAAGACTAGCCAATTCACCAGTAAATTCATGTCTATACTAGATGTCAGTCCAGTGAGTTCAAATTGCTACCCTGTTCATGATGAAAGAGATCCAATATAATCAACCTGTTTATTAGGTGGCTAGCTAATTCCCCAGAAGAGAGGTGCCATGTTGGGGTTCAGAATGGGCCTCTGCTGATGGAAGATTGGCCACTCATTGGTAGTAGTAATTAGACCAGCATGGTGAGAATAAATCCATGTTGGTATGCATATGCATAACCTCTGTCCCTATCACCATAACCACTTCGTTCATAGTCCATTGAACAAGTACAAGAGTTGTTGGCCACAGAACCTGATGTTCTATGGAATGTTAAGATGATTAAGATCTTTTTAAACTATATAATGGAGCAGAAGAAATGATGTAGTCTGGAGATAAAATTGTTAAGGTGCACTGTTTTCTCAGGAAGGTAAGTAACATGCTTTTAGTGGTCTTTATAAGTATTGCTTGTAAACTAATTTTACTTTTACTGTCCTGGTAGGGGACAGAATTTCCCGGGCTTCCACTTGTTCTTTCTACCATAACAAAACTCACTCTACAGTTCAGAAAGCCAGTATGGGGTTTCTACCTGTTTCTGAGTACATTTATTCTGAATATAAGTTAAGGATCTGGGAAATAACCACATGGTTGGTCTAAAGACCTATTTGGATTACTGTGATTTGAACTTGGTGTGAGAAAAATAGAGTAGTTTAGTCAGGCCCCCTCACCTCAGGTCCAGTTGGGGGTGGTACAGCACATTCTTTGTAAACAAGTTGTATGGGGGTGGAGTTAGTGTGCATGTTCATCTGGGTACTTTTAGCTTTTGCTATTCTTCTGTGTTCTTCAGTGTGTGAAGCAGCAGCTAGGCAGAGCTTGTGTCTACAAATAGAGCATGTTTACTTTGCTGGCAGCTACTCAGTTTTTTCTTTGGACTTTGCCGGCATCTGCTCAGTTTCTCTTTAGACTGCCTTAGATGTGTGTATCCTGAATAAAGACTATTCTTTCTTTAACCAAGGCTCCAATGGCCTTTTCCTGTTACCTAGCTCATAGACCTGCCTGTGAAGGGTTTGTGAACGGGCTTGAGGGATTTGTGAGACCCAGCCCTAGCTCTACACTTGGGCACACTACCTGTCTCCTCACCACCATAAGCCCCGAGTTTGGTGGACCACAATGGTGTTTGGGGTCACGAGGAATTAGTATCAATTTAGAGCCACTGTCCAGAGAAAACGAAGACCATTTACATTCACATGGCTTAATTATCACGACTCAAAACTAAGGCCCCCTACATCAACAAGACTTTACTATTTCTTCCAGGAAATTCTTTCCCACAAAGATAGGGCTGTAGTAAACCAGAGCATAACTTTGTTGTCAGCTTTATCTGAGGAATTGACTTTTCAATCATCACCCTTTCCAGGGCAATAGGTGAGTCAATTGGCCAAATCCAGCTGCTTATGAAACAACTATTTTCTCTTCAAGACTCCTCCACAACTCATGGTCACTGTGACCACCAATCCTGTTATGTCATGAATTTTAATTTTTTTTTTTTTTTGGGGTCTGGCTGGTACAGGGATCAAACCCTGGACCTTAGTGTTATTAGTGCCATGATCTAACCAACTGAGCTAAGTGGCCAGCCCCTATATCACAAATTTTGACCCATTCCAATCGACCCCTGCATTGCAAAAGCCACTTTAAACTACTCAAATTCAGATCCTAAAACTTTGTACACATCTATCCTTGATCTTCCCCTTCTGGAACTACCAAGATTCTGTCAAGGTTGTGTTTACCTTTACTACATAAGTAATAAACTTGGCTTTGTTTGATCATCAGGTTATTCCATTGGTCTTTTGGGGGAAGTCAATAATCTGTACTTTTAATTTCTAGAAGGTTTGGGTATTTCCTTTTT
The DNA here is from genome assembly GCF_027409185.1 of Cynocephalus volans. Classification (NCBI taxonomy): domain Eukaryota; kingdom Metazoa; phylum Chordata; class Mammalia; order Dermoptera; family Cynocephalidae; genus Cynocephalus; species Cynocephalus volans. Next base: position 160,771,105 of record NC_084461.1, on the reverse strand, counting down.
TTCCTATGCATGAACACTCAAGGAAATGGCAACAGATTCTTTTGAGTGAAGGTTGAGAAGAAGACATGTATTTGTGGTAATGCTGTAGGTCCCTTAAGGAGACCCAATTTAATTAGGAGGTTCCAGGTGTGTGAAGTGGCTTAGGTCTGGAAACTAGGTAAGAGGCCATGACTTCCCCTTGTAATGACTTACACCAGATTTTCAGCTCTAGACCTTGCCTTTTGCCTAATATATGGATCAAGGCTGCTCATTTTATCCTGGGGGACAAGTAT